>NW_020897789.1:918000-1242858 GCF_003984885.1 Neopelma chrysocephalum
AAGAAAAGAAAAGAAAAGAAAAGAAAAGAAAAGAAAAGAAAAGAAAAGAAAAGAAAAGAAAAGAAAAGAAAAGAAAAGAAAAGAAAAGAAAAGAAAAGAAAAGAAAAGAAAAGAAAAGAAAAGAAAAGAGCCTTTCTATTCCTGTACAGTTATTGACCAATTTTCCTCCTACCTATGAAAATTAGAGTTTTAAAAAAGAAAGTATGAAATGTGCTTAATAAACCAAGTCACCTTCTTGCTAAGGTAACAGTCCCTGTGTATGACCTTGTAGCCTCACCAAGCGAGACAGATAATCTGTTTTATCTGAGTGGCTTTCTCTTTCTGCTAACTTCCCTCTGTTTCCACCCACAGCATTTATTTTTTTTAACAGAAGAAAATAATTTCCATTTAAAAATTATCATACTTGCTTTTCACACGACCCATTTTTCATACATAAGAGTTTCTAAATCCAAACCACAGCTCTCTGCGTCTCAGAAAATAACTGACTCCTTCTTTCTCTCAGGTAAGATACTGATTCCCTTTTTCTTTTTCTCACAGATTATTTAACCATTTTGCTGGCCCTGTGCTTGTTTCTTCACTGATTCAACATCATTACTCTAGCTCCTTCCAGTGGTAAATCATAACGTTTAACAAGAATAGAATAGAGCTTTTAATACACCTTTAATCATTTTGCTCTACAGAAGCCAAATGTGTGTCTTTTAAAGCAAGTCTTCCTGCTTTTCCTGTCCTGGTTGCATCAAAGGTAAAGGGTAAATGAAGCTCAAAGGTACAGCTCAGCTTCATTCACAATTCCAGAACATTTTGGGAATTAGGTAATGCTGCCATTTAATCTCAAAGCCTTTGACTTTTTTTTGTCTACTGCGATGCTGTGAGAGTAAGAGCACAAACAGGGGAACAACAAATCCCTGTGTCAGACTAACTACAGTTTGCATAATTCAAAAAGGGGGGCAGCACCTTGAAATAAATGTATGGTTCATAGTTCTGAGGATTATGTGCTTTTTGAAACACTGTTACTGACTAAAGGGATAGGAAAGCAATCAATATTTAAGTATCAGAAAAACTTACTTTAACATTGCCTCATTTACATTCATATATATTCAGGAAACCCTGCATGAATTGAAAGATGAACTTTGAATTCATCTGTGACAATCAAGAATTACAAAAAAAAAAAGCCACAACAGAAACCCAAACAAACCAGCCAAAATAAACAAACAAAAAACAAACAAACCCCAAAACAACAACAAAAAAAACAGAAAAACAAAAGCAAAAAACCAAACAAACAAACAAACAAACAAAAAATCAAACCACAAAAGTCCCAAATACAAGATCTGAGCTATAAATGCTAAAAAAAAAAAAAAATCTTCTGAAGGGAGGTCTGTGACAACATTACAGGAGAAATTTGGAGTGTTGTTGATTACAGCCCTGAAAAATATTAAAGTAAAATAAATTTGTTAGAGAAGGTAAATCAGAAACTGAAGAAACAATTCATTACAGAGCTGTAGGCACATTAACAATATTCAGCAGTTCTGCAATTACAGCCATAAGCTGTCAGAAGAGAATATATGTGATCATTTATTTGATTATAAAGTACCTAAGAGTGTTCAGCAGGTCAGATTTTTCAGCCGGCTGAGTTTTCTAATAGCCCTTCTCAATCAAGGGATTGTGCTGCACAGTGGAACACTGAGCCCAGGCACGAGGATGATGGAGGTCACTGACCCTGCTATTTAAATAAAAAAGGACTGTGCACAGCAGCTCTACAAATGCTACTTCCTACAGGTTTCTGTTCAAAATCTTTGCTTTTGCTGTTAACATATAAATTTAGGCCCTCATCATTAGATGCCTTGGCACAATAAACTGCAGTTGAACAAATATGTAGTGAATCATTAGTCTGAGCAGTAATTTGACCCCTGCACGATTCAGAACTCGATTTTTCATGATATTATGCACGTGCTTAAATCTATCTACATGTGGAATGCTATTACAATTAATCACTGGGAGCAAGTTGCTTGAGGGAATCAGTGAAAGAACATTTACACCATGTCTTATAATTGGTAGAATCTGTTTCTTACTAATCAAACTCTGCTTAGCACTTTAATATTAGTTATGTGTAAATTAAAAACTGCCTGCCTATTTTGTTTCACGATTCACATTTCTCTTCCACAAGGAAAATTTTTCTCAGCTAACTCTCTGGTCTCTCCAAGCAGAGGTTATGATCAAATTTAACAATCCCACCCAAGGAATTGTAAACCTCCTGTTGTACTAAATGGCCTCAGGGGCAGATCCAAAGAAAGATGTTGACTTGTAAATAGGCCTCAAGCACCTAAATTACCTCTGTGTCCAAAATCATGATCTTGAACACTTGCTCAGCTGTTGCTAATGAGGAATGAGCTCCAAAATTCCTATCTCTTTATTTTAAACTTGAAGTTGTACCTTAACTTGGGCTAAATTTGGGCAGGACTGAGGAGAACAGTGTTACCTTGAAACCATGTGTCTGAATACAAATTCGAAATACAAAGATCATAAGCCTCTGATCAATGGATATTATTGTAGGGAGTGTTGTAGAATTATGGAATATCCTGAGTTGGAAGGGACCCACGAGGATCATCAAAGTCCAGCTCCTGACCCTGCACAGGAGGGAGTCTGCTCGTGTCTACAAACAGCCATGTGTGAGGACAGGAGCACATGGAGAATCATTTTTCTACTTTCTTCATTAAAGGACAATAGTTCTGCTAACAATAATCAAGTATGTTGTTAAGGAAACTTCCCCATGTGACCACTCAGGAGTCTCCCTGGCAGTCACACTCCCACTCCCCTGACTGTCACTGCTGGGACCAGAGACCTTTCGCAGTGACGGGTCCTGCTTGGCTCCCACAGACCCCACTCACACAGTCAGACCACGTTCCCTCACCAGCTCAGCCCCAGGTTTCCCATGGCAGAGCCTCAGATGTCCCACTCCCTAAAGCCATTTATTTATTCACAGTGCAGTAACACAAACAGAGCCTGAGCTGGTGCCTCTGAGCAGGGACCCTGAGCAAAGGAACCCTGGGTTTTTATCCTCTCACAGTCTAAAGCTCAATAATCTGGGACCTTCCTGCTGAGCCCTTGGCTCCTGCCATGTCTCTGGGTGTCCCTCACCTGGCTGTGCCACAGATCTTTGTGCCCTTTGTCATGCAAAGGGTCAGCAGGTCACTTCTCTGGGGTTCCCACCCTGGGCTCAATCAGCAGCTCCACGGGCAGCGGCCCCTGGGCCACCTGCACCAGGTGTGCTCCTGACAGCAGGAGGGCCCAGCCCACACAGCCTGGGATGCTCACTTCAAAAGGAGCCTGGCTGCTTGTCTGTGCATGCCAACTGCTGCATTAATTGCCAGAGCTGCACAGGTATGATCCCATAACCCCTCTGCTCACCTCTCCCCGCTGTATTTCCACTTTCTGACGCCGCTCACTTCGCTCCTGTGGCACAGCTCCCTCACTCACCAGTAGAGCAGCTTTTGATGGAATAACAAACTGTCTAATTCCCTCTGTGCCAAACAGAGACAACAAGTGTAAAGGTTACCTAATATAAGGTTCTCAATTCAGCTCTCCGGGCAAAGGGTTTCAAGGCTCTAAGCCCAACAAATTGAACCTACCCAAAGCTTTCTGTACACACAGTTTCGAAGACGTGTGATTGCCATCTTTGAAAGCTTAGAAAGAGTTGGGGAGATAAAATCACTGGGTAGGGAAAAAGCAGAAACCACCAGGTTCCATCTGGTTCCTCATCCTTCGCTTTGCTGAGAAATCTGGCAGTAACGTGTGAGGAGAGGGTGCTGAACAGCTTGAAAGGTTAGAGTGTGATTAATGGGATGATGTGTGGGTGCACGTGGTAATCCCCCTACATACTACCCAATTCAATTTGGCCTACATCATGTTGTAGAAAAGATTAAAATAGTCTTTCAAGGCCAGAAGAATAACATTATTGCAGTCTTCCATTCCTCCTCAATGTGATTATCTCAAAAGTAGATTAAGGGTATAGAAAGGGCTTCAATAACAAGTAGAAATCAGTTAAAATAAAATGCTACTCCACTCCGATGCAAACTCATTTGAAGAGTTGTTTATTTGTGAGTCAAACTATTATTTTCAGACAGTGTGTTCCAATGAGGCAAGTTGAAATTCAGGAATTATGCAATAGTAAAATACAAACTGTTGAAAATTGGTTTCCTTACTAAATGGAGAACTTGTAGAGGAAATTGCAAAGAGAGGGAACTCTACATACATGATACTCTCAAAAACCTTAACTGATGAGCATTTTTTAGGAAAAAAGTTGGTCATGAAAAAGGAGATTTGAAGAGCTTAAAGAGAAACTAGTAAACACATCTAAGGGGGGAGGAAGTGTATATTTAGATACTTTTTTTAAGCCATAGTCTGTTTTCCTTCTGGCCTTGTTCTGCTCATGGACTATGTTAATTGGAATGCCAGCAGTGGCCAGAGCCTTGTGCATGCATTTGGAAGGAAATAGCAACAATGGTTTTGGCCACTTAGTAACCATGTTACAGGTTAAAATTAATTTACCTAAAGAAACATCCTGTGCATTTATTGCTGCGTATATAGATTTTTTTTCTTTTTCACACAGCAGTGCAATATTTTATGATTAATTTTTGTCTCTGAAATTGTTCATAAGAAAATACATTTTCATGGGCTTACCTTGACATTTTTAAGAACATGATATTCAAGGGGCATGATACTCCTCCAAGGAGATCTTGAGTATTGGTGAATTCAATGCAGTAAATAGGAGACGTATTCCAGCAATATATGGCAAAAAAGGAATCTTAGGTAGCAAAGGAGAAAAAAAAAATCTTTTCACATGGTTACTCAGGTTTTCTTGGGTTTGGGTTTTTTTGTTGTTTTTATTTTTTGTTATGAAGTCCCAATGAAATTGTGAGTCTTACTTAGATTTGAACTTACAGAGGTGGTTAAGTGATCTTTTGATCCAGATTTTGGGTATGAAGTATTTCTTTATTATGAACAAAACTAATTGCTGCTATACATTAAACTGCCACTTTTTTCCCTCCTACTGCAGAACGTTTATTTCTCAGTCCCTCTGAAGTCCAATTTTCCTTATTTCTTTTAACTCTGTTTTGCATCTCCCCTCATTATCCAATCACCTTTCAATCCATGACCTACAGAGGATGTGAGGAGAACTTCCCAGCATTCTGCTGTCTTGTTAATGAGCCTCCCTGAGACGTGGAGATTGCTTTATTATGTCAGTGTTTGTTTCCTTTGGTCGGTGATACTCAAATATTTTGTTCTTCAATATGTTTGCTGCACACTGACACATCTTGTAAAGCTTAATCTTTCCCATTTAAAATGCACTTGAACAATAGTAAATCCAGACATCAGCAGCATTAAACAGTCACCCTCACCTTTCTCATTCTGTTCTGTAAGAGTTGGATCTGACAGTGGCAAACAGCAGACTATGGATTCTAAAAAGCACTCAAGTAGTCAGAGCCCTTTAGACCTTTAACAAATGTAGATATGATTGTCCTTGGATTGTAAAATGGGTGCAACTGTTCCAGAGAGTGTTCTGGTAAATATGCCAGTGTTACAGCCTTTTAAAGAACTTAAATATAGGTTTGCTTTTTTTGTTTTTCCTATGGAGCTATTTGTAAAGATCCTTGGAGTCATTTAATGTATGTCTGCATACTCTTCAGTCTTTGGCCAAAATATAAATACAGTTTCTGTATTTGTATTAACCATCAATATGGATCAGTTCTCTCTTTGGATCTGTTAGTGATTCCTTAAAAACTATATACACATATATTTAAAATATAATATATATACACATGTTTATGTGTATATATATGTGTATACACACACACACACACACACATATTCTGGAGTTAAATATCCAGAGCCAAGTGTTGCAATGGTAAATCTCTACATGTGGGTCACAACTCTGTGTTAGTTGTACTTGTCCAACTTGTATGTGCACTGTTTGTAGTGAGGATTGAATTTCCATGCAGTATTCTCCCATTTTCTGCTCTGCCAGAGAAACAGGTGGGAGCAAAGAGGGGATAAGGTTATAGGAAATGAGATGGGTAAACAGAAAGGTAAATGGTATTTTTGGATGACAGCCTTGCTGCTGTATGTGTGCCTCAGAAACATCACTAGATAAATAGATGTGCACCCACAAGAAGGACAAGATTTCCTAAATATTTATGAGCCAGAATCAGTAATCTAATTTGTGGGTATGGAATACAAGGAGGGGTTAAAGGTCTTGGTCTGAAGCATTGCAAGTCCTGATCATTGAGACTCTTCACCTCAATGCTGCAAAAAAACCCCCAGGTTCTGGATCTCAATTTAATATCTTTAATTGCTGCCACTGTTAAGCAGGACTCAGGTGCTGCTCCCAGAGTGGGCAGCACGAACTGGTGTGTGCTGCTTTAGCACTCACAAAATATGCTGCTCTGACCCAGCTGGAATGTTGTGTTGTAAGGATGGCAAAGCTTCAGTCAGAGCAGGGAGGAGCTGCTTTGCCCTTCATGATACAAGTGTGTGCTGTGAGGGTTCAGGTTCTTGACTGCAGATAATGATGAGCTGTGTAAGGATGTATAAATATCTCCTGGATTCATATCACATGTCTTTTAATAATTTGTTTGGTGTTGCTCTACTACTGCAAAGGTTATGTTCCTGATACCTGTTGAACCCCAGAGTGGTTTGGGTTGGAAGGGACCTTAAAGCCCATCCAGTTGCACCCCCTGCCATGGGCAGGGACACCTTCCACTAGCCCAGGTTGCTCCAAGCCCCGTCCAACCTGGCCTTGGACACTTGCAGGGATGGGGCAGCCACAGCTTCTCTGGGCAACCCGTGCCAGGACCTCCCCACCCTCGCAGGGAGGAATTTCTTCTCTTCTAGATCCACCCTGCTTCAGCTGATACCTGAAATCTAAATCTACCTATATCCAGATCTAGCCCCCTCTAAATCTCAATTTTCTCTCCCTCAAATAAATTCCTGATCTTTATTACAGACCACACACATAAATCTCGGTTTTAAAGCTCACAGGACAATAATGTTGGTATCTTCATGAGGAAATTAGTAGGTTAGACTTTTCTCTTTGAAAAAGAATGTTTTTTTCAGTATTTCCTACCAAACAGGATCTAGAACACATAGAGTTGAATGAAATGGTAAATTTTCTTATGACCAAAATATCAAAATTTTAATGTTTCAAATGTAAAAATATTTCAGGCATAAGCAAGCATGCCTTTAACTAATATCAGTGAAGAAAATCTTAATCAGCTAAGAATTCTGGAAAAAAAATACACTGGAAGCACAAGCAATAAGTCCAGCTAATTTGCTTTCTCAAGGGCAGTTTCTGAATCAACCTTCTAAAATAGATGTGGCTACATGTAACTCAGTCATTTATTGATTTCTTTATTGTAGCCATCTTAAAGGAGAATTTGGCAGTTCTGCTGTGTTACACCTTTTTCTTTTCCTTTGATTTGTCGAAGTCTTCATTTACATATGTAATAACATAACTAATTTCTTACAACCAGATATGGTAGAAACCTGTTTTGAAACTAAGCTGTGCTTAAAGGCATTTCTGATTTTTATAATTTGCACATCTAAATTACTAAATAAAGAGTTCTAATTCTGTTTACAATTAATTGATTTGATTTGGGAACTCACAGAATTGTATCTTTATAATAGAACAGTTGCCATGAATTCTTTGTGAACGTTGCAAAGAAGTTAGTGATGCTGAGTTGGCTCCATTGCACTGTCTGGTTTTTGACATAAAGTTTCATGAACTGACTGGTATCATCCTGCAGATGGTAACTAATGGAGGGAGTAAAAATATTTACACAATAAACAGATGGGGAAAAATAATTTGCATTGCAGTATTCTTCCCTTGCCACGTTAGGTTATTGTCACAGGATCAGAAGTGATCAATTATATACTTTGGCAAAGTATTGCTTATGGCTCAGCCATAGTTGATCATCCAACAGCAGAGTTGGGTCCTACCTAACAAGCAGAGTTGCATCCAGCTCTGTATCACATCTGACATTTTCAGGAGCTTTCTCTGCTTATAACTTTCTCATTGGCTAAAAACTCATTCTAAACTTTACATTAAAACCACCAACACAGTAGTAAGGTTTGGGGCATTTTTTTTTCCTTATAGATGTCATTTAATGAGCTTTGCTAGATACAATTTTCTGATTAAAATAAAGCTGATTAAAAAGTAAATTAAAAGTAAACTCCCAGTGATTGTTTTATATTGTAATGTTTTTAATCACAGAAGGGATATCAGTTGGATATATGTTTGCATTGTACTATCATGCCTGCCATAATTCCAGGGTGTTTCTGATTGCCTGCACCACCGAGGCCCTCAGCTGGTCTGCAGAACTGCTGAACGTGGATTATGATAACGAAATTCACACATGAGCATTATTAAAACCACAGCCTGATTTAAATTATAGTCTTTAATTTTTGTTCTGGGAAATCAGTACTCTTAATCAGCAGGGTTCCAGGAACTTTCATTGTTCTTTGATTTCAGAGAATGGTATCAAAGTTGCTGTTTAATACTTTTTAAAATCTTGGGTTTGAGGAAGGAAAATTACCTTTAATCTCTGTAGACTGTCACTTAAGACATATAATTTGTTTGTCTTTTTTTTAACCATTAAAAAGCAACTGAAACAGCTGCACTCTTATTCATGGCTCTGCACTCTCCAAATCGCTACCAGTGCTTTAAAGGAGCCCACACACTGTGACAAAACTTGCACGTCAGAATTAATTGTTGCTGTGCCAGTCGCTGTGAGTTACAGAGCTCTTGTTGTACAGCAGAACACCCCTGTCTGAAACACATCACTGTGCACACCGAGATCACGTTAAGTGATGCTCTGACCAAGCTAAACTTGTGTCAGAAGTGTGCAATGAAGGTGTGCAGGCACGAGGAACCAGCAGGAATCCACCCCCTTCCCCCTGCCAGGCGTTGTCTGTCTCCCTGTAAGTCCGTGATAACTCTGCGTGTGCAGCCAGATCCTCATCTGGGGGCTCAAATCATTCCAGTTCTCTCACCTTCACTGAAACCATGTCCCACCACCAAAACATCTGGTTTTACTGCTTGTTAGAGCAAGACCTGCTGGAAAACAGCTGAACTAAACTGTGCTTTTCAAAGGAACGTTTCTCTAACTAAGCACCTGAACTTGCCTTGGGGTTACCAGAGCAAGCAAACAAAAAACATCAGACAATCTGGTATGGAAAAAATAAAAAATCAAACTCCCTTTGGGTCTGCTAGGCAATAGCTCAATGTAGCAGTGCAGTGGCTGATGTAATCCCCTCATTCTGCCTGTGTGTCCCTCAGTTTGGATACTCCAGCTCATCGTCTTCCTCCGTATCTTCATCTGCCGTGGCAACGTCACTGTCAGCGCTGGGACAGACTCTGAGGCCACACAGACCTGGGAGGACAATGAGGAAATACGGAGGTTCCTTTGAAAAGCTGCTTTTGAGGTCTTATTTTACAATTACCAAAAGTTTGATCCCACCTTTTCTCTTCAGAAGCTTAGTCTGAAAGGCAAATATCTTCCTTGTCTGCCCCAGCCAGGCTTTGAGGGGGCTGTGGGGAAAACTGTTCACCCAACTGCTAAAACTGCCACAGCAAACCAAACCTCCCTCTTTAGAGTGCTTAGAATTTTCCTTTACCAGCAAAGCAAATATTAGGCATGCATTATATTCTGTATTTATGTCATAGCATAGCAAGTGTATAGACATTGAACCTCTGGCTTATAGTCAGTGTAATCCTTAACTTAAGAATAAAATGGAATAATATGTTCTCAGATCAACCCATAGACTTTTTTCTGACATACTGGCACATTTTTTAAAACTTGTTTTTCCCCAAAGTCCTTAGCAAGTGTGTCTTACGGTGGAGGTTAAGAAAAACAGGCATTTGAAATGGAACTCTTTTTGTGTACTTACAGCTCCTATGCTGAGTTCTTGTTAAGGAAGCAGGAGGAAAAAAAAGGGGGAGAATTGGATGGATGCTTTTTTTCCCTGTGAACCTCACTCTAGGGCCAGAGGACGGAGAATCCCCAGCAGTGTGGGATGTAGCAGGAGGGTTGGATATTGAGAAGGCAGTGACCCAGAAGCTGGGGTGAGGGAGGGGCAGAGCAGCTCTGGGACCTGCTCACTCCGTGCCCATCTCCGTTTTTCATCGTGTTTGATGTTTTTGAGGCTGAGGTTTGTTACACTCTAAAAGTTTGCAGCACAGGGCTGGAGGCAGGAAATCTTACGACAATATAAAAAAGACATTCTGAAGGAAATGAGTGAGGAATTAAAACAGCCAGGTTTGGGAGCTTTTTGTTAGGTAGTTGCAATAAATTATTCTTTTGTGATACAGTCAAATGAAATATGTACACAGAATTCTTAGAACTTCCAAATATAAACAAATCATTATACTTTCCTTTAACTTAGAATGAAAAAGCTGTCAGGGTAGCTTTTGATGAGTACAATTGCACAATGCACCTACCAGACACTACTGAAGTTTCACATACATTTTTGCCTAATTTGAAGTTTTGACTCCTCTGTCACTTCCTGACGAATGGAAACATTAAAAATAGGCTATGTCTTGCTTGTACCTATTCCCTTTTTTATTTTTTTTTTTTGGTAAGGGAACTGTACTATCTTTGTGAATAACCTTTTTAGTACAGGAAATAGTCTCAGTGCTCAGAGGTAACAAAGAGAGTGTCATTCTGGTAATTATGTGCTGTTTGCTGCAATTATAGCCCTCAACCTGTAATTCAATCTGTGTGGGCAGACAAAACGTCCACGTGAAACTCCACTGACTTAATGGGTTTTACACTGTTATAAAGACCAATTTGCATGTCTTAGATTATAAAGTCAGGCTAATGGGTATATCCCATAAGCATTTAAGGACACATTGCTAAACTGTGACAAGCATAGAAATGGCAGTGAAATGAGTAATAAGTCTGTGTTTATCAGCTGTACATTTGCTCAGCAATGCTGGAATTGCCACAGGTGGTTGTGGAGGCAGAGAGGATAAATTAGGGTTAGACAATTGCAGAGAGGGAAAGTCCATCAGGGCTCTAAAGCCTCTGGATCAGGCTTTGGAGGAAGCCTGACACTGCTGATATTTGGAGGCTGGAAGGGTGTATCTAGGCACGGTTATTTTGTGTTTGTCCTCTTTTGGAAACCACTCTGTGGACCTCACTGAATACCTCCGAGTTTCAGCTGCAGTGAGAGGAAAATTATCGGCTTTTTGGGAGAAAACTGGGATACAGAAACTGCAAACAGCTTGTCTAGGGAAGGGGAGTAAGACATGAAAAAATGGGTGACATTCAAAGGATCTGAAATTGTAAATGAAGAGCCAGAAGGGAGCACAGTATAAATGTAGTATTAGACTTGATGAGGGTTAATCTTGTCTTTATGACTTTTATTGGAAGTGTACAAGTAAAGAGGTGTGGAAAAGGTTTACTTTGTTAATGCTACTCTGCATTTAATTTTTCAAAGTACAATTTTTTTTCAGAGGTCTCAAAATTTCCTCTGTTAAGAGCCTATCACCTGAAAAGAAAATAAGATGCTGTGACTTAGTAAGCACCTCAGCTGTATTTTTTTGAGCAGCTATTTTAAATCAAAAGATGGTACATATTATCTGTAATAGTATTTGTACTTCACAATTTGCTTGGAAGCTTTAACCATAACTATGTGGTAAATAACAGATTTCATGTGTGCTCACATTGTATATCCCAAAAAGCCAACGTGCATCTGCAAAAATGGAAAAGAAATGTTTATTGTTTAAAGTGCAAGGAAGGAGCTGCTAAAATATTTAGCATTTTATTTGTTCTTGTGCAATAATGTGTTCTAAAGTAAAATGTGAGTGACAACAGCCAAAACAGTTATTACAAAGCATGCAGGCACAGTTCTGAAGTTGGGAATTGTACAGACCCATCAACAGCTCACTGAAGGCTGACTGCAGAGTCTGCAATTATCTGAGCCTGAAATTCTGGGTCTGTCTTTCTTTATCTTCTATCATTTATCACACAAAATAGGTGACTTGGGCCTTGCTTGCTTAAATAACTGAGTCACTCTGTTACTGCAGCAGTTGAGTATCTCTGGGTCAGTCCTGCCAGTGCCAGAAGTACCATAAACCACTGCTCATATTTTCGTGCTCTGAGATGCCTTGTGAGTTGGCACAATTGGTAAAGTAGGAAGGAAAGTCAAGCACAGAAATGGAACAGTGAGTTTGAGAGCACAGAGCAAAGCAATAGCAGAGCTGGAGATGGAATCTGAGAACTCTGATTCAAAGTCAGGTGCTGTGAGGACTTTTAACATCTTTTCATAAAAAAACAAAGCCTAAGACAAAATTGGAAATGAAATGGCTCTCCATTGGTCTCATAACTTAGAGTTTAAATATCTTTTAAATTCTTTTTTAATGTTTTTTCTGTTGTCTCCTTTTTCTTTGTCTATTTGGACCTTTCTGAAAAATGTAACAATTTTTAAGAGAAAAATACAAGCTTTTTAAATCACATTGTCTTTCTATCAAAAGTAAAGGATGACCCAATTCTGTAGTTTTCAGGATTAATAACTACCTTCTTGTTATTACATTTAAAGTATTAGCTCTGACACTTAATGGAATTCTAGACATGAAGAAAAGGATATGTATGAAATGTCTTAGATGAAATTCTTCTATTTCCTGCCACCCACTGTTGATGCTGATATTAATGTTTTTGGAAACAACAAGACAGGAAGCACTTATGCTAGCATGAAGAGTCAGAAAATATACTCTGAAAACCTAAGAAACCATTCTGAAGCAGCAGATTTTTGCCAACCTCATTCTAATTAATTTTGTTACAAAATATCAGGAATACTTCTTCCTCTGCATGGTATCACAAAACTGCTTGATTTCCTTTTGCTGATTTTTTTATATCGCTTTGGGAAAATAGGTTAGCTGTGGGATGCCTATACTGAAGTGCATAAGTGATCTGCTTTAGTCACACAAATCTATTTGTATTAAAATTGGTAGCAAATAACTTAAACTGTGCCATGAAGAAAATGTAATAAAATATTTTTATATGTTTACTTAAGCTTTCTTTTTCTTAATATAGTCTGATTGTCAGCATCTTATTTTATGATGCAGAGGGTCTTATTATGTGCAGCTCATTAAAACCTTTACACATCCCCTAAACCCTCTCATATTCAAAGTAATCATCTCAGTAGAATGTAAGCACTTTTCATGGCAATGTTTGGCCTCTGAAGATTTTATGAAGTGCAAGGAATGTACTAATTTACCTTAATCTTATGGAGTACATAAGCCCCTTTAAAATGAAATTGGTCGATAAACCAGGCTGGTGCAAAGTACAAGATCAATAAGGGGGACCATTAAAATCCATCAATCTCAGCTATGGCATGAGAGAAAAAAAAATGCAGTTCCATCAAGTATTTGAAAGCAACATTCTGACTGCAGTAGTAATCCATTGCAGGAGCAATCCATGACTTCCAGCCAGCATAAAAGCACAGCAAGAAGAGCTAACAAGTATTTTTTACTTTCAGATTCTTAATCCAGGAAATTAGTGATCAGCTTGAACCTGTGCAGCAGTGGGGTGGATCATAGAGAATGGTCTTGTGAGCAGGGTGATATCTCACAGATCCAGGACAGGGCAGAATATGATGGAAGGAAACCAGGGGGTGTCTAAGGGAAGATGAAAGAAAAGAGAAGTCGAAGTTTGAATATACCCAGGAGTTATAATGATCCTAATGAGTCATTTATGGTCCAAGCCCTGCCCTCTCCCTCCACTGACACAGTATTTGGGCACCAAAAACGTAAGAATTATTTTTTATCCCATTATGTTAATATCCCAGTGTAACAGTACTGATGTTAGATGTGTTCACTTTTACATAAATTTACATAAAACAGGCAAAGTTGTAGATAAACTCAGTGTCTTCCCTAAAGATCTGATGGCCTAAAACAGGACTGGGCACAAAGGCACAGGAGAATGGGTGGGGTGGTTTCCTAAAGCCACTCAGCAGAGCAGCACAGGTAGAACCCAGGCTCCCTGGCACCCACCTGAGCTAACAGACCTACAGGCAGTCCTGACATCAGCAAGACTGATGAAATGGCATGCTAACCAGAAAGGACATTGGATTGTAATTTACTTAAAAGAGAAAAAACCCAGCCAAAAAGCAGAAGATTGTACACTTGTATCTCTCTATCAGCAGCTGATTTCAAGCTCCACTGAGGCTAAAGAAGGAACAAAGCTGTTTCAAACAGCTGCTTTTCAAACAACTAAATTCGTTTCCTGATCAGAACTGAATTCTAAAGCTCTTAAAACATCAACTTCCATCTGAAAATGAGAGTAGGAGCCGCCAAGAAATTAAATTATTTACTACCAGCCCATTTTTATTAGCAGTGTGCCTCCCCACTGGCAATGCAACTCACGAGCCCGGAGCAATTCACTTTTAGTCTGTAATGGGTTCCTTCCATGGCCTTCACTCAGAACAGCCAAGAGCAACAGAAGGAGCTTGTGCCTGACCTTTTCTCCTAATAGGAAAGAGATAAAGCTATAGCAGTGGTTTCTTGCAGCAGTTTTACAACATGGTGCAGCAGCTCATTACATATGGCAGGCTGACCTATATATCGAATAGGTCAGCGTTTCAGGCAACCTGTCTGCAGCCTTCCAAAATGTCCCATCAGCCTCTCCTTGTCATCTCTTGTTCCCCTTTGTTTCCTGTGTTGTTGCTGTGTTTTGCTGCAGACGTGCTGGGGTGTTTTCTCGTGACGCATTTCTCTGTCTTTCAGCTCTGCTGTGCAGTGCTGTCACCCCGAATTCTCTCCCTTTGCTGGTTTCACTTTCACCACCAGTTAGGGAAGATGTTCTTCCTCGTTCTCAGAGGGGAAGCACTGATCCTGCAATGGCTGCATTTTCACTGTGGAGAGGGAGGACAGGACCTGTGGATGAAGCACAGATCACTGATTCATCTGGCTGGCCACATTCACTTGTTTGTGGCAGTATGGGGGGGATGAGGAAGGAAAGAGGAGAGAGGAGGCATTTTTCAGTGTCAGACTGAAACCTTTTTTCTTTTTTTTTTTTTTCAAAATTATAATCTGACTTGGAGATACTCTTACTCCACCAAGCAGAGATTTGGTGAAATTCTTGTGCTCATTTTCTATGGACTGAAATATCTGCTGGAATGGCATGATGGAATGAAGGTGGAGCTGGGAAATTTACACTGGACTTGGGAAATTTAGTACCTCTGTACCTATCTGCTTATGGAAGGAGTAATGCTTCCTCAGCTGCATTGCTCAAGTCTCAGGACTTTATGTTTTGGTGTCAAGAGCCCTGCAAGCTGAGACTTTGTCTGTAAATTAAAATACCTCCTATCTCGGGACCTTGTTAACTGCATGGGGAAGTCTCTCTGGTGGAATAGTTTCTCTTTGTACAGCAAGAACTGGTCCAAGAATAGTACAATAGTAATGTAGTATGTAGGAATTTTCAGGATGTTTTGATGAAATATTTGGCATTCCTTCCCAAAGAGAAGACTGAGATAGAAAATAGAAGTCATCATCTCACTTAACTGTGGTATTTAGGTGTGAGTGAAGCAGTAAAGGGGGAAGAAAATATGTTCTGTTCCATGGGAAACGGTTTTTTTGTGTCTTCTAGGACACCTCAGAGCTCTGTTATTTGGAATACTTTGGGGTTTATTTAGTAAATGACTGCAACGCAACTGGAGTATCCTGATTTTTACCACTAAGGCTTTACTGCGTGTCTGTGGGCAAAATTAGAATATAGGATGTATTTTACTGGTGTGACTGAAACTTTTGAGCCGTCAGTTCCCAAAATCCCATGCAGACGCCTGCTAGGAGAGAGCTATCACGCTGCACTGCTTCCTTTTTGAAGAGGCCTAGTAGAAAATTGTCTCCAGCCAGCAAATACAGGCTAAGCACAGATGGGAGCTTGGCCTGCAGCCATTTTATTGACCTGAAAGGAAGGTGCTTTTCAGAGCTTAACTGGAACTGTTTAAATAGTAACACTGTAAACAAGAAGCAACCTTCCCTCCTGCCTCACCTCCCCTCTGCCCACTCCCTCGCAAATCAAGGCAATCAAATGTCCAAAGCTGTTAATGCCAAGCTCAGAGGCAAAACAGGAAAGTCAGGAGCCTTAAGACTGTATGGTCAAACTTCACATTTATTACATTTTCCACTGTTTTTTTTTAAATCAAGTATATAAACTCAGAGCTGACAGAAGTCAGATCTTTAGCGAGTCTGTCACAGAAGCATTTCAGTCCCCACATCAAAGCTGGATATGGAAATGCAGCCACTTGGCATGTCTTTTTTATGTATCTCCATGGTGGAGATGAGTCTAGAAGCAGCAACTGATACTGAAAGGATCTAGAGGTGAAGGAGACTAGAAGGGCAGATGTCTCCCAGGCAGAACCTTCCTTATCCCAGTTTCTCATTCAGCTGCCTGCACTTCATGTCACCAAAACCCCAGACAGCTCTGGTTTAGGCTCCATCTCTCCATAACTCCACTTCAACACGGATCACTTACAAAAGTCTCAAATTCATCCACGCTTTACACAGATTTGCATTGCAGAAAACACACCCACAGTGCAGGATCTTGACACTGAGGTAACGCCAAGAGCCAATATCAAATGTGTTACACTGGACTCCAAATTTTTATATCATCAACACTATACTTCTTGCTTCCCGATGTTTGTCTATATATTGTATCTCATTTCTAGGCTTTCCTAATTTTGAGAGAGGTACCCAGGGATGGTTAATGCTTTCCATTACTGGGAATACCACTGTATTTTCGCAGTACTTTTGCAGCATACCTTGAATTCTTTTAACTCCCTCAGGCTGTGGGAGCCTGTGCAGCTTTACATCCAGTCCTGGATGCACAGCATTGGACATAGTAAATAGGCCTTTGTGCTGCCTAAACAGTGACTTTTCCATAGAGATTTTGTTTTATTTAGCCAGTAAAATATGCAGAATGACTAAAATATAAAATTAAAATATGAAATATTTGGAAGACTAGAAATGTAGTGACTCACTTAACTCTGAACTTGAACTGGAAAAGAAAATGTTTCTTAACTGTTCCTGCAGTCAGATAATTCATGACAAATACAATGACAGCATTTCTGCTTAGTTACATCCCTAAATATAACAGAGCATATATGAAATGTAGGATGATTCAGTAGAGTCTATTTTTCATCTGGTCTCTGGTAACCTAGTTAAGAACATGAGCAGGAGCTGCACAGATTCAGAAAAAGAGCTTAACACCTGAAGCACCATAAGCTGCACACAGTCAGACTGCAGGGCCTTCTCTACAAATCCATTTAAAGTACTGACAGCACCTAGCTTTCTATTTTTCAATATTTTTTTCATATACATATGAAATATATTTCTCATAAATAAAAGGAGGGTGAACAACAAAATGGTTGATGCATATAAAGAAGGGAAGGTAGTTTAGCTCAATAAGTCAGTGCAAGAAAGCATCCAATTCCGTGACTGGGAGAGAGGGGCCCACAGATCCCATCTGCTGAAGGTTCATGAAGGGCTGCAACCAGTGGCAGATAGCAAAAAGTAGGGCTAGAATAGACTTTTGGGGAGTAGAGCAGACTTTTGGGGAGGTCCACAGTTTTGACTGTTCATTCAAATTTGGAGGATTGATATCCTGAATACAGTTTTAGCAGTCCGAATCTCATCAGACCCATAAATTACATCTGAAAAACACGTGGTTGGTTGAAGTGCATCCATTTCTCACTGCCCAGTGCAGGACCCCTGCGGGAAGTGAGCGCCCTGTGAAAGCAAGGGCCATCAAAGGGATCTAAGGAGATCTTCAGAAGCCTCAGCACTTTAAAAGTCACGCTGAGGAGCTTTATTTTTCGATTGTGCAAAAGCACTTTTTGTGAGCGTGACATCATCCTGCGTAACCTTAAAGCTTTTACATCGTCATCTTTAAATAAAAACGCGCCTTATGGAAAAAAATAATGTTACAATGTAATTAGACTCTATAGTCTGGAAATAAGCCCTCATTTTAAAGGCACTATTACTGGAAAGCTATTTGCACAGCAGCTGTTGTGAAGATATCTGCTGTGTTTCCATTTTGTCAGCTAACCTTACCCTGACAGTCCTGGTTTGGAGACACACAGACGTAAATTCTCCCTAAGCGATTCGTGATGCCAGCAGCAAAACCATAAATTGCAGCTAATGCAAGATGGAGCTGAAATGTTCCAGCAGTTTCTGAAAATGTTGCCTTTTTCTTTGCATTTAAACAGATCCTCGCTGATCTCCCCTCCCCCAGTCCCCGGCCAAAAATATTTGTTGTGCCCGACTCCGTTGGTTTATTCGGTTCAGGAGTAGTAATCAAGTGTTTCAGTTATACTTAGTGAGTAGGGTAAATAGTCCCTGTAGTTGTTCATTAAGACCTCCATGATGTATGCATCAATTACCAAACAGCTTGAACAAAACAGAGGTAAATTAACTTTCTGAAACTCACTGTCATAGCCAAAAGGAGTGTAAAGCATTAAAAGTGATTTCATGGCTTAAAGTTCATCCAAAGTACTATTAGCTTTAAGTCCAATTTTCAACTGTCAAGGGGAATATTTACAATAGTAATTTCAGATCATTATCTTAACATTTCAATGCAAATAGCCACAATTTAATTCATTATTACTCACATTACATCTTTATTTTGCCACCAACTGGTGGCTGACATTTCCCAAGCTACTAGGAAGAAATGCTAATTAGACGAGTGTGCACTCCTACCCTTTCTTAATTTCATCATGTTTGTTCTGCAGTGACATGAAGCATTTCCTTCCTTCTGGTCAACCATTGCCTTTTATCCTCTGCATCTCCTCAGTGGTCCAATTGGTAAATTGAAACAGAGATAAGGCAAGTGAAATAATTGCCTGCTTTCTGCCTTTTCGGGAAAGTATCTAAGAGTATTTGTGCTAGTGTGACGAAAATGACCTCTTTCCCTCAGCCCACCCACCCAACTTAATTTAGAGAATCTGAAGTGATCTCTGGAGTGGAATACTCTGTGCATTAATATGCAAATGAACTGCCAAGAAAGTTCAGATTTGCATTTAGACTGGACAAACGGGAAGGAAATGGCTTTCTCATGCTGTTCCCTTGCATCACCACAATTTCACAAATTACTAATCCCAGAAATGATGCCAGAAGGGACTTTCTCACTTTATTTCATTCATGCTTAGATGAGTTTGATTCATCTCAATGTGCCTGGCATTTTACAATAAACCTGCAAATTTAAAGTTCAAGCAGGACCTCAGTGGCTTAAGCTAAGAATCAAATGTGTTTGAAATAAACACAATTAGTAAACTTCAAATAAAATATCCCCTCCTGCTAAGGGCTAGAATAGTAATAGGCAGGGGGTAAGGTAATCTTGGGAAAGTTTCCCTAAGAATTAACAATTATGCCAGCGAGAACATCTTATCTCCATTAAGAATAATATTCAAGCACGCATATGTGGTACAAATAAAAGATTTAGCCTGTGAGTGCCAAAATCATTGAGGGAAAAGAAGAAAAGGAACCTATAAGGCAAAGCAGTAATCTGGTTTGCAGATGGATAGAGTTTAATCCTTCTCCTCCTGATTTGCTATCTGCAGTTTAGAAAGCTTACAAAATGAGGAATCATTCCTGGGGTTAAAATTCAAGTCCCTGCAAATTAAATAGAATTTTTCAGCAGAGGCTTTCCTGAAGACTTCTGGTATGTCTAATATCTATTTTAATCAGAGGAATGTTGGTTAATTTATTTTTTGCCAAGCAGTCAGTGTTTCTGTGTCTGTAAACAGACAAGCTTCCAGGAGCACAGGTGCCCCAACAGGCAGGTACTTTTCAAAAATAGGTATAATGTCGAAAAAGTACCTGCCCTGGGGCATCAACAAAGAGGAATTTCAAGATCAGTTTTATGTTTGCTTCTTAATCTTTCTGGGGGACTTTTTTCTCCTCCCAGCTACTGTAGCAAAGAAAATACTGTAAGTCATCACATTTCTGTTTGCCAACATTTATTTGCCCTTTGGTTTAAATGTGTACAGTGGGAGGGTAATAGGGCAGTGCCTTTTACTGCTGGGGATACATTTTGCTGTGTCTGATTTTCAGATGGCAAGAAATGAAGTATTAATATTTGCTCATTGGAGAAATGCAACAACATTTTTCTGTGTCAAAGAGACTTTCCCCTGCTCCCCCTCATCCTGCCATCCTCCTCTGAACCTTCCCCTGTGGTTCTCTTCTGAGTGAATAAAGGGGCATTTTATTACAGGAATAATCTGTCCATTTTAAAACCTGTCCCCACATGAGGACAAGGCAGACCAGCACAGCCTCCCTGGTACTGGGTTTTTTAACCCCTCTGTGCAGCACAGCTGGTTAAACTTTTCCTGCCATGTCTTCATAAGACTTTTTGTGCACACAAGTCTCCATTTCAGCCTCCTGCTTCTAACCAGCAGCAACTGAAATAAGCAGACTTATTTTTAGGACTCTGATTAGTTCCCATTGTTGTCTGATGCCTAAACTAAGAATTTTCATAAGTATTTTCTAAAATCAAATGGACAACAGAATCTGCTGAAATACTTTGTTGAAATGAGGATAGAGCAGCACCAGGGTGGGAGGGTGTTGGGATTTGGTGGCTATGGCACCACGTAGCAAAACCAAGTCTGACATTTGTCCTCATGCTGATTTAGAGAGGTGGAAAAGCCAGGTGTGTCACCTGAGTCCAGCCCTGTCCTTTCCCGAATCAACAGCATTAGTATTCCACGTTTAACTCACCAAACATTCAGAGGTAGCAGACCAATAAGAGCCCTCTGAATCTGTTTTAACATCTGCTGGCACCTTGTGTGGTTAAGCTGAAGCCTGGACTCACACAGTGCCCAGGAAACCTGCAGTTTTCACTGCTCTAGTGTTTAGAGGATGAAGAGTCCAGCTGTCTTATGTAGTTTGGAATTTTTTTGGGTGTGTTTTACAGTGCTATCTGACTTGGTTTTCCCATGATAATACTTCATTTCTTAATATCCTTCTGATTTATTTTGTATTTGATTTGTGGTCCTCTTTAAATTGCCCACGCTGTCTTAGTGTCTGCTATTCCTAATGTTCTCAACCATCCTTTTCCCTTATTTTTAGACCTGGGGCCTGTCTGTTACACTATTATTGTTAGTTTTCTTTTGTTTCCTGATGAAGAGTGGAGTTCTTTTAGTGTCTCCAGCGCCGGGCATGGAAGACAGCTGAACCACAGGCCAGCTGGCAGTTTGGTCATAGGTGTCTGTTTTGCTTAAAAACTTTTCAAAGTCACTGGGGTGATGTCAAAGAAGCCAATGAAGGTACATGACATCTCCAACAGTTTAAAAAAGAACAAAGGACATAAGTTTCACCCAAGCACTGACATGCCTGTATCCACCATCCCAGGTTGCTCCAAGCCCCGTCCAACCTGGCATTGGACACTTGCAGGGAAGGGGCAGCCACAGCTTTTCTGGGCAACCTGTGCCAGGGCCTCCCCACCCTCACAGGGAGGAATTCCTTCCCAATATCCCATCTAACCCTACTCTGTGCTAGGGGGAAGCCATTCCCCCTTGTTCTGTCACTCCAGGCCCTTGTAAAAAGTCTCTCTCCATCTTTCTTGTGGTGCTGAAAGGCCACAATTAAGTCTCCCTGGAGTCTCCTCTTCTCCAGGCTGAACAACCCCAACTGCTGCAGCCTTTCCTTGTAGGGGAGTTCCTGCAGCCCTTGGATCATCACATGCTGTTCTAAATCCAGCCCCAACACAGTGTTCTACTTCTGTGAGGTGCCATCTGGCCTGTGGTCCTTAGCATTGTCACCCATATTTATAATCTAAATTTGCTCTTTAGTTCCAATGCAGCTGAAAAACTGCAGTGGTCCCTTGAAAAACTCTCTGTCAAAAGCAAGAGCTGTAGTAAACAATTAATGCTGGTGCTAAATGAATTGCCATGCTCTGATAGAAGGCTCCTGTGAACGTGTGTAAAGGTGAAGACGGAGAAAGTACATAAAGTGTGATCACATTTCTGAAACTGCTCATTAATAATAAAAGGGGAGAAAGAAAATGAAAGGGAATGTGAGAAAATGCTCTTTCTCTTTCAAGTCCCAGAACTTCAGGCAGGGAGCCTGAAGTTAGAGAGCCCCCACCTTTTCAGATTAAAAAAATATTTTTTTTATTTTTGCAAGCCCTGCCCTTCGAGAGCAATGACCCAAACATTGCCTACAGAAACTGTCCTGAAAGGTCACGTGAGTATTATGGCAAACTTATCTAGTTATTAGGAGAGAGTTATTTCCAGTTGGTTTCTTTTTCTCATTTGATGTGGGTGTTTTACACTCTCTTTTCCTCTCTGCTATTCTGCATATTTGGAGCTAAAATTAATTTATATCCTGTAATACTCTTCTGCAACAGCTTTGCTTCTGGATGCTCTTATTTAACACTTAGAAGGATGTCCTTATTTCAAATTAGAATACCCTCTACTTAAAGCGACTTAGCAAATAGATAAAAGGCATTCTTATAGCAAAATACAGGTATTGTTAACCACAGCCAAAAATAAGACTGACAAAGTCACTGGGCCCAGTTGCCTGTGAATGCTTGGCTCTGTTCTTACCGTGCCACAGCACAGCCCACAGTGACTTTGAAGAGCTTTCCAAACTTGCTGCCATGGATGTTGGTGACTTCCCACTCTGCAGCAAGTCAGGAGCTGTTGTGTGGGCTGTTAAACACCTCTGGTTTTGAAAAGTCCTTTGGAGGGGACTGTAGCAAAGGGTAGCAAGGATAACTTCATCAGCAGTCCTGACATACTTTGTGGACTGCGTTAAGTCAAAACCCTTAATATTCCCACCTAGTAATTTAATGAGGAATTGGTACTGAGTGTTACATTCATGTCATAATTTATGCTCAGTAATTTCCTTGTGTAGTCAGGCTCTTAAGGTTAGACTCTCTCTACATGGTTTCTTGAAAAGCTTTCTTATGGTTTCTGGTTTGCTGCATAATCAGGCTGATTTTTAGGCTTATTTATGGCTTTCCTTTTGGCCTATGCCTTTCTTCGTCTTGCAGTTTAAAGAAAACAATCCTGATGAGCAGACAATTAGCATTAAACAGCTTTCCTAAAAGAGTGGCTGTTAAATCATCACAATTGTTGTGATTAGTTCCTGCAAAAAAATGAATATCTCTGGGCTAAGCAATTCTCTTTCCCGGTATGAGGAGTCACTGCCATCCTCTTTTGGATTATGGCAGCCTGAGTGATCTTGATCTGTCCTGAGGTGATGTTGTGATTCTTTCTTCCAAGGGCATCTTTTCCTCCTCTTTGCACAGTAACACACTGCTCCATGAAGTTCTGAAGTCTCCATTGTCAGCTCTGAATGGAGGAGAGTCATGTCCAAGGTTATAACATGTCCCTCTGTGTTCTGGGCTCTTTGTTAGGGGTAGCACATTCCAGTGTTTTCTCGCTCAGCTGTTCTGCTGGAACAATTTCTGTTGACTTAAAGATAAGAATGAGAGACCTGTTCTGGCATCCCTCCAGTTTAGGGGTTATAATATCAATGCTGGTACCATCTAAAAGGAATGGTTGTGTCAAGTCTGGCTTGTGGAAAAAATTGTGGAAAATTGCTCTTGTGTACCTGCTCTGCCCATATTTTTTGCATACTTTTACTCTACCATTTAACTGTAGTGGTAAATGGGAGAAACTGCTCTTTAATTGGATAGTTCTGAGTCTCTACATCCATATTTCATTTTTTATGTTTCTGTCTTAACTATCACAATTCTCTGTATAGGGAAACAGTACAATGTCTGGGAACACAGAGAACTGTTGAATTTTTGATAGTATCCTGTACCTGCTCTGTTGTAGCAATGTGTTGTTAAAGGGGTTTTGTTAGGGTTTTGTCTGAAGTTGTTTTGTGGGGTTTTGAGGGGTTTGATTGATTGGTTTTCCTTTTTTTTGTTTGTTTTTTGTTTGTTTTTTTTTGAGAAGCTAAATGCTCTTAAAAAACCCCACTGCTTTACAGAGTTGAAAGACTTTTAGAGAAAACACTCTAGTCATGGTACATGAATATTTTTCTCCATATACTCCTTTGGACTGTGCTGAAATGTGATTCCATGACCTTGAATTATGTGAGAAAAATCACCTGACTCTGAGAGATTCACTGAGGAAAATGGTGCAGCTCTTCATAATGTTCATGAGTTTCTTTAACAGGCACATCAGGGAGTGGAGGGTCTCTGCACATGATGAGACAAGAAATGTGTTTATTCCTGCCTAGGACAGGAGGTGTACTTGAAAACCTTGTATGCTGAGGTAACTTTGTGTGAAGAGAGGACTCCTCTGCAGGACATCAGGGTGCCCCTCTGAGATCACTGGATTACTCAGTTTTCCTTAAAACCTACTGAAAAAGGAGAAACAGTCAGCAAGGAATGTCAGTGACAGGAGAAGTTGTTTCATCTCTCTATTAGAAAAAGGACCAGTTGGCAAGTACATTGTAAGGTACCCTTGCAATAGTCATTTTAATATTAATAAAGGTAGTGTACAAGTGCACTTTCTAGCTCAGTTCTGCCAATTAGAGACAGATCCTCCTACACATTCTTTGTGCACTCTGCTTTTTTGCAGTGCTTTCACCTGTGCCATCTGTGATGTTTGTATTTCTTGATGACCTTTTCAACAGTTTGTTGTTCTCATTCTTCTGTCCATGTGAGAGATGGAATTCTCCAAGGAAAGCTGCTTGAACATATGGCAAGGTACAATATTGTAGCATGTAAACTGACATTCATTACTGCTTCTCTGTACCTGGGATTTTATTTTTTTTCTCTAGTTTTTTGTTTGGAGGAAGGTTTTATCATTAATAATGGTTCTAACCTGGGGAAAGAGTCCCAGCATGTGAGATCTGGGTTGAAGTGGGAAGCAAGTTCAGACCATCTGAGGAGCTGGGCCAAGCTGTAGATGAATTCTTCAGACATGATCATGGGCAAAAGAGCTTAACTTGCTTTTTTTTCCCCCTAAACTTTACCAAGCAAGGGCATAAGAAACATGTTTGTGTACTGGGACAAAAGCATTTGTGAGTCAGTGGTTTCATACTTGGGGCAATTAAGGCCAAAAGTGAATGGAAGAAGAAAAGTCACACGGTGGGAATTCTCCCATTATTTAGAGAGTAAGGAAGTAAATGTCAGGCAACTTCTCACAAGAAAAGAGTGTTACAGAGTAGGCAGGGAGAACCTGTACTTATCATGAAGGTAATGAAAAATGTGGCTTGATGAGAAGTACCACAGGTGTCGTGAAGGGGCTGAAAGGCAGGCCTAGCATGGGTTAAATGATGGGGCTATTTTTGCAGCTTGTATTTCCTCATGACCTTTTCAACAGCTGCCTGCTTTTGTTCTTCTGGCCATATGAGAGAGTTAGAATTCTCCCAGGGAGCCTGCTTGAATGCCTGCCATATCCATCCATTTGTGTGAATTAAAAGGGTATTGTGTGGACATCATAAAAATCAGAGAAGAGATGGAGGTTACTGAATTAAGATGGAAAAAAAGTGATGCATTATCCAGTAGTTTTGTTGTCAGAATGAAAAAGAAGTACTGGATAATTTATAAATCTGTGGATGAGCAAATCACAAAACTTCATAACAGTTTACATGTGTTAGAAGAAAGGTGGATGGACAATAATCTGATTGATGGAAGAAATAGTGAGAAGTCCCCAGGACAGTGAAGAAAGAAAGAAGAAGAATGTTTTTTGTTTTGTTGGAAAAGAAGTAATCTGACATTTGACTAAAGACGGGAAGGTAGAGATGGTGGTGGATCATGAGCAGAGATGTGGAATGAGATGTGGGAGGATTAACCACAAGTCACCCATCAGTGCAGATGGTTGATGAGTGAAGTCAGTTCTGAGAAAGAAGCAAGAGGAAAGTGCTTGAGATGGGATGAGGAAGAGATTAAAAAAAAAAGGCAGTAATATTGTTGCTTAAAATAGCTAGAGAGGATGTTATTATTTACAGCTTACAGCTTCTGCAAGGTCAAGAAAAATCCACAGATGCAGTTTAGTGAGGGTTTCAATCAAGATAGTACATATTAACAGGGATATTTATGTTAACACATAAAGTGTAATTGATACTTGCAAATTTAGAACCCAAATTCTAGTTACTGAGAGTCTGTGCAACAGGAAAACAATCTCATTATTTTTCTGCATAGTCTTCCTCTGTAATATATTTATTTCATATATCTCACCATTCCAAGAAATTACCAGGCTGACAGTTGTGGTCCCAGGTTTGCTGTTTAACCCACACGAGCTGTCAGACAAGTCTGTGGTGACAGAGCAGGACATGTCCCACTGCCTGCCCACAGAGGCTGGGAGTGACACTGGGAAACATCCCCTGGTGTCTGGCTCTGGGTCTGGTGATGTTACAGCTGTCCTGAGCAAGGCTGCCAACAGACAGGAACTGGGGGAGTGAGAAGTGGGTTTATAAAAGCTCCATCAATTTTTTTTTCCAGGTAAAATTAGATTATTGTTGGATTGTACCAACAATAGAAGATACCCCTGACAAAGTCATGGCAAAAGGGTCATTGAGTGTTGCAGTTCCAAATAATTCACTTCTCGTGGATATACTTAGGTTTCTCCCTGTGTTTACTGTGCAGGAAACCATCTTTAAGCTTTAATCTTTGCAAGAAAGTCCTTTTTCCTTGTTCCATTCAAACCCAGTACATTTTTAAACAAGCACTGTGAATAGCATATCAAAGGAAGTGGTTGACCCTCAGATCAATGCAGCAGATAACCTAATCCATTTATTAGAAAATAGAAAATTTGTATTAGAAAAAATTGTATTAGAAAATTTGTGCTTCTTTCAAATTTGATAAAGAACAAAACCAGAAATATCTGGAAAAATCTTCAGCACATTTCAAATGTTTCCCTCCTGTTGGCTTCAGCAGAGCTGTTGGCACTTCTGTAATACCAAATTCCAAATATTACAGTGATCAGGGAGCTTGTGCCTGAGGAAAGCACGCACAAAACCAATTCTCTTATTCTGTGTTTACTTACTCTGCAGAGTTGTCTCAAAGCACCAACAACAATCTGCAAAAACAAGATTGCTTCCCTCTGGACCTAACTTGCATAAATATTTCAGTGGATAGATACATAAATTTAAGAAAAGATGTTGTGGTAAATAGAAAAGAAGAAAAAACCAAATCTGAGATGGGCTGATCTGTAAACCAATAAATATTACATCATCTTTACACAATAAAGTTCCATAAAGGACATCAGATGATCAAAGTTATGAGAAATGCTTACTAGATATAAAAAGGAAGGACTCTTAGGGTCCTAAACTACTTGTAATTCATGTACGGATTTTACTTGGTGGTAGCCTTTTAATAGCCAGCTGTCGGGCCTTGGCTGTTTGATACTTTATTATTTCTTTATTTTCTGTTATATCCTGTTATCTCTGTCATAATCCTCCCTAAGTAATTATTCAACTTAGAAAGAGTCTGCTCTGAGCATTGCTAATGTCCTGTGGTTTCTTAGCCCATCTGAGTTGTCATATGGTGCTCTTTCCAAAACCACATTTGTAGAGCACAGCCTTGGAACTGTTTAATTTTCTGGAGAAGCGTTTATTATTAAACACTAGACTGCTATCAAAACAATTCAATATGCATGACCTAAATCTATTTGTGGTTAAATAGTAAGGTCTGGAGGTTAATAAAAAGAACTGCAGCAAGCTGCTCACAAGATAATTCCAGAAACTTATAAGAGATCGCAGAACTCCAGCCATTTTCCCATCAGGCTTAAGATAAAAGTAAATATAAAAGGAGAATGATACTTCTATAGTACTGTTTCCTCAGCAGTATTGAGAAATTCCATTGTTTCAAAGGTTAGGTGAGACAAAGAGGAACAGTGTGCAGTTGGCAAAAAGCTGCTTTTTCTCCCAAATTTAGCAGAATGGTTTTTTCCTCTCTCTTTGGGTAATTTTTCATTTTATTTATTTTTGGGGGGGTTTTGTTGGGTTTTTTTAGTGCCCTTAGCCTTGTGAGTGTGAATTGCTGGAGTGGGAAGGAGAAGAGACCTAAATCAGCTTCCAGTTCAGCATTTAAGCAAGTAAGCAAGTACAGTCACTTCTCAAGTGCTGCTGAGTGTCACAGCAAGACAGGGAAGGGAAGTGGCACTAAATGACTCCTGAAAAGTCAGTAGGCTTATTAAGTCTTACTTAAAAAGTTGATTGGGGAGCTAATTTAGAGCTCCCCTGTCCTGCCTTTTAAGTATGATGAAAACCCTTAAAAGACTCTCACTGGTGCTAACAGATTCAGAGTGGCATTGAGTGTAGACCTGAAGTGGGAACAGGGAAACACAAAGTTAGAAGAATCAGTCACCTTTAGAGTCTATGCCTGTGCATTTTTTCCTAAAGGAAAAGTGGGTGATGAAGGATATTTTACTGCCTGCTGCCAGCATTAGTATTTTTTACTGTACAGTGAGCCAGAGTATTTTTCAGTGTAGAGAAGCCTAATGTGGGTCTAAATGTTGTGTGCACCCATTCCGGTTGCCTAAGCAGTATAAAGGGGTGGTGGAGTAAATAACAAATCCTGATGCCCCTGAGGGGTTTTGTTGGTGTTAATGGCATTTCCTTATTGTTGTGTGGCAAAGGTGGTATCATATAAAGAGCCAACCATGCAATGAAAAGATGGTATTGGAAACTGTTGTTCATGCTCTAAATTGCTTCCAAGCTGAGCCTTTAAAACTGAATGTCATTTCATAGCTAACTGCCTGCCCTTTTAATGGAAATGTCAATCCTTTAGAAAGTTCTTGTTTAGAGGAACCATGTGGTAGACAATACTCCTAATGAAGATCTTCTTCCTTTGTCTCTGCACTTGCCCTCTCTTTTATTTCCTCACACAGAAATACCAGCCAGGACTCTTCAATTATGGAAAAAGCTTTTCATTTTAACAACTGTTTTGTAGACATTCTCACTAATGCATTTTGTCCTCCTTTGTTTTCCAGCCTCCCATTCCTATTGTCGTCTTTTAATATGACAGGAGACGGAGTTTTTCATTAGGAAAAGAGCTAAGACAAGACAGTGCAGTTCAGGCTGTGCCTGGAAGGAAAAACAAAGGCTTGACTCTTTAATTTTAAACTCTCTACAGGTTTATTCAACAAGATATTATTGTCTTATGGCCACTAAAAGTGTACCAATTGGAAACATTTTGAGAGAATGAATTTTTAATCTATGACATCAATAATGTGACCCACCACAGTGTTTGAGAGTCCTTCATTATCCACAGAGTGTGTACATGCTCACTTTCATCCTCTCCCAGCCAACAGTTAAAATACTTTATTAGTTTAGACTTCAGGGAGAGAAGATTAAAGTGGGTTTTGCACTCCAAGTGGAGCTGAACAGTACATGGGTAGGTAGTTATGGTACCCCTAGAGAGACAGAGGTGTTGTGCATCCTATTGATTTTTCCAGCACCATGTCCATGCCAACAGGACATGGAGTCCTGCTGATGCTGCAGCTGACTCCACTATTAGTTTCATGCCTCAAACTGTCTTTATGCTGGAAAGATGGCAAGATGTCCATCCACACATGGTCAGGGGCTCCCTCTGTTTGTGATATACCTTGTGTGTTTCCTCCTCTCCCCTCCCACACTTCTTTTTCCATAAGAAAGTTCTGGAATCTCAAGCTGCTGAAAGAAATGTCACGGCTGCTGCTATAAATGGATAAGGTAATCCACACTTGGACTCTCCATCACAACCTTAAATCCATACCCACCAGCTACCAGAGAACACAGGGCATTCTTAACTATACCTCAACTTTTTTTTTAACATCCCTGGTCACTACTGAAACAGAAAACAATCCAGAAGAGGATATTTTCAAGCTTTATTGCCATCACTATTCCCTATTATTAAACAATGTGTTAACTGTCCAAAAGCTTATTTAAAGAGTATTTCCATCTGTCTTGCTTTCCTTGAGATGGCAAAAAAGCAACATTAAGTTGTCTGTCCATGAGAGTCAGTGAAATGTAGCACTGCAAATATATATACAAATATATATATATGGAGATATATATGGATACATATTTAACAATCCCATTACTTGCTACCTTCTTTGTTTACTAATGATAAATCAAAATCGAAGTGTGGTTTTATGTGTGATGTTTTTGTCCACTGTGGATTACCTTAGTCTATAATTCTAAAATGGAGGCCACTGTAAACATGTATTGATAATAAATGTGTTATTTAATCCCTGAGGTACCAATAAGGGAGATAACAAGGTGTCTCCTGAGATCTCAAAACATACTCCCTCCACAAATAAGCCTGTTACTAACATCACCTCTATGTTAACAGTCTTTCATCACACCCAACTGTGTGTTGAATTCACTTTCTGCATGTCATTTCTATACTATTATTATTATTATGATCAGGAAGTTGAATTGCTTTAATTGGTCCAGGTAGAGCTTACTCTAAATTTGCAATATTAGTGAACCTGCCTTAAAAGGGAGACAAACTAATTTTGTTATTAATGATAGGATGAAATAGATAAAGGAAGCATTACTCCTGTGTTTCTAGTTAAACGCTCAGCAAACTGTGCTGGATATGCAAGACAATCCTCTAACATTGAAAGAGTGGCTTCCAGCTGAGCCCAGTTTAGCATACACTTAACACCTGCTGGCTTACCCGGGGGGAGGCTCCCTTTTGGCTCCTCAGGCAGAGACGCTGCCAGGGCATCACATGAATCCCAATTTCAGTGTCGGATGCAGCAGCTTGCAGGACAAACACACAGCGTGAGCCCCTGCCAGAGGAAGACTCCTCTAATTGGTCAGTGTCCCCTAGTTTGTGACCACCCATTGACAGGCACAATAACAACATCCCAAAAGGAGGAGCGGTTGTGCCAGGATGGAACAAACTCCGATGGCTTTACCTCAGTGATTTGCTGGCATTGTGTTCCACGTCTGTGCAAAATGCTGCCGGTCTGTGGGCCTGAGCCTGTGAAGAGCTGTTTAAGCACTCCATGTGACTGCTGATTGTGCCTTGACCCCAGGTTCTGCCACTGATCTGAGAGAAGTGTTTCCATCCTACTTCCTTTGGGAAAGCACCGCTGTGTTTGGGGCTCTGGCACAATCCAGGGACAGTTGTTTTGTTATCAGTGCCTGGCAGATTGAGGTAGCATATGATAGAAGAATGCAAGGCAAATCTATAGGGTGTTTCTCTCTACAAAGCCCCAGAATTCTTTTTTTACCCAAACCTGGCTTGTCTCTTTATGTCCTTTGGCTTCTTCAGCAGCGCTGATTGAAGTTCAGGCAGTGAGCACTGCAGCTGACTGACGGCAAAACCTGCTGTACTGCCCCATCATCCACTTAAACAGGTATGTCTCTGTAGGGAACAAAGGGAAAAAACAAGAAGAAAAAGACTGAGAGTCAACCAGATAAAGACAGAAATAAACATAAGAGTACTTGTGTGAGAGTGTGCCCGTCACACGAACGTGTGAGACTAAAGGAACCCGAACGGGAAGGAACTTGGAGGAGGGCAGGAAGAGAACTAGAGACCAAAAGTCAAGGAGAGCAAAGTGTGACTTGAGAACTCAACTCTAAAAGCCCAAACTACCCCAAAGCATGGATCAGGCTGCAAGAATAATTCACCCTGTGAACTTTTTCATCTGGGTGATCTCTGAGATTCTTAGGCTGGGCTTAGCCTACACCTGTGGTTTGGAGAGAGCCAAAGCCCAGCACTGAAGCTGAGGTGGGACTGCAAAAGGATACCCAGGGACAGTGGGTTGCATAAAGAATTCTCCTCTGAGACTGTTTTCATCCTTTTCCACATCCTGACTTCCTGCTGCTGCCTTCTTCACTGGAAGGCAGCTGTGGGAATTATCTGACAAAGAGATCATCTAAAGCTAAAAATAAGCGAGATAAATGAACTGAAAATGCCAATATGAAAGCCCATCCCCAAATAAAATGCTTTATTATATTACTTGATCTATGCAATGGTGGCAGTGACACTTTACTGCAGAGGGAGAAACAGGTAAATCCAAACAGGTTCTGTTCTCTGCTCACTTGAGTATATAAAATGCATATTGGATTGAATATATAGAGGGATCATGTGAAACAGTTGATTTTTCATGCTCATTTAAACTTGAGGGCAGACAGTAGTGAGAAAGGACAGTGGAGCTATTGTCTTTCTAGAGGAACAATTTTCAAAATTCGTAAATGGTGCGGGAACAAATGCTGCATTCAGCTTTTTTTCAGCCTTTGTTACTGATCCCCTGAGCACTAGCTAATATTAGCCTGATTACCACGGGGGAGGGTGATAACCCTGTAGTATAATACCCATTTATATAGAAGAATGAAACAGTGAAAGCAAGAGAAGTTTAATATTCAGCATATTCACCAAAACTGTTTTATCCCTGAATATCTGTTGCACAGGTGAAGCGACTGTGTGCAAACACTAAGCAGGAGGGTACAATTGCTTCTTTTCCAAGGTGGATTGGAATCATATGGGTGACTGACTCTCAGCTTGGTGATGGGGTTTTTTGAACATCCTCTGGTAGGTAGCCAAAGGAAAGTTTCTTGTTGAAATGACAGAAATTCTTTGACATAACATGTTTTCTTGGAACATATGTTGAAATGTCTATATCGTTTCAGTGATGAGCTTCCTTTCTGGCACCTATCAATGTATGCTCATGGTAATCACAAGCAGTATCTTGTCAACAGCTATCTACCATAAGTGATCCTAATCCACTTTGCAATCATTTCCAAAGCCTCTTCATTTTCACTGAAAGGATTGTTTTGTTTAGAAGAATTCCTGCTAATGGGCAAAATTGCCCTTAGTTAAATCCATTGTAGGAGCTGAAAAGGGATACGAGTATAAACCTTCACAGCTGGAGAACAGAGAGCTACTGTGGCTGTAGCTCACGCTTCTCATTTTTCACATGCAGCATATGCTTGGAGAGTGATGAACAGATGCAACTACTTTAATGGGACAAATCAAGCATTTTATTTTCATGCCTCCACATTTGGAGAGTGCACTCCCCCTTTACCTGTGCTGAATATGACTCCGGGTACATGGGTATGTCTGTGACAGAATACTGACATGGTTTAGACTGAGCTTGAAAATGAAGGTTACATGGCCTTGCTGTTCGAAGCTCATTAAAACAGGCAATATGTGGTGTACAGGTGGCAGCAGAAATGCAGCCTAAAGTGTTTTGACTGGGCCCTGACTGCTGATGCAGAGGGAGGTCTTGGCATCTGAAGGTGCTCCCTGTTATTATCGACCAGGGCTGGAGGCCACGGCTTCACCTGCTGGTCTGGTCCCCTGCCAAACCCTGTCTGGCACCAGTAAAAGTACTTTTCCCTGCTTTTTCCTGCACTATCTCTCTGGCTGCATTGCTGGGGGAAGATAAAGGCAGTCCTGTCACACCGTGCAGAATTTTACCAGTCTGGAGCTGAAATGAGCAGCTGTACTGGACATGACCTGCCATTTTCAGTATCTTACATGTGAAATACTCTCCAAATATTCTGGCATGTGCCCACTTGCACTGAAGTGATGTGCCTTCTTTGCTTTGTTCATCTGGAGTGCTAGAGAATAAGCAGATTTATTTTTTTAACATTGCTGCCCTTCTTCCCCAGCCTAGACATTACCCAGTATTTCTGCTGGTGCACAGATAGAATATCAGCCTTTTCCAACCTTGTTGGAGATGCAGGGGAGCCAGGCAAGTCCATATTTTAATTTCTCACACTAATTGGGATTAACAGAGAACTAAATATTTGCACAATATGCCCTATGTGCAGGGCAAATTCAGTGTCCCCTTCCTGTGGGGGTTGTGAGCTGATTTTACTGCTGCTTCTAGAGATTCTTTTTAATAATAGCTGACAATTGGATCTTATCCCAGCTTCCCCCTCCGAAATCAAGATCTGCACTTTCATACAGGGAGAGGATAATGGATATGGATGTGTTTACTAAGGCCACACATAAGCAATGCCAAGTCCAAAGGAATTTGACAAAACCAGATAATTAGAATATTTTTTTAGCTGGCTATTGGTCTAAACAGTTACATTTTTCAGGAGTATTTTGGTTTTAGGTTTTTTTTGGTTTTGTTCTTGATTAGGAGCTGGTAGCAGTGGAATACTTGAATGCAAAAATATTTTCTTGGCAGAAGTCCAAACATACATCTCTAAAAAGTTATATTCTCTCTCTCTCATTTTGTCTTCTTTGCCTTCCTTGTTATTGATGCACATAATAAAACACTAGGAAAAAAAAGACAAATCCACCCAAAAGGTCAAAATCAATGATCCTTTTACAGATGGCACCTTTGGGAATCCTGGGTACTTTACCATCAGCTTGTGTTTGAGACTGTTACTTGAATACTTGTTTTTTGATGACAAAAATCAATGTCTTCTTTAAAGAAGACACCCTTGGGGCTAGAGGGATGCAGACTTTGAAATGTTTACTAGTCTGTGCCTGTCTCTGAAAGACTAATAAACATATTTATAAGTTTATGAGCTCCTATTTAATTTTATGGATTGGAAATGGTGTATGGTTTTGACAAGAATATTTAAGCTAATGTGCCCCAATGAGACACATTCAGTATCACTTTGCAAATTTACATAGAAGTTCGGATCCAAAACTGACTGAAATCTACAGATATATTTGCATGAGGTTTAAATTTATCCCTGTGAAAAAGCCACTGAAGTTATCGGAATTATCTTGTTAATGAATTTGATCCAACAGCAAAATACTAAATCAATTCTCAAAATAAAAAGACAGAAAACCCACTTACATAAAGATAAGAAATCTACATTTCTCAGCAAAAATTATTCCCTTTTTTTTGTATACAAATATGTGTTTGTTGTTACTGTGAGCTGCAGAAGGCATTTGTTTTTTAAAAAGCAGATGCATTTTTTTACCTAATTTCTTTGCTGCTAATTTAGCATTACATTTATTTCTGGCACTGTAATCTACTTTGACACCAGGGCAGATATTCCTTGATTTTCCTGAAGGAGCGGGGCCATAACAGGCTCTTGTAATTTAATAGAACACTTGATCTGGATACCCTGTGATGTGGTGTTGAGGCTTTGGTGCTGGAGCCTGGACAATCAGTTTTCTCACCAGCTGTGCAGACACAGACTTTGCCAGGATTTTTTCCCTTTTTTTTTTCCCAATCAAAGATTTAGAGTTGTTTTAGTCTTATCCTCTGCAAGTTGGTTTCCAGGGAATCAGCCACAGAAATTACTTTGGAGATAGACTGGCAGTGTATAGTAGCCTTGCAGTAATTAGAAAAACTAATTTATATTCCTTTTCCTTTGACTCTAGATCTAATCAGTAAATACAGGGATATAAAATGTCAGCCCTAACCAAACAAGTGCATTGAAAGGATAATAGTAGATAATGTCATTTATGAATTAAAACATGGGAACATGCATGACATTAAAAGACTTGTTATATTAGACATTCCTGCCCATCACTTACTCAATTTAAGTTTACTGATTTCAGCCTCCTAAATCAGTATTATTCTGGTATGAAAAATGTCATCCTATTCCTAAGACAGCAAAAAATGCTTGGCTCTTGAATAGTGCAGGAAGAACTGCTGGATAGTCTGTCCTGTGCCACAGCCCTGTGCAGAGACAGGTTAAAGATTGGAATTCTGCTGTGGTTTAACCTCAGCCCACAACTCAGCACCACACACACACACACTCACACATGGCAATGGTGGGATGGGGAGGAGAATCAGAAAAAGGAAAAAAACCCACAGGTTGAGACACAACAATGTAATAAATGACACAAAGTAAAATATAATAGTAATACTAAAAGGCAAAAGGGAGAGAGGAACAAAAGCCCAGGAAAACAAATGATGCACAGTGCAATTGGTCACCACCTGCTGACCAATGCCCAGTCTGTACCCCAGCAGGGATCAGCTCCTCCTGGACATCTCCCCCACTTTGTACACATAAGAAAGAAGTGGACCTGCTGCAGCAAGTCCAGGGGAGACCATGGAGATGATTTTCTCTGGATTTGCTCTGGAGACAGGATGAGAAAACTGGGGCTGCTCAGCCTGGAGAAGAGAAGGCTCTGGGGACCCCTCAGAGTAGCACCTTGCAATGTCTAAAGGGGCTCCAAGAGGGCTGGAGAGAGACTTTAGACAAGGGCCTGGAGTGACAGGACAAGGGGGAATGGCTTTAAGTTGAAGGCAGAGTAGAATATTAGGAAGAAATTCTTCCCTGTGAGGGTGGTGAGGCCCTGGCACAGGTTGCCCAGAGAAGCTGTGGCTGCCCCATCCCTGGAAGTGTCCAAGGCCAGGTTGGACGGGGCTTGGAGCAACCTGGGCTAGTGGAAGGTGTCCCTGCCCATGGCAGGGGGTGGAACTGGATGATCTTTAAGGTGCCTTCCAAACCTATGATCACACTGAGATTATATATATAGGTATTATGTATATATAGTAGATGATGGGTCATCATACATTAACCTTGGTGCTCATGACAAGTGGAGCACAATCCCAATATGAGATTAACTTCTTTATTTTCTGCCATTTTCCATGACATGACTTTGTTTTGCTCTGCTACAATTTTATAACTTTGTCAAACCCTATGTGTTTGAGCTGATATTTGAGAAGGATTTATTAATTACTTGTACAGCTTCAGACACCTGAAAACAAGGCTAAGGGAAATAGATTTTTTGTACTTCTAGTAAAATGCCCCTTGTCCTTTCCAGATGGGGTGGGCAGTAACTCTGGGAACTCTGCTGGTGTCAAGTTAGTGTTTGATGCAAGGAAGAGGGTAAGAGCCCATCTTCAATCCCTTGCTTAGCTTAAAGGTAATTGGTATGGAGTTTTATTTTCACATTTATATTAAGATGTCAAAGTATCATTTTCTTAAAAGACTTTGCCTAAAGTCCTAGCTTTAAGGATTTGGTAACTGAGGCGGTGATATATTGTTTGGGTGTTTTTATAAATTTACTGCATGTTTTATAAACATCCTGCTTGAGCAGTTGGCATTCTGATGCTATTTCACTTTAAGAGGAACAATTGGTTGAACTTCTTTAATGTTGGCAAGAGAGTCATGAATCCCAATAAGGCCATGAATGCATTTATTATTAATTTTTTTCTCATTCATTTTTAATTTTCTGTCAGACAGAATCAAAGGCTGAATTGGTGACTTCAGTGTTTTCTACCTTGCTCTATTGGCTTCAGAAGTCCTTTAATAAGGTAATTATTTATTCTGGACATCACTGGGAAATCAAAGGTGAAGAAATCGGGGATATCTAAACCCTGTAGTGCATTAATTCAAACAGCACTCACATTGTTGGATAGAGTTCATGCCTCTGGGTCTTTAATGTTGCCTGGTTTGGTACCTGTTTCATTTTAAATTTAGCTGGAATGTGTAGAATGGAGAATGAAGGGAAACCACAAAAGGATTTAGCTCAGAGAAGCAAGAATTACTGGAGTCAGCAGGGGTTCTGGCTCCTGGATTGAGAGGAGGCTGGTTCATTGCAGGGAGAGGAAGTGAGCAGAGGATCTTTGGAAGGGTTTAATGTGTGCCCACAAGGCTTTCATTAGCAGTTGTGGTGCAGCAGTGGCTGCATGTGCCTGTTATCTCCTGAAAACAAGGAGTGCATCTGCGATTGCCTTATCTGGGACCTGGCCCCTCACTGCAGTCAGTGGAAAGCCTTGCCTGCATTTTACTGCAGCAGGTTTTCCAGTTGGGTATGAAATGTTCACCCGACTGTAGGACACAGCCCACATTCCTGCAGGGAAAGAAGGCACTGGGAAGGAGCCATGTGTGTGTGTGACTGGGGAGGGGGAGCAGCTGCCTGTGCCAAGGCAGCCACGAGGCTGAGCTGGTTGTCATTCAGCAGATCTTGGTTTTTTTAGACCTGTACACACTTCCAGGTCTAGGACATGTATGAAACACTCCTTCAGCTCCATGGATTTTAGGTTTTGCAGGTTATTGAGAGGGTTCCACCGCAAGCAGGAGGTAGCATTTATTCCCTTGTGGGGAAGTATATTAAAACCTCTGCTCTGCTATCAAGATGTTACTGCAGTTCTCTCACTATTTTGTTTTTGCTCATTCTTCAGAATTTTGGCCTTCTATGAAGCTGAGGGAACAAGGGCTGAAAAGGAGACAACATATCAAACCTGACATTTAAAGGTTCAAACCTTCAAAGTACTGAGCACATACTCTAAAGAAAACAGTCATGGAATTTGCTTGTCTTGCATCCTGAATTCTTCCTGCAGACCTGCTTGACACTGAGCTGCCTTACTGCAGCACGATGTAGTTTAAATGTGATCTAATATTCCACTTTGCTCTAATGCTCTGAGTTGAGCAAAAGCAACAAGAGGCTATTTGAAAACATTTAGCCATGTGCTCCTGGGGAAAAAGTCTGTTCCTCTCTGTCTAATCGTTCTGCTGATCACAATGCTATCTCAAGAAAAAGGAATATTGTACAAGTTGCCATAAAGTTTTATGAGCCAATTATTACAGATATAATTGTCCAAGGTTATAAAGGTCTATAGATGTCTTATTTTCCATAGGCTGGTGCCCTTTTATGCTCCTCTTTTATAGTTAATGCAGTGCCTCATTTAATAATTTAAAAATAATTTATTGGAGTTAAATTGCTTTTTTTAGAAGGCATAATCTTATCATTCTCATTTTTATAAGAAACTCATTTTAATTTGTTTGCTGTTCCATTCTCAGATGAATTTAGGAATTTAATGGAGTGAAAATTGAAGGCTGATGGCATCAATGAAATTATTAATTTGGTAACCGAAAGATTTATTTGGTTGATTTAGATGGAATTTTCAATACCCAATTATCTTTGGACTCTATTAAAGAGTGAAGCCTCGCCAAATAACAGTTCTCACTCAAAGTTCCCCAGGATGAATTGAAAAGGACATCTTCATTATTGCTATTGATGTTAATGTGGAAATCACTTACTGTTAATAATCCTGAAGGACAGATAAAGGCTTATTTTTACCCTCAAGAAGCTAGGTTCCAAACCCTAAAAATGTTATCTTAGTGAATGAATATTACCTGCAGATAGCAGACTTAGCCATGCAGAATATTTTAACAGTTTACTTTTATCTCTACCAAGTCCCATTAGAATAATTTAGCAGAAGGAAAATATCTTTGTCATGCAAATAAGTTTGATTTTTTTTTAATAAAGGTGGCAATATAACTGTAGAAAGAGACTATCTGCAAACCTAGATTTAAGCATACAAAAGAAATATTTATTTTCTACTATATTCCATAAGCCTTTGCTTTTAGTGTTTTGAGGAACCCTCCCATAAGAAATCACCATTTCACGGTTCAGATTTTTTATATAATTATTTTCATGGTACCCTTTGACAATATAAACATTTATATGTTCCACGTGTTGATTCCTGAAGAAAGGCAAACACCAATATGACAGCACCCCCCAGTGAAAGGGTCGTAGCCTTTTTTTGTTGTTTGGAACTGTCTTAGCTGACACAGCTGTAATCTTGAGAAACATATTTCTCTGTGGTTCTACAGGTAATAAATGTAAATGCAGGAGAAGAAACTGCAAATGAAGCACTAATTGCCTTAAAGTTGGTGTCAGATGTTAAAGAGAATCTTAGCAATTTTAGAAGTCAAAAGGAAAAGGAATGTATTTCTCACCCGTGCTAAAAATACACAGTATGAATCTAGTTGTACGACAGCTAGAGATAGTCAAATACTAAGACCAAAATACTGGATTTAAGTGATCATTGCCAATTCATAGACATATTGCATTGTTGTAGAATCTGGAAGATTCAAGTTGGATATTAAATGATTCCTTGGCAGCATAAGAATGGAAAGTTTCTTTGCTCTGTTTTTTTGACAGTTTGAGGAAGTCAATTCATACAAAAGGTGGGTTCCCAAAGAGCCAGAAGCTGATTGCTTGAGACTTCCCCTTTCAATCCTCCCAGTATATGCTCTTCTAGTCAGGTAATGTCAGACATGTACATCAGGTATGTGATTTTCAATATTCAGATTTGGAGTTGAAATGAGGAGATGAGAGATTTAATAATTTAAAATAGGCTTGGAAATAGTTAAATAACTCTTGCAGAAGGACATAAATATTAAAAGGCAAATACAATGACTCAGGGTCTTGCTTCAGATTTGGGGAGTCTTCCAGTGTCACAAACCAGCAGTGAGCAATGCAGTGTGTGGGTTACCCACAGAGCCAGTCTAGAGCCTTCCATCTCAGCCCTATCTATTTCTTACTGTCACTAGTAAGAAATAAACTAGGTTTATATTTATTTTTATCAAAAAGGTTATCCTATGATTCTGCTTCTCCCTCCACTGCTTTTGTTTCCCCAAACTCCTCCATTCAGTGGAGACCCTTTCCTGTTGTCCTTCGGGTTTGTCCTCACGCCGTGGTGAAGGTTGTCACGAGTGATGCCTCTGCTCAGAAATTGCCCTGGCAATTTACACCTGGGTGAGTTCACATCCCACTGATATCCACAATCCCACCAGTATCTACAGACTTTGATTCAAGCCTTATTGAATCAAGAAATCATACAGATATGACTAGTCCACAGTGAGGTGATGTCCACACTAACATTCATCCCCCTCTGGGCCCAGCATTAGTAATGCCAGCAAAGATAGTTGAAATAAAAACGTGTTTTGCTTAAGTGGCCTAAGAGAGAAGGAATTATACACCTGCATTTAATAAAGCTTTCAGCATTTTGCTGTTGGATCCCAGCTCGGAGTCACTCAGTATGAAAGCTGCATGTCTGGTTGCAGCTCTCAGCTCTTACTGAATTTAGAGGTTAGAGCTTAATCCCTGATGTGGAGCCCTCTCCCTTTCTGTGCTGTATATAATTTGTACAGCTGGATACAGGTGATATCCTCTGGTCAGGAGACAGTTGGAGCAGAACTAGCATGAAGAGTGAAACACTATTTTATGCTGGCAGACAATATCTCTCAGATCAAAGAGGGCACCATTTCTAGAGTGAGAAGAAGAATATGTGCTGTCTGCAGCATATCTGACCTTTGTGTAAACACCTTCAGCTTCTTGGTGTTCCATTCTGTCAAGTGTCACAGGGAAAAATATGTACAGGACTTGATGAGTGAAATTAAAGAAAAAAAAATCTACATTATATTCACAAGACAGTTGTAAAAGGATAACATAACATTCTCCTTCTAAATATTGTGAAGTTTTGATGGATTTTCTAACTCTTGTTAGGTTGTTTAAGCTGTTCAGGGATGAGTAGAAGGGGTACAATTCCCCTTTCTTCTACCTTACTCTCACCCTTAGTAATTTAAATCAATTTACAGAACCTTTTACACCACAGTTGAAAAGCTACCTTCATTCTGTCATCAACAAAACATCACATGTAATTTTTTTAATCACTTTATACTATGTACAATAAAGAAAAATACCTAGAACTGTATCCCAAACCAAAAATCAAGCTCAATGCATTTAATTATCAACAACAGAAAGTGATTCCTGCTTCTCAAAGAGCTCTGATATAGGCATAATGAGTTCATTTAACCTCAAAGAAGTAATTAGCCAACATGAGAGGACAAGAAAAAGGAGTTAAAATGCCACAGCAGTGTATTTGCCCCATTTTCTAAAAAAATCATTATCACGTGGAAAGGAGGGCTGATGATCCTGACTTGCTGATTTATTTTATGTAATGAAGTACTAAGGTATAAACAGAGGTAGAAAAGCTCCATCAGCTGCCTAAAGAGCAACATGTTCATTCAGACATTTCTCAATTCTGAGAGAACTTTCCCAGTATTTTGGGGTTTATACATATTTGTGAATCTAACCCCAATTAACTGCCCAAGCAATGTAAAAACTGTGCCACACACAAACCAACAAAGGTCCAGATGATGTAAAATTCACCTTCTAATCGTATGTATGACTGATAATGTAGCAGAAACACTGAAAAACATTTAAATCTGAATTAGCTCCCATTAGTTCAGGAACTATTTGCAAATAGCAAATAACTGGTTTATCTGGAAGCTGTCTCAGCATGACTCTATCAAGCCACTGCAGTGTCACTGCATAGAGGGTTCTCAGGGGGTTTTTTCTTCCCCTACTTTTCCTGTTACTCTTTAGACTACCTGGATGTTGTGGTGATGCTGCTCATGTAAGATACCAAAGATCCTTTTTTTTTTAGTTTTAGAAACCCATTGAAGTTGCAGCACAGGGAGCATGTTAACTTACACTGGAAGTAGCTTGACCTTTTAAGTCTCTTAAAATTTCATCAGTACAACTACTAATTAGTTACACTTGACTAAAAACTGTACAATAACTAATCTGATCAGCTAGGACAACTTTTGAATCCTTCCAGTCTCTCCTGTAATTATATATTCTTAAAATAATATTTTATAAAGACATAATAGATAAGTGTGATTAAAAGCACACAAAATGCCCAAAAATTAGGGGCAAAAGTTGTTCAGGTGTTGCCACTGAAAATATTGTGTCTGGTATCAAAGCAAGAACTTTACTTGTGTCTATGGAAATTAAACCAGGGGCTGGTTATTTTGGGCTGTAATGAGCATTCTAAAAGATTTTGCTGCTGATTCTTGACGAGTTGAAAAGGATGCTTATTGTGTCAAGCATTGGGTTTGGAAGGGTTTCAAAGTGGTCTTCAGGTATTAAGCCTGTTCCTGGCAGAGCTGGGAGCTCACAAGGTACAGTCACAGGGTTTACCTGAGGAACCACTAAAAGAGCTGAGACCTCTGTGGCAAGTTCAGACAAGCAAGATGCTTTGTAGTCATAGTGAAAACAAGTTAATAATTAAAGTGCTGACAAAACCTTAGCTGCAGTATCATGAACTTGGCTGTTGTAAAAACACCAGGATTAAGTGGAGGTGTGTGGGTAATAAAATCTTCAAAGAAACAAATTGTCTATGAATGTGTAATTATGGCTTTCTCAAGGATTTTAAACAGTTTCAGTTTAAAATGTGTGCATATTTCTTGTTTGTGTTTTACTCAGGCATCCAAAGGACCATTGGCAGAATATTGTCAATGTTTAAAGCTACAAAATCTTTCAAACTACAACAGCCTGGGGCTTTTTGTGTCGTACATACTAGTTTTACTATTCAGTGAATATCACTTTTACATGATGCAAACAATGTCAAAAATCAAAGGGAACAAATACTGAAGAGAGAGAAAAACCAGTCCTGAACAGAGCTGCCATCCCATGAACTTGATGCAGGCCTACTGATACTTGTGGGACTTGGCTTAGTCTGGAGAAATGTTTTAAGACTATATATTTCTATACAGGACAGGAGAAAGGGGAAAGAAGTCCATGAGGTTGGTGGGGGTTTTTGTTGAAATCTAAACCCATTAGCATTTGGCATCAACCTTGCAAAGCATAATTGGTGTTGAGTGCACCTGTTTGCCCATGCAAAGCCCGACATTCACAAATGCAAATTGACTGAGCGTGACATCCCCACGAGCAGCACGAGTGTGAAGGGGAGCTTGCAAGTGTGAAATGGATGCTGCAAGCAGCTGCAGGGCTTCGTGTGTGCGATTAAAGGGAGCCTGATAATGTATGTCACAGCAACTTTCAGTACATTATAGGTACCGTACAATCAGGCTCACACATGGAGCTGTTTGCCTCTTAGGGACCAGATTTTTCATGTATTTAGGAATTTAGCAAAATATGAATGCCTAGGGAGTTTCAGAGAAGCACTCAAGTATTTTTAATACCTAACACACCCCCCAGCTTTGGGTATCTGAATGCCTTGGCAGCTTTAATCCTCAGTAGTCAGCTCATATATAAAGGAACTTCTGTAGCTAACCTTACCTTAAGGCCTTTAGTGGTTTTTAAGTTCTGACTGTCAGCTCTAACATTTTCATTAGCAAGTCAACAGAGGGCCTGTTCTAACAAAAGAATGGGCAAATGCTGCTTCTACTTGAGAAGGGCATGCATTTCACAAGTGGTCGAGTGTTGGTGGCCTTTTTGTTGCTGCTGACTGCTCTTGAGGGCGTGCTTGGGAAATGGCACGGTGTGAGCATCGTGTTTGTTTTGATCTCCTCTATGAAAGAGGGGGAAGGGTAAAGGGTGAAGGCAAGAACAGGCTGTGAAGTGCCTCAATAAACCATCAGGAAAGGCATCTCTGATGAAACAGCACATTTCTCAAGGGAATGTGCTGCCCTTCGGGAAGAGTGTAATGAGTATGAAAAGTGATGTTAACATTAGCATTTCAGGGGTTGTAAATTATACATTGGAACACAGGGCTCATGTATAAGAGATTATCAAAGAACCATAAGGCAGCAGAATATCCTCTTTGGCGTTTTATGTGATTGGTTTTATGTGATGGTGTTTTATGTGATTGGCCAAAGAGAACACAGAGGTCAATGACTATTTTTGTACCATTATAAAACAGTTAGTGATGTGCAGATCTTATAAAACTGTGTCTTTTGGCCAGTATAAACAGATACCACCAATGCATGGGCACACAGTGACTGGTATTGGAAAGGAAGGACTTTTTACCATTCTGTATAAAGATGAGATCTGGTGAGGGCACTGAGCTGTACCACACACTGTTACTGTATAAATCATAGTAGCTTGAGAACAGCATTACAGTGAATTAGTAAAATCCAGAAAAAAAAATGCAAAGGACATTGATCAAGATTTGCAGACCTTGCAGACACCTATATGTGGTAGTTGTGGAAGCCAGAGAGTCACAAGAAGTGTCTATTTAGTCACATCAGTATAAACACAGCATACAAAGTTGTAATGACAGCTCCCTAGTCATCCTGCTACTTCCAAAAACATGTGGCTGCTTTCAATGAAATAACATTCCTAAGATGTTGCATGTTTCTAAACACAGCTCTATCATGAATTAAGACTAATCCTAAGTATTTGGTAGCTTTGACTCAAATATTCTTTACCACTTTACTCCCTCTATATCCCCTTTTCCAGTTGCTCAAAGGAATTGCTTCAATACTACCAGTGCTTCTATAACTGATACTTACTGGGAGATTGTGTTTCTGGGGATGGTGTTTCAGACCCCATAAATCAGCATTTCAATCTCTGTAACTTACATGCTCTTTATATCCCATAATCTTCAGGAGTGAACGCTGGGAATGTGAATGGCAACACTAATAACAGTTATTGCCACTCTTTGTCTTCCCTGCTGTTTCAGTTTTGTATTGTTTGAAGAGAAGGAGAAGCAGTGCATCAGGTTACACTGTCCTCTCCAGGATCCTTGCAGTTTCTGTGGGTTTGGATGCTGGTGGTCACCAGACTTAGGATATTGAAATGGGATGAATCCAGCATGGCAATTCCACTGGGCCAAAAGTTCAGGATACTGCAAATGCCATTTGGGGTTTTCCATATCCATTTTACACATGGCTGAACAGATTGAGTGGCTGATGCTGCAGGAATCTTCCACAGTGTTTCTCCTCTAACAAAAATATGAGCAAACCCCTCCTGTAACTCAGTATGCCCATATAAAGACCATATTGGCTATGTCCTTGAAGAGGGGAGCTAATGTGCCCTCAAAATCTGAACAATGGATTGTTCAGATTGTTTCTTATTCCTAAAGATTCAAGCAACAAAAGAATAACAATATTTTCTTTCTTTCTTTTGTTATATTTCTCTTCTTGTCTCAGAAGGTAATTTTTAGTTCAGGCAAGGCCAAAGACAAAGCAAAATAGATGTACTCAAACATATGAGTACCAGCAATGTGATTTCCTTGGCAATGATAATCCTGTCACAGCTGTCAAAATTTACTTCTTTATCCATATGACATTTTAACAGGATGGAAACACCACGTTAGAATAAGCAGCTATAAAGGACTCAGTCCAAAATGACTATCAACAGCAGACTCTTCCAGGCAATGTATTGTTTACAAATTTCAGAGAAATTGCTTTACCAATATTGCATTTGATTTTGATGCTCCAAAGCTTAGCCATAACTCTTCTCTTTCATTATGGCAAAGGTAAAACTGGCAGTTAAAAATGTTAATTTAATTTCCGCAGGGATCCAGAGGAAAAGATAAATGTGAAGTTATTATGCTAAAAAGTAAACAGTACAGGAAATATAACTCCTTGGGCTTCGTGAGTCCTTTTGGCTTTTATCAGTTTGTCGTTGAGAGAAGAATCAGAAACAAATTATAACTTTTGGTCCAGTTTGCCTTGGCTCAATGGGGGGGGAATTCTGGGATGTTCACACATGTAGGTGAGATTGCCAGTGCCTGTAAGAGCTCAGCCCTTTGCAAAGCAGGTTTGTAGTGCTGCAGTGAGGTTGCCATATTCCAACAATATTGCAGCCCTGGCCCTAAATATTAAACATTGAAAGAAGGGTAAAACTTCTCTTTTAATGGTACTGCAAACAGAGTAAAGAGAGACAGGTAAGAACAGAGGGAGTCATCTCCTCTGTATCACTTTGTAAAATACATTTTTCCTTCCTGAAGTTTCTAGATATGCTAATTTAATAACCTAGATTGGATAGGACTTGGTAATTCCATTCCCTGCCAGCTCTGTAAAATTAATACTTGTATTCTCTGTTCTGTACAAAGTTGTTGATAACATTCAGGTGCAGATGTCCCCTATGATCTAGTTTATACCTGAACAAGGTTTTAAATATATAGCAAGTGAACATCTTTCTGACAGGTACAGGGGAAACCAATTACTGTCTCTTCACTGTCACTCCCCACTTTCCTTCTTGGCTACCCTTTGAATGATATGTTATTGGTTGTGTTCCCCAGGAAGGTCTTTATTCAGTTTTTTGTTTTTTCAGAGCCTTATTAATGTGGGGATTAAATACAACACAAAGTTGTAACATTATCATCAGAGCAACTTCTTCAGGCTATGAATGACCGTGATGCCTTGGAGGTAAAGCAAAAGTCCTGCTCATGTACTTGTCACTTCTAGGAGGCTTTATCAGAAAAGTTTCATGGGGTCAGTGCCAAGCTACAAGAAGGACTTTATATTTAGACATCTTAGCAATTTCATCACATTAAACTCTGTTCACCTTAAGGAGACACCTCTCTACCCACATCTCAAAATAAAACAAATTTTCTGTAGGTCAAATCGCAGGTAAAAAAAGAAATACATCTTTTTAACATTATAATAGAGGACATATTTAAACTAGATAACTAGATTTTCATGTTTTAACTCTTGCATCAACTTTGCAACTGGTTTACCCTGTAACTGCAAATATGGCTCAGTTAAACTAAGCAGTGTCTCAGATGAGCTCTGTCCTAGAGAGTTTTAATGACAATTTCAATGTGGCAGAATAGTTTTAAAATCTTCCAGCAAATAAGAATATAGCTGGAAGAATATAAGGACGGAATACAGTTATATCTGTCCCGATCATGCTGCTTTTTCCAAGAGTGCCTAATCCTAGAAACATCCAAGGCTGAAGAGACTTGTACCTCTTGGTTTTGTCCTGTGTGATCTCTGAAGCCGTGTTACAGGTGAGACATGACAACCGTTAGTGATTGAATAATTGTTGTTCAAGGCTCCCAAACATCACAATAATCCTGCAGGGCTTTGATAAAAATATGTGTGTTTTTATTGTCTCTTAATACCTGATCAGTATTGTACCCTAATTATTTCCAAAGAGTTTTCTGTCTGTTGTATTTTTAACTCTCAGATGCAGGAAAGCTGTTAGGCAAGGCTAATCTGGTATTAATCAATATATTTCAGTGCACACTTAAAAAAAAATCCCCCTCTGTCTGAGTCTTCTGCCCAGAGTTAATGCAGTGCTTTGCCAGTTATATCAGAGGATTCAGTCTTTCTTTATAAGTGTCTGCTTGATGCTGTATTTTCCAACATTGATTTTAAAATAAAGTTAGTTCATGATGTTAATTTTCATTTGTACTTTACATATCATTCATATAGAGAAGATGTGATGCAATATTTGAAAAATATTTAAATTGAAAAATGTTTAAAATTGAAAAATTACCAAAGAAGGTAAATTATTGTTAGTATTAAAAATTAACTTCCTTTAAAGTATGTACAAAGCACGATGTTTCAGTCAATAAAATGAGTATTATTACATTCTTAGATTATCTACAGAGCTTCAGCTCATCTTGCTCTGTAACAAGAAACAGGAGATGTTATAAAGGTGCATCTTGACAAAAAGCATTGTCTCTCAGAGGGAAGAGAGAAATTGCAGCAGAAGTGGGAGGGAAGCAGAGACAGTGTCGTGTTCCATGGAACCTTATTGACCCTGAATGCAGCAAATGTAGAGAATATGGAAACCAGCCCCAAATTGCTTAAGTGTGTGGCATCTAACAAAGTGCTCTTGACATTTCCTTCTTACTCTGGTGGGAAAATGCATTTGTAACAGACTCAGAAGTCTTTCATTTAACATGTCAGTGTATATTTAGTTACCCTGACCGACACTCTTGCAGTCTGTGCATCAGCCGAATGACTTTGCATTCCAGCAGGATTTCATCCTGGGTTAGTAGTGAACCAGGCCTTTGGCTTTGGAGCAGATACAACCACAAAGTAGCACAAGATAGGGACTCTCAGCCTGTATGTGGAAATCTTATTCACTTTCAGGATCTCTGTGGCAGTGGGACTGATTAAACTCAGAGCTTGCTGATTGTCTGCAAGAGAATTAGTGCATAAGTTAATAATTTTTGTTATTTTACGTGAAATAATATGTTGAATATTTTATGGTAATGATGTAACAATAGGAAAAAGAGGCAAATGCATTTGTGTGGGTTCTGCTGGAGCTCCTGTAGAACAATGGTGGTGTGTCTGCATATGTCTAAAGAGCAAAGGTAGCTTAATCCTGGCTTCCAGGATAGCCACACACTACTCCATGCTCCTCTTCTCCTGTCATATCCTGCCAAATGTTATTGGTGGAGGTGGGTGGTCTGCCATTTAGGAGAATTATTTGTATTTTCACAGTCATGATGTGATTATATCTCCTCTCTTTAGCACATACTGAAGAGGTAAAGGAGAGGAAGAATTCATATGTGAGCTGATTATGTATTTAGTGGATGTGCCAGATAGAACGTGCTAAATTCATTTGTTCTTCATTTGTGCTGTTCCTCAGTGACCATGACTGGGTCAAGTGGGCCCTCTAGAAGAACAAGGAGATGTTTTATATGCTGTTGGCAACTGAGAACATTCAAGGCAGAGAGGATTCCAGAGGCTCCAATGGGAGGCAGGCAGGAGGATATATGGAGAGGGTCACAACAAGAACTTGTGAGCTTCTAGATCAAGCAGAGAGACTGAGAAGAGCAGACAGCAAGTGCCCAGGTCACAGAAAAGACAGAAAGAAAAACTTCAAGAGGGTTAAAGGGTTGTAGTTCCCACAATTCACAAGTCATTGGTTAATCTCAAAGCCAGGAAGCAAAGATGCATCTGTAGAGACAGAGTTAACTAAGAAAAAGTTACTTAGAAACATTAATTTCTGCTCTTGCTTATGTTTTAATAAATTCTGACCTTGGCTTTGAATGTACAAGTTCTCTGTGTTCTTTGGAAATATCCAGGAGAGGTCCTAGACAGATCTTTCTCCAGGTGGGTCATTTTGAGGCAGAAGGCTTTTGCTCCTGTGTACTTAATGAAACACTTCAGATGAAAAAATAACTCCAGAATGTTTATTGGTTTTATAAAAGGTCTTGTGTTGAAACTGTGATGATTTTGAGTCTCATAGATCTGTTTGTACGTGATATTTTTTTCACAGTGCAAATCTGCTCCATTTTTTGTCACTATCACCTACCACACTGGAGCCTGGTGAAGTGCAAGTCTCTCCAGCAGAGAACTGAAGCACGTTCATGTCTAAAGTGATCAGTAAAACTTGGTCACTCAGCAGAGAAATGGATTCTGTGAAGGGAAGTTAGTAGGTGATGGAGCATGTGGCAGCTACCACAGACCATTTATAAGCTGTGTTGGACAAGTCTGGTACAGTGATTCCTATGATTTGTGCCTGTCTGTTGGGCTGGAAGATGAGGCTTCAATTAAGGAAGCTCTAAGTCACCATTAAAATAATGTAAAGAACTGACTGACAGTGGATGAGAGCTGCACATTTTAAATAACTTGCTATTGATTTTGCAAAAATGGATGCCATCAATATGGTGGGAGCAAGTCAGCACCATTATAAATTCAGCAAATATTCCCAGAGTAAACAAGCCCACAATGGACAGAGAGAAATCCTTGTGTTCATTTGCAGTGGGACAAATCATTATAACTACAACCAAGTTTCAGGGAGATCATGGATGATTTTGGAGACACCATGCTGACGGGTGTAATTGCCTTTCAGATAAGCTTTATGCTATTTAAGACTGATTACTGCCAGTTTATTACTCATCTAAAATTGCTTGGAAAAGGGCATAAACTGTTTCATATTGAAACTGATAACTCTGCAACCTTCCAGTTGGATAACCACATTTCCAATACATGCAATTTATAATCTGAATATTCAAGTGCTTTATATATTTCCCCATTGATCCAAATTTCTTTGTAAGTTATGTACAGGCTGAAAACTCAGCTATCTTGCTTTATGTTTTTATAAATTGCAAATAATAAGAAGGTAGCAGCTTAGGAGATGTGTGTATACAACATATTGTAAAACTGTCGAAGAAATATCATACTTGCATTGAACAATGCCATTTCCTAGTTGAAGGTGTTATCTGTAATTGTATAAATAAGCATGTGAGTCTTACAAAGCAATCTTTTGTCAGTGGAATGTGATTCTAAATCTTTCTTAGTGGGTAATCATTTCTAATTTAGAATTCTGCAGTTGCTCATTTTGTTATGGGTGGAAACATCCCTGCCTTGGAGAACTGAGGTCTGTTTTTACGACTAAGCAAAAACAACCTGTTTGTTTTTTACTGTGTGACAAGCTGGATTCCAGGACAGGAAGTACTCCCAAATGGAAGGATTCAGGATGAATTACCAGCATGAATCTTTTAGTCATTGAACCTCATCTGCCTTTGCCCTGCCACGTGTAAGCATGAAAGGGCAAAAGGATTCCAAGGCAATCTCAAGCAGCCATTTTACCCCAGCAAGCCACAGAAACAAGGCAGATAGATGAAATAAGGAGAGTGAGTCTTCACATTTCTCATGACTCTTCCAAGCTTTCATATCTGCTTTCGTTAAACTCAGATAAGAAAATCTCTTGCAAGGTGAAAGGAGGCAGAGAGACAGGATCCATCTCCAAACGGTGTCCCAGCGTGTTAATAGTGTACCTTGCTCTGGAAGTGGGTGGATGTTGCTGGGGTTCAAAGATTCTGGGAGCATTTACTAAAGAACTGTGTGTTTCTTACTCAAGTCTCATTTTGAAGCCAGAAATCAAGCCTCAAATGTATTTTGAGGAAGATGACTGGTAATCATCTTTTTAACTGACAAAGGGAAGACCAAAGGTTGATTTGTGACTGCTCATGACTGTATGAGTAATACATCTTTCCATAACATGATTTTCCCCGTGAAAATGTCCTGTATCACTTTAATTGCCAATCACAGTGAAATGAGAGACAGTAAATTATTTGCATAGTCTGCTGAAATGGTAAATTGCAGGAACCAAGGACCCCTTACAGAAATGCTTAAATCATACAATCACAGACCCATAGAGTGCTTTGGGTTGGAAGGGACCTTAAAGATCATGTTTCCAACCCCCTGCCATGGGCAGGGACACCTTCCACTAGCCCAGGTTGCTCCAAGCCCCGTCCAACCTGGCCTTGGACACTTCCAGGGATGGGGCAGCCACAGCTTCTCTGGGCAACCTGTGCCAGGGTCTCCCCACCCTGACAGGGGAGAATTCCTTCCCCATATCCCATCTAACCCTGCCCTCTGTCACTGTGAAGCCATTCCCTCTTATCATTTTCACTACATCCCCTTGTAAAAAAGTCCCTCTCCAGCTTTCTTATTTAAATCTTCACTAAGATTCTTAACTTAATCAACTTAAACTAGTTCCATGTTATGTCTGTATGTTTCCTCTGATTTTGATAGAATTATTACATTATATGTCAGCATGTAAAAGATTATTTTTCTCCTAATATATATTTTTGCCTGCCAAAGAGCACTGAATTAGCTTTTTTGTACTGTTATATGTTACAGCACAAAATCTAGATGCTAGTTTATGAGCAGTGGATACAATAATAAGCATCACTTCAGACTCTAAAGAGCTGCAGATCTAAAATTCCTTTCTGTATAAGTCATCCACAGTGGTAGACGCTAAGAAGAATAAGGTCATACTTAGCTAAGGTTTATGAGTGCAATTTCCTATCTAAATGAGAAAGCATTTCCATTTGAAGGCAAGGGGGTATTATTATGGACTCTCTTACTGTTTTTCCTACTTGTTATTATAGGCACTCTTCAGCTAATGCTTTCAATGCATTCACTTACAAATGCAGTTCAGGTCTTCAAAACATCAAAGCCATAATGGCACAACCTTTTTGAAGTCTTTTATCAAACTGCTGAGGTTGACCTATTTAATTGTGCAGCCTAAGATGATCCAGATTGACTAGAAGAACATATCTATGCTCTTAGGGGTTTTATTTGTGCACTGTAACAATTTACATAAGGTCAGTTCCTTAGCAGGGGTAAAGTAGAATTGTTCAGTTAAAATAGACAGTTGTCATGGTTCCAGTAGTTTGGGCTCTGTTAATCCTCAAGAGAAGGCAAACATATTAAATGGATATGGTTTTCCTTGCTGATTTATTTCATAGTATCCAGGGCTTTATACAAAGGGCTGTACTACAATTCCCAAGTGATATTTGTGCTCATGGTCAGTTCTCATTAAGAAGTATTAGGAGGTTGCTTCCTGTGATGGCCTCTGGTATAAGAGTACCATTGTTTATGATTTTACAAAATGTAAGTTTAGTATGACTCTTCTCTGGTGCAGCTTATTTATTTTTCTGCAACAGTTTGCTGGGTGATCAAAGCATGGACAGGATTTGTATTTGCAGCCTGTTCACCATCCCAAAGGGCTGCAGTCACAATCAAGTCTTATGGTCTACAGTTTGTCATTTCAAATCAAACTGAACTTGGATGTCTGCCACAGCTTTGATCCCAGGCAAACTGGGATTCTCTGAAATCCTTTGGGGATATTTCACAAAGATTGAGCATTGCAGAATTCACAAAATTAGAGCAGATTTTATCAGAATTAACAAACCTAGTGCTGAGTTCTCTGAATGGAACTAAAAGCATGAGAATCATCTACTTGAGCTGCTGACAGGAAGAAAATTGATATCAGTCTATCTTCACAGTTGAGAGCAGAGTCAAATGTCTGATAGTTTGGGTACATTGGCAACATACATCATTGTTCAACTTTTTCTTTTTTTTTTTTTTAAATTAATTTAATGGTCAAGGACAGTGCAGGGATTTATAGCTCTTATTCATCATTTCAAATTTTAGCCAGGTTCAGCACAGAACAGAGGATAATCACAGCCATCTGATGGCTATTGAAGTGAACTGAGTCGCTGGTCATAGAATACCCACAGCCCTAAAAACTCATTAAAAGAATTTGGACAGATACTCACAGAGTGATACAGTGGAGCTGTTCAGGAGGCTGGAGATGCCAAAAATGTTTTTCTGATTAGTCAGATTTAATTGACTGCTGTGAATTTGTATGCATTTTTCAAAAGATTTACAACAGCTTAGCAAACTTGGAAAAGAACAATGAAAGCCAGATGTGAATGAGGGCTGGCTGTGAAGGACATAACAAACCAAATAATAAAAAAATGACCCTTAGCGACTCGTTACACTTTTGGCTATTGTGCCTAACAAGAAAGAAAGAAAAACTTTCCCCACAATAAAGGATGAAAGAACTTGGACTGATGGCCTGACTTTATAATGGCAAAGTTACGGCTTCAGTCTTGGAAACACTTTTTGATGGGTATAACTTCACAAATCGAAATAATCCACTGGGTTTCTAGGGGTCCTTTCGCAAATGAGGCTCAATACATGTGTGATTAATGTATGTATTGACCATTTTTCTTGTCTGTGTTTTACCAGCATTGTATATGTATGCATGTATTTTTAACTGAAATGAATCAAGCATGGTCTCCCAGTACTTTATTTCAGAGCATATTCTTCACACATTTGTGTTTTAAGGTGAAGGACACAGTATGTTGCCTCTTCGTATTGGTCCAATCAGTGTTTGCCAAAGGCATGTTCTCTTATAAACAAAGGGAAATCACAGGAAATCAGTTCCTTGACTTCTAGGAACAGAAGATGAATGTGCAGGACTCAAATGAGGTTTATATTGATCTGGCAGAACATGATATCAAATGTAGGGACAGAAAATGAAGTGAGAAGGGTAGTTGTTCTGAACTTTGTAGGCTATGATTAAATTGTTATTGAGCACTGGAACAGGTTACCCACAGAGGTTGTGGAATCTCCATCCTTGGAGATGCTGAAAATGCGAGTGGACACAGTCCTGAACAACTTGGTTTAGTTGATGCTGCTCGGAGCAATGGGGGTTGGGCCAAGCAGTTACTAGAGGTCCCTTCCAACCTTTACCATTTCAAGATTTTAAGGAATGCAGTAACTGCGATTGAACCAAGATTTCCAGGGATCAAACTGTGATCAAAATGTGACTCAGAAGGTCCCATGTTTCACTTAACTCTGAGCAGTGTGTATACATAGTTTAAACAGAATCATTTCCTACAGCTTAGGTTTTCCACTGGAGCAACTTTAACAAAAGATGTGTTCAGAGGCACACAGCAGCACCTCTCAGTGTTGTGTCCTAGAGTTGAAAACCTTGTGTCCTCCTGGGGTCTACCCTGTGGACAAGCTGGAACTCTTGCAGCAGCAGATGAATTTTACTTGGTTGTACCTATTTGTGGGTGTATTCAGACAACACATGTTAAAGGGCATGTGCAGTCTCACTTCCTGTCCCTCACACATCTCTGAGTAATGTTTCTTAGCATGGAAAAGGCACAAGCCCACAGTGGACCCCAGCTGTGCCACTCTCCAAAGGGATGCTCACATTGTTCTCCAGGATGCATGAGCAGGGCAGCACCTCCAGCCCTTGTCTGATCTCACAGTCTGGGCTCTGAGGTCAGAACATCTCCTCAGACCCTCAACTGTCTGTCAGTGAGATGATTTATCATGACAGCCACGCTCTTCAGTCAAGGGAGCACTTGACAGAAGGAGTTACTCTCCAGAGAACGGACAGTTTACTTTTTGCTGCTGCTCTCCTGAGGCTCCATCTCTCCTGGGGCATTCCCGGCTTACAAGCAGAGTGGAATTTATAACACTAAGGAAAATGTTTACATTGCAATACATTATTTTAATCTTCTGTTCTTGTCAGTGATCCTTCTTATAATGATCTAAACAATGAAGTGTGTGTTGCTGCTTCTTGGAACAGAGGGAAGATCAAAGGTCTGTGTATCCGCAGTTTTTGCCTAGTTAGTGAAGTGAATGGATAGCAAGGTAAGGACAGCAACTGCCAAGAAGAGAGAGAGATGCACTCTAACTAAAAGAAGATCAGTTACAAATTCACAAAAGTCTGATTTTACTGTTTCAGTCCTTTGTTGTTTAAAGGAAAAACAAAAATGACAGAAGTCAAGAGTCCTCTGAGATCTCTAGGAAACCAGAGGGGACAAATGCAGCATGATTTTAGGGGCCAGCATGTCCCTGCACAGTTTAAAAGCAGATGCACTTGGGGATCCAGTAGGAGGCTAATTCCTGCCTTTTGTCATTTCATTCAGACCCTCAAGGCACTTATCTCTGTCTCCTCCTCCATTTATATGCAAGCAACTTAAGTTAAAGTGAATTGTGAATGATCCTGAAGGCCAAGGACGTAATATAGCCCTTAATTCTGCCATTTTTGGTGCAGTACATGGCTTGATGCTCTGTTTATTTCCGCTGTGAAAATTCTGAAGCTGCAGCATTCTGACCTCGTGCATTGTCTCTCCCAGGGATCTCATTTTGACTGCTGCCTTGATGTTTCAGACAATCCGAGACTTCTGTTTGAAGCAGATGGAGTTTTGAGGTTTTTGTTAAGAAAGCACACTTTTCATCAGGACCCAAAGGACAGAGAGAGTTTCTTGACTTATTCCTTCTTTCAGATCCAGTGAGTGAACAGAAATGAATTTCTTGTGAGACTGTTGATTCCTAAATATTAAGTATTCGTGTGGAGAAACCTTTTGCAGTTTCCTGCTTTGACAGCTGGCTTCTGTGCAATGGAAAGAGTTTCATATTCATATAGTACTGGATGGCTGTGGCTTGTGATATCTCCTATCCAGTTGGATCCATCACACAGGATTGTATCACTGCTCAAGACCTGTCAACTCAGAGGAACATCAGGCGTTCTGTCTGTTCCTGTTTCAGTGGAATATCTCAGGGATGGCTTTCTACTTTATTACTTTGGAGAGAAATTCAGTTATTCTTTGGTTGCTTGGTAAATCATTTTATCCAAGATACCATTAATAATAGCTGAAGTCAAACTTAATGGAGTGTATTCCCTGTTGAATGTCTGTTAAAGATTAAAGGTTAAAGCAAGGTACAGAGGACATTTTCATTTTGTAAGTGAGAGAAATAAGCAGGTTATCTACAGTCCCTCTTCCTTTCTTTCTCAGTATCTTTAGACTTTAAAGTGCATGAGCCAAGCTTTGTTCACAGACAGGCAGTGTAGGAGGTCAGAGATGGCTTTTAGTTTTTGCATGACTTATTCTATTTGGAGAATTTTGTGAAGAGGTTTTGTTTATCCTTTCCCAACCATGGAAAACTGAGCTGACTAGGCAGTTCAGTAAATTACTCCGAAAGACTCAAGTTTTGTGGTCTGTTCCCAGATGGTTGTGAGTGTCCCATGTGACAAACATTCAGGATGTTTCTTTTTGCTGATAAGTTTGGGTTTTTGCTGTGATTTTGTTTTTATAAGCCAGCACAGTAGCCATTCATCAGTGATGTTTTTTGTAATATCTAAATATAGCACAGATGTGTTTTAATCCCATTTGTAGGGATAGGGACAGGAAGGTTTAATCAACACGCGGAAGATCACAAGGGAAATCAGTACTAAAACCCGAAAGGTAACCTAGACTTTAGTCTAAAGACTCCAAGCACAAGATCTCTTACTTCAGTCTCTCTCTTTTGTAATTATGAGGGGAGAAAATCCCAGAACACCAAATTGTCCTTGAAGTATTTTAATAAGTAAACCACATTCTGAATAAGACTAGTTAAGCATGTATGAGCATTTGGGGTTCTTACTAAGTCATCATCCCTTTGCATATTGCTTTTCATATCCCTAAATCTCTATAACAAATTGATGAGTGATTTCCTAAAACATTTGTGTGAAATTCCAGTCTCTCTAGCAACCAGTAAAAATATTCACCCTGTCCCTAGCAGAGGGAAGTAAAGGTATCATTATATATAAAATAAATGGTAAAGGTTTCATCCCCTTCACCTGTGTAAGTCTGACTGTAACATGGTTCATGAGGGAGAGAATCTGGCTGGTGGCTCCAGACAGTGAGGATACATTTATTTCAAGTCACAAGAGCCAAGAAACTGTAAGTCCAAAACCCAGTGGTATATTCTTTCATCCTAACTGCTTGTGCAGTCTCTGTCTCCAGCTACCAGTGACCTTGGGTCTCCCATTGGGGCCTTTCTAGCAGGCAGCAGCAAACCACAGAGTTTATATAAAAACTGTAACACAAAAAAAAAAAAAATCAAACATTAGGGAGGGGGGACAGAAATCTGTTTCCTCTTTTAAGTGTGAAGGATGTGTCACAGTTGAAATGTTTTGGTCAGGAATGCAATTGTTTCTCAGATTAAGAGATACAAGATGACAAACTACTGATACATTTCAACTGGCAACGAATTTTAGGATGAGTAAAGACAAAAACAAATTAGTGCTGATGACATTAACACTTCAACTGAACACAGTGCTTCGTGAGTCATGAAATTGCTTTGCCACATTTTAGCCTTGGCAATTTAAAAGACTAAACTTTTGCTTTAACCAAGATTTTTAACTCTAAGTCGAAACTATAGTAAAGACATTCAAAGATTTAAATTCACTGTGAGTACTGTTGGCTGCATGCTGGATTTTGAGGATTTTCTGCTTTATATAAAGCTAGCAAAAAATTCTATCAAAAACTTTTCTCTTCATGAAAAAAAAAACCAAACAAAGGGGCAGATTGTTTCCTAGCAGAGCATAAAAGAGGGATTGCTGTGTTTTCTATTAGAGCCACCAAAACAGGTTGCACAGAGGACAGTAAATTTTGTTCATGCTGTGCAGACATTTTGAACCAGATGACAAGTCCAACAGCTTGGATTCTCTGGAAGGTGAGATTTCAGTGGCTCCAAATGAAAATGAAAAAGCAAGATTGAGGGACACCAACGTGAAAGGCACTTGGATGAGTGACAAACACAAATCAATCAAGTTTATTATGCCCTGTTTCTCCTGTAGAATCCTGGGGCCAGGAAGGCAGGGTGCATGACAGGTATATCCAAAAGTGTCAACAAATCTACTGCCTTCAGCTCCTCTGTGTGTTCCCACCCAAGACAAACGTTGCCAACAAAGGAATAGCGTGTCTGCATCATTGGTGGCATATTCTGGGAAAGCACATCTCGCTTAATTTTGATCTGATTGTGCCATATGGTGGCATTTTAATTCTGTATTCGAATGCAACATTTGTTGTCTCTGCCCCCATCATCCAAAGCCCTTTGTGAAATTTATGGTTGGTGAAGAAGAGATTGGACACAGCAAAGGTGGGTGTGACTGGGAGTGGATGAAGGGCCTTGGCAGCTTTATGGGATGAACACCCAGGACAGGGAGGCTCAGGTGGGGAAATACAAGGAAAGCAGCAAGTGGTAGAATTTTTGCTAGAGGAACAGGTGGAGATAAGCAGAGCAGGGAAGGTGGAGTGGGAGAAGGCTGGGTTACTGGAACATCAAAAGTGACTGAAGAAGGGGTGGTGGGAGGAGACGTTTGTGCCAAGAGCCTGCAGTGCAGAGGCTGTGAGGAGTGTGAGCTGTCAGAGGAGGAACACGGGGCACATGGTGCAGCCAGGCATCACCTGAAGGTGAGCCCAGCCAGGGATACTGTTGTATGGAATTTAGCAAAACTTTCCTTTAAAGGAATAAGGGAGGGAGGGAAAGTAGCATCATTACAGTGGCTCATCAAAGTTGGGTAACTGCTTGAAGAGCCATAGAGGGATTTATTTGTAAAGAGAGATTTTATAACAAGGAGTGGGATGTTATGCCAACACCTCATACAAAAGCAGCAACCAGTCCCTGTCATGTAACTGTTCTGTGCAAAACCACCAGAAACAAGGGCAGAAAAGGAGTCACAGCACAGGGAGTGATGAAGGGGGCAGTTTCCTCACCTCTCTTCACAGATTTTTGCTCAGTCACTTAATTACTGAGCACCATTGAGCTATTCTTTAAAAATACTCTCCTTCAGCCTTCAACTTCTTTTTCATTAGACAGTCATATAAACCCAGAAAAATTAATGGCCACTTCTTCAGCAAGAGGCACACACAGATCTTTCTTTGTTCATTTGTTTTACAAAATGATACAACTTCTCTCCCCAGTCTCTGAATTTTATTCAAACCAGCATGAGTCAACTTTAAAATTAACAGGAACAAAAGGTCCCAGGAGATCTGTATCATTTAAGACAGCAGGAACCCTCAAGAAGAACATTAGGTTTCATAATTTGTACAAACTCTCGCACATATGATTGAAAATATTCTACAACTCTTGACTATACGTTGGAAGGATCTCTAGACTATAATTTGGATTTTTCTTTAGATAGGCAATATGAGTTCAGTTATGTTCTGGATTTGAGTCAGATTGTTTCTGCTGGTTTTGTTGAAGCAGGAGATGGTTCTTTAGAGGGACATATGTTTTTTTACTGTGAGATTATTTCTGTCGCTTCAAAGACGTGTCCTTTGCACACCTCCTTAGTCTTTCATGTCAGCCATTGGTACAGAGGAACCAATAACTCTGCTGGGTTTCAGCCAGTGTGGTGAATTCAATTTTATAACACTGGACTGTCATTGCAGAGTTGCAGCACAGCGTAACATTCCATAAAATCAAGCTGTTTATTATCCAATAGAAATGAAAGAGCATTTCTTTTCTTCATTCTTTTTTTTCCCTCCACTTTGTACTAAGTGATAATATAAATCACATTTTTTACTTATTTCAGGAATGCATGTTTGTTCTTCTGTGATTCTAAATAAATCTCTAAATATTAACTGTCCCTGAAATATTTTGGGGTTTTTGCTTCTGCTTAGAATATAGACTTAGACAGGCCTGTGGTGGGCAAATAATCTTTTTGTTACGTGATGAATCTGCAGGTCCTTCACAACAAAAGATCTCCTAAAGCAGCAGGGCCAATCCTTTAAGTTGAGAAACAGTCTATCAATAAAGGTCAGTGTGACAATGTGATTTATTGAAATCCTGTGCTGCTCCTAGCAGTTAGTATTTTATATTATATGATACACGGCAGGTGTTTTTATTCGTATTTGGGTTCCCCACTGAAACCTTGTTCAACCTGTTTTATTATTTATCGTTGCCTTTTAGAGGTGAAAGAAACCAATTTATTTGGCTTTCATAACCATTCCTTGCAGGTACAAAGAGGTTAAGGACTAACAGGAAAAATCAATTGGTTAATAAAATAGTTAATTGACTAAATGCTTCTTCTAAGGGGCCCTGACTGCAGACTGTGCAGAACCAAAGGAGGTTGGTTTAATTATAATGGCATCTCACTGCATAAAAGCCTTCACTGCAGACAAGGTTTTCAAACTTGAGTGTGGTTGTTCCTATCTGTGGATATGTGTAGTTTACACATAGAGTAAATCTAGGCACCCTAATCAATTTTTTTCCCAGTTTTTAGTATCTACTTTTCCCTTTTATGGTCATGACAGATGGCAAAATTACAATAAATGCATATCTAAACATTGAAAAATCAGTCAACATGTTCATTATAGATCTGGAAAGATACATGTATAGAACACTGGCAAACAAAAAATTCCCAATTCTGCCTCATTCTGCTGGACTGTCTGGCAGGTATTTTGAATTGGTTTTATGGTGCTGTTTATGAAATCCAAGATTTTTAGAAGGCACGAGGCACAGAGTGACTGCCTTTAACCACTTCTGAAATTCTGCCAGAAGAACATCCAGAGCTGCTTTGGGGCACAGTAATGCCATACTCTGAATGAAAATAATAACCAATATCCTCAATTCACTTGAAGTACAATTACTCAGTGGGAGCTCCTAAGGATCTGAGCTCCCCATGCTTTCCTGGTATGTTTAATGTAGTTATAAGCACATTTTAAACACTGATGTCAGAGGGACACCACTAAAAGCTTGAAACATACTTTACAGTAGGTACATTCACTTTTTCCATATACATTATGCTGTAGTCCCCCAGTATTGCAAATGTAAAAAATATAATAATTAAAAAAGAAAAAAGTTGCTCTTGAAGCTCCTTGTTATGTTGCACCAAAGAGGCCAAGGAAAGGCAAGGGAAAATGGGATCTGTGTAAGATCCTTTCCTTGGCTTCCCTTCCCCATTCCACATCTCTGGAATCAGGAATATGCCGGGGCACAAAACATTTCAGTGGTGAGTGATGAGGTTGCCTGACTGAGAGGAAAAGCACATGATGAGGCACATCAGGTTGTAGAGGTTTGGGGGCTAATGAACAATGATAATAACTGAAGTGATACTCAAATAATGTGTAATAGAACAAGAGGGTTACTGATTGAATAACAAGCTATTTCAGTGGTGACAGAAGAGAGCATTTTGAAATATGTTTGTGTCAGGATATGCACAAACTATGTACATTTTTCATCCTTATATACAAACTGGTGTAGCCCAGTCTGCCACTCAGTTTTTCCTGTATCCTTTCAAATTCCCTGGGGTGAGGGTTGCTTTCCCTGTTTGAAAACCAGACAAACCAGTTGGTGGAGTATTTGGGATACTCCCCCAGTTTGACACCTCGTATTGTCAGCAATATTCTCCCACATCATGGCAAAAGCAGGGAAGGAGTAGCTGAGCTGTCTCTTTGTGTTTTCCCTGTGACCACCACCAGGGCTGGGATTCAGAAGGGAAGCTGATATTCACCCCTGCTGAGCACCATCAATCTCATAGACCCCAGGGCAAATGCAATACTGAGCCCTGGGAATGCTGGCAACAAATACTTCTGGGCCGATTTATTTGACATTTAATTTCCAAATATTGACATTATAGTCCTTTTATCAATAAAATATCTCTTGAAGACAAATTTCCTTTATTCCATCCCAAGGAATGGGGGCCTGATTTACCTGTGTCACACTCATCCAGCTCGGTTATGGCATTTCACAGCTCCCCACGTCCCCACTGCACTTACCAAGGTGTCTTGAGTTCATGGAGTCTGTCAACAAGCTCCACATTTAATTGAAATGTATTAAAAGCAAATCTTGTGATTTCAAGACTGTAAGTTCTGCTGATGCTGCTCAGTGTTTCATTTGCCTGACTCCCAACGAGGACAACAAGTTGAAAAAGGACACGCTGTGAACGGCAAGACCTTCACTGCTGCCTCCTGGTGACATTCAGACAGGAGAGAGATTCCAACAGTTAAGGTTAAAAGAAAGGGGACTTTGATTAACAGCCAAGTAATGCATCGAAATTCCAAATTATGCAAGAGTCTGTTCAGGCTACAATTCGTCTTGTTTGTTTTTAATTTCAGATTCAATGTCAATGTGAGATTTTAACTCTCTGGTTACAGCTCTTTATGCATATAACTCTCTAATGTAATTGTGATATAATCCTCAATTTTATTAAGATCCAAGTTAGAAAATATCAGTGTGTTGTTCAGAATATTACCTTCACTGGCAGTGTGAGTATGACGGCCTGGGAGCAACTTTTCTGAGAAAGTATCTATTTGCCTCTGCTATCACCTTCAGTATTGAAAGGTGATGCAAACAGTGACACTGAACCCTCACCAAGGCTGCTGAGCCAGAGCACTTGATCTGTACAGCCAAAAAGGTGGGTTTGTGCTGAAGCATCAGGCTCTGAACTGCAATGGCTGAAAGCTGGGATTTTCCTTCTCTGTGAGAGTGGGGAACCAGCAGAGAGGGCAGAGAGGGGAGCTGGGGAAGGAACTTCTAAAGCCACCCCAACAGGCTGTGTTAGAGCCTGAGTGCACAGCCATCAGCTCTGCAGTGCCCACCATTGTAGCACCCAATGCTCTGTGGGCTGTGGTTCTCTGACAATGACAAGAAATCCACACTAATTTTCATTTTCCTGCTCTCAAAAGCACAGCGACAAATGGCTGGTAAAGGGTTTTCTGAAAAGGACTGTTCACATCTTTCCTTATGAAAATTGAAATCGTGACAGGCTCTGTTGGACACGGTGCTTTGTTGCAGTTCAGCCACCCTGGCCCAAAAGCTGCAAACAGTGCTAGCTTGAGCTGTTAAATGCCAAAATCTTCCTCTTTTTTCAGTGGCTTCCTTGTCTACAAAATCCACTGACACAGACATTCTAGGACGTGGTACTGAGAAAGCTGCTTCTCTCACATTCAATTTTGATCCCAAACAAACAGCTTGAGATTTCACGTTGGATAATTGGGCTTTACCTGCATTTTAAACAAAAATCCTTCTCCTTTCATAAACTGCTTGAGTTGGGAGACATGCAGAGCTTTTGCCGAAAGAAATGCATTAATCCTTTTAAGTTTGATAAAAGGTTCTTTTATACCATACTGTACAGCTTCCTGCTGTGGGACCACATTTGTGTAGAATCTCCATTTGTGGGGAAAGAAAGACACAGACTCCTTCTAATGGTTGGAAGGAAAGACTGTAGGGGAAAATGCTACTCACCTGGACTGAAAATTGAACGAAATTCAGGGGAGGTTTGTTGTATTAATTGGAGTTAATAGACATGGTCTGTCCCTCTTCTTTTTATTCCCCCCCAGGAACTGCAGGTGATCACCCTTTCTTTGAGGCTAGTGGTGTAGCAGGCCCAAAATGGATCCCTCTCCAAGGATAAGGAAGCCCTTGTTCTACTGCTGTGTCTGCTGCAGAGGCAAGTCCTGTGGCTGACAACCACAGTGTGAGGCACTGCAATAACCTGCTGCCAAGTAAGCAAAGAAAAATGCCTGGTTTCTTTTGTCTCAAACCCCAACTGGCCCGGATTTATTTTGGCATCTCTGATATTTTGTTATTATGACCAAAGCTTTGCTGGGCATTGCTGGGCAGCATGACATTCAATAATCTCAGTTTACTGTATCCCACACATCAATAGTGACCAGTGTCAAGCCATTCAGACTATTGCTGTTCATTGATCAGGCATTATCATTACTTTATTTTTATGCCTCTTTTTGTTTAGGGCATTCCACTTTTACCAACCAGTGGAGTAAAATATTTTGACCTTCAGACAAGGCATCATGTGTAGAGCAGCTACAGTAAAACACGGCACAGATCTTCTGGGCATAGTTCTCCCTGGAAACCTTTGTACTGTGTATTGAGCTTGTATCTGAATGCAAATTCAGCCCAGTTAAGCCCCATTCCAAAAAACAATGTAAGCAAAACTTTTACAGGTAAGTTCACACTTTATAATATGAATTGATGGAGCAGAAACAACGAGCTCATTGTTGTAACACAAGCAGGAAAGGAGATCCTTTTGCTTCTGTGTTGTAGAACATTAGGGAGTGCATAAAAATGCTGAGGAAAAGGTCAAACAGTAAAATGTTGGCAAAAAATCGTGGCCACAAGGTTCACTCCATCCAACAGAAGCTGAACCTAAGCAGGTGTCTGCTCTGCCTTGTACAGAGCTACTTCAGGCTCTTCTCCATCCTCCTGCTGGTAAATGAGAGTCTTGACAAAAGGTTCCCATCCGTCTGCTTTCATGATGTTGACTCTGAGCTGTCACAGTTCTGTGCAACCTCATAAACCAAGTACACCCAATTCTGTTACCTTTTCTGCTGCTTGTAGCTAATACAAGGTACCAAAAAATCCATTCCCAACTGCATCCTGAGCCAGGGCATCACCTCTGGAAGTTTGGGTTTCAAACACATCTTGCTCTCCATGTGTGTTCCTGTGCCATCAGTGCTGTAAAACCCCAGTCTAACACACACAGAATGTACAACCCCTGTAATTCAGTTTGGTCAAAACAAGACCTGGTCTGACAAATCCTCTGGACTGAAGCTTAGAGCTGAAGAGAAAGTCAATGAGTTTTTTTATGAAGATACTGGATTTATTGTATAACTATGGTATAATTTACATTCTCCCTAGCCAATGAAATGGCTCCGTAGCATTGTTTATGCAAAATGAAGAACCCCAGCTTCATTAGAAAACAGACAAATAACAAGACACTCTTATTTATACATTGAGGGATGGCTGACACAATAATTAAATCAAAAAATTCTGAGGATCGAAAAGGATTTTTTCTGTGCATTTGGGGAACAGTTTCTTTCTCAGAATGCCCCAGGAAGGTCAGCTGCCTACCAGGGACCACAAGTGTTTTGGAATCTGTTCCTTCTGCTGAAATCTATGAAAACATTATCTTGTAATATAGAAAAATTCATTTTTTTTTCTAATGTGGATGTTAATAAGTTCATGTGAGCTACTTCCTGTTGGGAAGTAGTATGTTAAAAAAAAAAGAGAAGAAAAAGTGACTGTTAAGTGTATGAAGGAGGCAAGAGAAGCATTAATGACAGTCAGTGTCATAGCCTGTGATGACAGTGATGACAGTGTCCAAGAATTCACAGTTTTAAAGACTCCTGCAGGTAGATCTTTCAAAAGCTGCATTTTGGACATCTCCAGATCTCCTCGGATGATCTGTCAGTGTACAAAAGGTGTCATAAGGTGAAGCTGCACACAAATATTTCTGAGGTGTCTCATCATACATTAAGAACAAATGAAGCAGGAATATTCATAGAGATAAACACCTCCAAGTCATCTGAACTCCCAGGGATCCACCCAGCACAGACAGGGCCTTTTGTCATTCTGAGAAATGTCCTTTCTTTAGAGATATTAATCATGCTGACTTATGTTTTTAGAGTGTTAAATTCAGCCTGCCTTAACAGCACAAATAAATTCAGTCCTTGAAGGTGATGCTAACAGACTGATGGCCTTATCATTTAGATTGCAGTGTACTGGCTGGAGCTGGTTTGGACCTTTTCCCTTTATGGGTTTTCAGCTGCAAATGTGACTTTGGCAAAATAAAATTAAAAAATATGCATGAAAAAGTCCATTTTGTCAAAATGTGATCCGTGAGGGGACCTGAATGAATTTCAAAAGCAATAAGCTGGCTTGGGATGTAAAGGGGTTTTTAATTATTAAAACCTTGCGGGATATACATTTTTGCACCATTCATTGAACTGTGGGTGCAATTTATTTAATAGGCACACATTTTACCGGGCAACTTACGGTACCAGAAAAGGATTTCAAGCCTCAGCCAAGTGGAAAATCTATCCCAAGGTATCTGTGTTGCCTAGTAAAACTAGGAGATTTAAACAGTCAAGATACAAGCTGACTGTGAAAGCACCTACCACTAATGTAAAGCTATGCAGTTCTTAAATGATGCTGACAACCCTCACAAACCTTTAAATAGCCATTTCCAAGCTGGCAGATCTAAATTGCAGGAAAACAAAGTAATCACTCAAGGAATTCTTTGCAAATTAAAACAGTTCCTTCTTGTTGCTTTGTGTTTTGGAGCTTCACAAACAATAATACAGCGTCAGAAGCCATTTGTCTTTTGTATTTTCCTGCAAAGGTAAATACTCTGTCAATAATGAAAAGAAATTGTTGGCAGATAATGCTGAGCACAAACAAGAGCTGTGCATTTTACAGCTGATTCAAGAAATAAATATTTGTATGTATTTTTTTTATGTAAAATAAGTAAAGTTACTTTTTTTTCTATCACTTCTGGCCCACTTTTGCTGTCTGAATGACACCTTTGGGGGGTTGTGTTTGTGTAAAAGCCTAGTTCAAGGTCAGGATACCACATGAGATATTAGCTATGCTCACAAAGGACCCAGGGTTTGTGCTGCCTCTCACAAAGGATGGTATACAGAGAGCCTCTTCAAAATGGAAAGAGGAGAGTCCCAACTGAAAATACCCCTGAAGATGCTTATGCAGCCTGGCATTTGTGGCAATTACGAAAATAAAGCCAGATTCTGATGCTCATCTGCAACAAAAGGAGTGCTCACAAACATTGTAATTCATGATAGGAATTTGAAGTTTGGAGAACAGCACAAGGCAGTGTGAACTGAGATTGCAGAGGGGGAGCAAAACACAAGTCTAAAAAACCCAGGAGCTCTTCAGATGTTCGTCTGGCAAAGAGGCTGAGCCCTGGCATGAAGAGCATGGTGGCACCTGCCTGTGCCTGAGAGGAGAACCCATCCCCACATGAAGTCTGAGTGCTTCTTGGACCTCACCAGTGACATTTCCTTGGCAAAGCCGTGGATTTATATCACTAGTCTCAGTGCTGGAATATTGCTGTTACACCCAAACAACCTGGTGGTGTCTTCCTCCAGGCCAGGATTTCACTCCTGATACGATGAAGTGAAACTATTAGTCAAATACTACACAAATGTTTGAGTATTTGAATATTTTTATCATATTTCTGTGAAGAACAGACATTGTTCTGCTTACCTACATACTTTCCTACTGAGCCAAAAGAGCAAATTTCTCTTTGGGAACAGAAAGAACCCAGAGCTGTGAGGTGCTGATGTCAGAGCCCTCTGTGTAGGTATGATTCACTGCAAATAAAGCTGGCAATGTGGTCTCAGTGTGGCATGGCAGGACTGACAGAACCTGGAGCAATATTACTTTCCTGAAGTTCAAGACAACTCTTTCAGTGCTACCAGAGCCAATATCCACTTGCACTGTGGAAACAAAGACCCTCCAGAAATTAATCAAATCTGTGGTGCTCAAATAGCCCCCTGAAGCCAAATGGCAAATGGTCAGGCAGGGGCTGTGACAAAAGGGTTCTCTCTTGGTATCAGTCTTGCCTTGAAGACCTATTTCCACTTCTTCCTTTCCAGAGCTGCTCCCTGGTGATAAGGTCATAGCATAACAGATTAACACAAAACAAGTCCTCAACATTTATTTTATTTAATTTTAATTTTAATTTTTTAAAGCTTGTCAGAGTTCAAGGAGCATTTGGATAACAGTCTCAGGCACATGGTGGGACTGTTGGGGTGTCCTGTGCCAGGCCAGCAGTTGGACTCGATGATCCTTGTGGGTCCCTTCCAACTCTGGACATTCTATGATTCGATAAAAACAACATTACTTTCTGTGAATAACTGGTTACATCCTTGGTTATGCATATTAATACAGTCACTGATAAAACTGCAAAGTTAAAAACCAAATGTACCCTCACAAATATTTTCTAGGGTTCCATTAAAAAATCCACACTCCTTTTTGCATCCTGAAATTTCTCTATTCATTACAACAGTAGCAAAATCTGAACCTGGTTATAGTTGGTATTTTTCAAACAACCCAAATCTAAAGACAGACACGTCTGTCTCATGAAGACAGATATCTTGGCATATCCAAGATCTTCACTGAAGAGAAGATTGTTCCAGGCACTGTAGGACGTGGAAAAAATAAATGCAGCTGGTCCATATATATGTTGGCCTGGTCCAGTTGTATGAAGAAAACTGTCTGTGTGAAATGTTAAACTGGGATCAGCTGTGCTGGAACACTGTCTGCCAGGGTTAAAATAATAAGCAGGAAGTAAAAGGAAAGTATTATATCAGTTAACGTATACTGAGAATATTTAAGGGTCTCTGAAACCAATACCTTTCAGGAGCCAGCTCCTGTAATGGTTAAAAGCAAATGATCTAGGCTGCAACATCTGTCTGCAAATAATCAGTGAATAAAGTGAAATGTGTGTTATCTGTCTAGAAGCTGCATTTGTGGAACCTCACAAATGATGAGCATTCAGTTGTTTCTTGCAAAGAAAGAGATGTGTGTTCATAGATGCTGGTTAGCATTGCAATTCACTGACACCTGGCTTACGCTGAGCTGTAAAGTACCAGATAAAAAGCCAGACATATGGTATAATTTGATGACTTTCTCTGAGCTAATGTTTCAGAACAATGGGTATTCCATTCTTCTTCTAAGAAAAGGTCCAGGTATTCTGGGGCTGTGTTATTCTCAAACAGAGTGTGGCTGGGCACCCTCCTGGTTTAACTCCACCAGCTGGGAACAGGAATGTCACAATAACTCCCATTTTACCTTTCTCTTTTGCATTCCTGGCTGCGCTCAAAGGAGTTTTTGTCAGAAAACTCACCTTGCCAGGAAGATGAAAAGCAGAGAGCAGGAAGTAAGGGAACCATTTTATGGCATGGCCTTCAGCCCTTTATTTTTGAAAGGATTCTTCCTGCAATTTATGTCAGTTTGAGTTAGAAGTATGTGTTAGTTCTGCCCTTGAGATGTGGTGCAAGTACTGATGACAGTAAATATTCATCTCTGGCAAACATTTCGCTGAAATGAGGGGCTGAAAATTTATTAAAACTAATTTCCAAAGTCACATCCAAATCTCTTCCCATCCATTCAGCAAAGTCTGTAGTAGTTTAAGATAAGTAGCAATACACAAACCCTTTTAGTATTATTGCTCTTTTCACTGGGGGGACACTGTAATGAAACAAATGGATTTTTAAAGATGTGCATTACAAAGAGTACAGCAGTATTGGTGGGATAGCCTGAAAGGAGGGACAGGTTATTAAATTAATAATACCAACTAATTGCATCAGCTGCTCTCTCTTGAATACCTTCCTAATGTGATACAAAGTTTAGCAATGGGACTCAGGGCAACGTTCTCTGCTCATCTCACATTTAGTGTGTCTGTACAGCAGATGTTGCTGAAGGTATAGAGCTCATTTATCTTAGAGCTGGGATCCCTGGGCCTGACCTAAGGAGCAACACAGAGCTCAGGACAGGAAAACCACTCAAGTCTGTCCCTAAATCCTCACACAGGTCTCACAATGCCCACCAAATTCCCTGCTGTCACTGCTAAACTGTGATTGACCCCCAGACTCTGCAGCTTAAACCCATCCTCTCAGGTATGTATATATTATGATACAGTACATTTCACTCTACATTATGATGCAGGAATGACTGTCAAACATTAGAGAAACTACATGCTTGGAAGGTTTATTCAGTGGAAATCATGTGCTGGAAAGAAATTTGTTTTATTGCTGCCAGTAGTTAAAAATCTGTCATCAGTTTGGAAGGGACATAAATACGCTTCTGAGAGAATATAGTTCTCCAGGTGATGCCAAAAGAACCATTTTAAACCTTTTTTGATAAAGACACTTGCAGAAACCCGTGTAGATGATAGTAACAGTGTTGATAAGCTGGCATGAGAATTGTTTTTCTTGTGTGGTGTCATATTGCATTTTTATATTTATGGGGATAGTTTGACATGATCCATTTGGCCATCTTCATTAACAGCCTAGAATGGCAACGGGAAAATGAAACACTGCAAATGTGTGATGAAAGATAAAGCAGTAGGTAACTTCTGATAAGCATATTATGGCTCATCCATCTTGGGCAAACCTGAGTTTATGAACTTTCCTTCAGCAGCAGGGGCATAAGTGCTCTGACTAATAATAACAGAAGTTGAGTCCAATTGCTCCCTCTACAGAAGAGCTCTAACTCAAAATTATGAGAACCAGTGAACCTGCTTCCCATTGCATTAATTTTCAAAAGTACTTTTTGAAAAGCCACATCCTAGACCTGATCATTATCATCTTCAGCCACTAATCTCCATTTCAAAAGCTCCTACCTGAACAGCACAGGATCATCAATGCAATTATTGTACATATATTTCTATTGACACTCTCCAGGTTTTTTTCAGCGAGTGGATTTAAGCTAAGTGTATATTGTCAAGGTTGTTACCTCTTTGGTTACTGAGAGATGTGTAATGGTTCTTCTCAAAGAACAAAAGAACAATCTCCTTGGTCTCTTGTCCTTTTAAAGGGACACATACACCTAGATAACATTTTTTTTAAAGTGGATTTTCTTGCTGGAGATATAATTAACATGTCGCTGAACTGTCCTTGGTGTGTCCCTTGAACTTGCAATGCATCACATGAGATAAACTCAGAGTGTCACCTGAATGATTGTGAGGCTGTATTGTGTGACATTTTAAATTGAGAAGGCTGGATATGTGTGGCTGATTTTTTTTTCCTTTGGAAGAAGAAACAAAAATCAATTTGCAGGCAGCAAATATTTTCCTTCACAGTGAGGATACCTCTGGCCTTAATTTGGGCAGCTGGCCAGACAGCAGCTACAAGCTGAGATTTATAGCTGCACTTTAATTTCCTTGAGTAGCATGCACACAGATTATCCTGTATGAGCACAGATTCTGCTCCTGTGGGGAACTATGGTGCAGTTAATTGGGCATGGCATTTGGAGGCAGGAGAGCTGGTCCTGGTTCTGATTCTGACTGACTGTCACTTCAGGAAAGGCACTTTTTGTTTGAGTGTCTGAACTAGAGGTACTAATATCAGTGTGCCTTTCCTATAAATGAGCAATTAAAAAGTATCAACATCAAATAACTGTGGCCAGCAATTTCAATGTACATGTATCATTCCCTGAATATAGCTAATTATTATACCAGTGTCAGACTTTGCCTCTTCCCTTTTTTAATTTCATTGGCTTTGACATTTTTTGGTTGTATTTGGATGTTCTGACTCAGCTTCTGTTAAACTCAATTTTCAAGTAGGTCTGTACAGGAAATCTGGTAACATTTGGAAGACATTCTGGTCTTGGAGAGCTGGGCCAGATCCATTTTTTGCCAGGGCAGATCACAGTGAAGGATTAGGGCCATACTTTGTCCAGCACACCTAAAGCATTGGAAAACGATGCTACCTCAAGCAATGAAACACTTGTGGGACAAGAAAAGGTTCGGGGGTGGAGGGATGTGGAGGAGTGTTTATTGTCTGCTTAACTGCAGAGATTAATGTGTTCAAATACTGCTAGTCTTCTTATGGTAAGATTAAAAAAAAAAAAAAAAGGCATTATTAGAATGGAAATAAATATTCAGTGGGAATTTTTCTTAGAAGAAAGAATGTAATTAGTTAACAATTTTGATGCCAGAATAAAGGACAAAGTGTAAGCTGAAGATAGGAGAAAAATTCCATCCCCCTTGTGGCTTATGTTTTAAGAAGATTTTTTTTTGTTTAAGTCCTATTTAATTTTCCTCTGTGTCTTATGGACAAGATTCTAATATAGGTCAAAGCCAGTGTATAGTGTTTACAGCTTGAGAAACAAGAAAATCAAAGACATAATAATTTTTTAGAGCCTTTCAGTGGCATTTCTCATTTGGCTGTTGGCTCCTCATGCATTCACCATTGTTGTGAGCTTACTCTTTGTTTTGGGAAGGACTCATTTGCCTCGAGGTTCTTTGTGCCCTTCTATTACCTCGGATTTCTCTACAGCAACAAACCTCTTGGCCACACTATGTACACTGTCCTTTAAAGAAACTGCAACTTGGACAGGTATGAGCATGTTTGCTTTATCTTTTTTTGTGCTGTAAACCAAGAGCATCTCAAAATACCATCTTTGCAAAGCTATTCCAAATCTGAATGGCTGTTCTGGCAATGTTTCACTGCTTGTTGTGTATCAGTTACCTCCTGGATACTGCTGAAGGATCCAATAAAAAGCAGTTTTGCAAGATGGTTCTCAGCATCTCTGCTGGTGTTTGCCTAGAGACCATCAAAACTGGCTGATGTAGCTCTCCTGCCTTGATGCTGTTCCAAAACATGTGCTTTACTGAAGATGGGAAACATTTTCCTCAAAACAACATGCAACAAGTTTGATTTTTTCTCATAGCAATTTATTTCTGAAAGATGCTCACCTTCCATATGAGATAAATTATTTCCCACGGGTAAAACAAGACTAAATAGTTATCAAGTTTTGCTTTTCAAATGAACTCAAGTGAGTTAATATTTATTGTCTTAAAATTTCTCTGGGAGGAATAAATGGAAATACTTTCCAATGAAATTCAGCACTAAGGATGCCTTTTAAGCGCAAAAGGTCTGATTTGGTGTCAGTGGTTTACAGAGGAAAAATGGGCTATCTGTTCTCTCTTTGCCAGGGTAAAAACTGTGCTTTGAGAGCTCTAATGAATGAGGAACATAAGCAATAGTATTGGAATAACAATAGGGAAATTTCAGGGAAGAAAGAAAAATGGTTTTATGAGAATCTCAGGGGAAAACTTCAGAAATGTTCATAACAACTCTCGGTAGAAACCCCTGTACTCAGTTGTTGTTATAATTCCGAAGTTTTAAGTTATATGGTGAGATCTGCTGAAGTCCCATTAACTCAGTGAGGATTTCAGACAGGATTTATTGGGGAAAATGAGAGAAGAGCACTGGTGTGGGAGAGCTGCCACATAAGTTGCATTTTTTTGCCTCCACTCTGAGCAGTGAAGCCACAATGTGATCCAGTGCCAGAAATAACACAGCTGTGACAGAGGTGAACTCTCTCGGTCACAAAATGTTCTTTGCAGAGATTTAGCCTGTCCTTGCATGATTCAAACCTTCCCTGACCTGTGCACTACAAAATTACATATAGACACAGTACTTTTTGTTGATTTAAAATCTACCTTGTCAAGAACTGCAATCCAGTATTTTCCTTGCAGTTGTTACATTTTTCTGAACTTGTGTGCATTGCGGAAAATTAAGTGAAACTGGAATAAACGGCTTTGTCAACTCCACAATCCTTAAGTAAGTTTAATGCTCACCACTACCATTGGTATTCAATATCACTAGATATTTTACCTTGCATAATCACTGATGGACATTGATTTTGTCTTTGCTCTTCACAGCACAGCAAAATTAATGTGAAAGTCAGAGTTAAATGAGTCCCAGTGCTGTCCTCCACTCTGCTGAGAGTACCTTTCAGACACTGGAGAACTGGCAACCAGTTCCAACCTGCAGTATCTTGTATTGCAACAATTAATGGATATGAACAGTCCTCACAGGGGGGATTCAGGTTACCTTTGAATCAACTTTAGAGGTTAGACTCCTGCAGCAGACAATGAGGTTAATGTATGGCACTTTATGAACTGAATAATTCTCTTCTTTGAATTAAATTAAAAACTTTAGTTCTTTCATCTTCCTTTCTGAAAATTATTCCGAGGCACTTGCAAAAGTGTTAGCAATGAGAAGTTAAATTATTATATAGTGTAGGGTTAGAAAAATATTATGTACTTAATAGTCTGTCTTTCTAATATGAATGAAAGGGTTGGCAAAGCAATACTTGCTCCTCTATTTTTTCCCCCTCAGTCTAGAACAGCTTTGCAGGCTTCATTTAGGTCATAATCACACCACACAGCACAAACTCTGTGGTGACTGTGAGGCCGAGATTGGGCATGTGGGTACTGCAGACAAATGCATCAGGAAAAACAAGGAGCACGTAACTGGGGACAACATCTGGTTACCAGCTTTGGAGCCAAAGTCATGGTATGTTGTGGGACAAACTTCTGCTTTGTTTCTCTGCTCTAGTGGTGGATGGACTGGGGTTATAACAACTGCAGGAGGTGTCCTGAGAACAAACCAAAAGGCCTCTGGGGAACAAGAGAGTAGCAATCCTTGTAGGACTCTCTACAGCTGCTTTGTAGAGAGCACCAGTGGTGGGAGGGATGGGTTAAAAGCAGAAGACTGGCCAGGAGGACTGTAAATTGCTCATTGTAGCAACTCCTGACAAGCCCTTGTGAACAGGAGCCAGTGATCCTCTGGCATGGACAAGTTTAGGGTGCCTCTGTCTCCACTTGTGTGCCTCTGCCCAGGGGTTGCTTCAGGGATCGCCCAGTTTGCAAGGTCACAGAAATAACTTTACTCTTTGTGTTCTAGCTGTGATTTATGGTTGCCCCTGTTACCTACCAGTGTCAGCTCTCACAACATGTTACCAGATGCTATCTAATATTCAGGGGTAGGTACAGAGGGGTCCATGTGTGCAAAGCAGCCATTGGTGTCTACACAGACTCTCTAGGACATGGTGAAAAGGGTAGACAGGGTGCTTAGGACTGATTCTCAGTATTGCCAGCTACAGGAGGTCAAAAATTATAAATCAGCTCTCCGGAGACTGAGAGATTTAGAAGGAAGAAAGGCAGAATGGTCAGATTTTGAGGCTCTTCTCTACTTTGTCAGCACATCAAAATATGTGATAACTTCAACCCAAACAATTGATTTTTAGGCCATTCAGAAATGGGTTTCAGAGAGAGCCAAGCTTTCTGGCTTAACAGTCCACAAGGCAAATCCTGCACTGGAAAGTAAAGTTACCTCAACCTCTGTGCTGGTTTGGGCTGAGATTTTCCTCCCAGTGGCTGGTGTGGGGCCATGTTTTGGATCTGTGCTGAACACAGGGTTGATAATAGAGATGTTTCTGTTATTGCTGAGCAGGGCTTGCACAGAGCCAAGGGCTTTTCTGCTTTCTGGAGTCCCAGGCCGGGGAGGAAGTTTGGGATGCATGGGATGTTGGGAGGAGACACAGCTGATCCCAGCTGCCCGAAGGGACATTGCACACACTGTGACATCACGCTCAGTTTACAAAGTGGGGGAAGAATGAGGAATGGGGGGAATTTCTCCTGGAAGTGGCTGAACACCTGCCTGCCCATGGGAAGCAGGGAATCAATTCCTTGTTTCACTTTACTTGCATGTGTGGCTTTTCTTTCCCTATTAAACTCGCTCTATCTCAACCCATGAGTTTTCCAGCTTTTACCCTTCCTGATCCCTCTGGTGGGGGAGTGAGAGAATGGCTGCGTGGGGCTTGGCTGCTGGCTGGGGGTAAACCTCGACAACCCAGGAAGAAAACAACAGAAACTAAAAAAGGAAAAGCAGGGAAGAAAGGTTACAGGGTTTGGTGCTGCAGCTCTTGCAGCAGGTCGTCTTTGATTCTGCTTTTTCTCGCTTCATGGTGCTCAGGGGTTTTCTTTGCTGCTATCAAAGGACCAGTCCTTACACAAAAGCATTGGCTCAGGATGGAGCAGGGCCTCTTGCAAGGACTTTCATCCAGCACAGGAGGCAGCTTTAGTTCTGAGAAGGAAACCTCTTTTGCAGAAAAATTTAATTCTATGAAAGAAAGAAAGAAAGAAAGGGAGAAAGAAAGAAAGGGAGAAAGAAAGAAAGGGAGAAAGAAAGAAAGAAAGGGAGAAAGAAAGGGAGAAAGAAAGAAAGAAAGGGAGAAAGAAAGGGAGAAAGAAAGAAAGAAAGGGAGAAAGAAAGAAAGAAAGGGAGAAAGAAAGAAAGGGAGAAAGAAAGAAAGAAAGAAAGAAAGAAAAGACAGAAAGAAAGGGAAAGAAAGAAAAAGAAATGAAAGAAAGGGAGAAAAAAAGAAAGAAAGAAAGAGAGAACAAAAGAAAGAAAGGGAGAAAAAAGAAAGAAAGAAAGAAAAAGAAGGAAAGAAAGAAAGGGAGAAAGAGAGAAAGAAAGACGGAAAAGAAAGAACGTCCAGAGATGTTTTCAGATTCAGACAGTTTTGTAACCTTGATTGAAAAGTTTATTGAAAGCTTAGTCCTAAGAGATTAGCACATTTCAGTGTGAGATGGCCAAGGCACATCCCTGCAGAAAACATCCTGCCTGCAGGAAGCACAGTGAGCACTAGAAAGAATGCATGGGATATAAACTCTGCTTTCAAACTTCACTTGTTGTTCCTGAAAACTTCCTACTTTGCCAGAAACTAAACTGAGGTGACAGAATATTTCAGGTACTGATTTTTGCCTGCTGCCTGCATGGAGGAGGGAGAACTCAGCACCATGTCCAGCTTTCAAAGTTCCACTGAATGTCTCTCTCTTTTTTTAAAAAACTTTTTAGTTTCCAAACTTCTCTACAAGTAAATGATTGGAAAGTTAGTGATATGTGCAAAGAACATTTTTTCAATTAGCAATGCCCATTAGCTGAATGAGTCTGAAGGGCTGATATTTTTCCCCCTGAATTAGCAGGTACACATGTGGAATTTGGGCTATAAATCACTACTTAATAATTCACTAGAAAATAAATAGGACATAAAAGATAATTAGAGATTTGTACCACTTGCCTTCACCTTAATTATGAATGAAGGATATTTGGCATTGTCTGCAGGACTGTTAAAATTTGTTATATTGAGATGGGTCTGGAAAAGGAAGATACAGCAAAGTAATTTTATGATAGAATATAGCTTCTGGCAGAGTGGGTCTTGTACATCATTGCATCCAACAGTTATGATCTTAAAATCTAAATGCAGTGTGCTGGACCAAGAATGGTGAACAGGTTTGTTTTGCTATTTCAGTAATGACCTGTTGCCTGGCTCACAGAAACACATATGCCAGCCAATTTCACTGGAACTAAATTAATATTATATCTCCATGCTGTAATAATAGTTAACTTTGGCAGAGCAGAAACAGTTAGATATTCTTTTCTGTTCTAGGATTTGCTGGAGATACCTGTAGATATAGTTTATACCAGCCTTTTAAATTCACAATGGATTTGAATACTCTGCTCTAACATAAGCCAGCACAGTATGAAAGACAGTTTTTCTTCTTGTCTAGGCTTTGTTACCTTTAAAAAAAAGGGCCAGACTTTCAGTCCTGCTCTGCTCCCTTTGCTGCTATTAAACAGCCAGGCAAGAATTCCCCTTGCAGAGCTGGGGTTCTACACGAAGGCACGAGAGTTGCCCGTGTTCCACACTTTTTCTGTTGCTGGTCACATCCCCTCCCAGCTCAGGAGGTACACAGGACACATGTCAATGAGCCCAACAAGCTTATTGTGCCTCAACATGCTGGAATTACTTCACTGGTGACTTATTGCCTGAAGAAATTAAAGAAACCTTCAAACTGCCTTCTCTTGTAGAAGCCAAAACAACCCTACCTACTGCAAGGATCAGGGACCACAAAGGTGCCACGAGCTGGCTGGGGTGTAGTAAAAGCTCCAAGTGTGCTGGTCTAGTTTATATAAATTACTGTGAATGTGAACTTTCAGACCAGAATTCATCACTATTTGTTATCCAGGATGGACAGAAGCCTTCAATTCTTCTGCAGTCATATCTACACTTCCTGTAAATAGTAGCTGTGAGGTGCACAAAAAAACCCAACTCTTTCTGCTGTAGGTCTATGTTCAGTAATTCATTGCCTGCTTTCCTTTAGTTTGGGAGATTGAGAACTCAAAGGCTGTTGCTTTAGCTCTGCATGTTTGTGGCCATGGGCTTCCAATCACACAGCTCCTGACAAAACAGCAAACTTCTGAAAAAAGTACCAGTTTTTCAGGTGTTGGGCACTTCAGTGAAAGGACAGAGCTTTGAAGTGAGCCTGGTGAATGGGGAGAGGGTGGCAGATGGAAGATCTGGAATGTTATACTGTCTTTCACTCTTGCTGCCTCAGAAATATCCCACTGAACTGCAATTTATCTGCAGTTTTCCTGAGAACTTTGGATTAGACCCAAGCAGACTGAATTAGAGTATATCAGCCTGGAACAAAGACAAGCCAGGCCATCATCTGAGAAGATTAAGGAGAGCCTTTCTGCTGGCTACAGATGAAGAATGTTTTTCTGCTGATTTTGACAGTACAAAGGCAGCATGATGCCCAGCATGAAGCTGCACCAATTGCTGCTTTACCTGCAACATCCCGAATGGGTGAGTGGTGAAACTATGCAGAGGTTCTTTAAAATACATTATTTCTGTCAGGCTCTGATTCACTCAGTTCTTCCTGACGTTTTTCACTTTACTTATTTATGACTCAGACTGATGTCTAGTCTTCGTTGAAGTGGCACAGTCAGAGCTGAATAAGGAAAAAAAAACAAAAACATGAGTGGCCTGTCAAAGACATGTTGGCAGTTGCTTTCAGAGTATCCCCTGATGATTCTACGGAGATGTCAAGCAGGAATAGTGGCAAGATTGAGCCATGGCAGTTCTGCTTGTCAGGGCAGATAGTGGGCTTTGGAGTGATAGAAATGATAGACAATCTGCTGATCACACTGCTGATATCTTAATGCAGGCAGTGAACAATCCCAAGGGATTGCCATTATTTGAAGAATTAACTTCCTATATTGACAAATATATCTGCCACCCAAAACACAAGTAAATATTTTATTCCTGTGGGATAATGTGATGAGCCCTACTTTCATTATAAGATGTGGAAATACTAAAAAAATCAGAGACAATTGTCTGCTAAGGCAAACAAAAATCACAGTGACAAACAACACACTCTAAACCTCCAGCTCAGTTTTCATTGCAGCTACAAACATAATAGTGATGTATTTTAGAATCTGTGAACTTGCAAGTAGGTATTATAACAGTTGGGAAGTAGGAATAGCAGAATACCACATGAAACTCATCTCCTGAAGGCTCTTAATACATATTTAGAATAATAGGTCTTAATTTATGCAAGGTGCTTAAGCATTCCTACTAATTGTAAGCATGCTAGTAGTCCCACTGCTTTCAGCTGGTGATTATCATTAAGCACATGCTTAAGTATCTTGCAAAATTAAGGTTTCAAGAGAGGTCTGTTGAGTTAGAAAAGCTCAGTTATTATCTCAGACCTTATTGTTCTTTCCCAAATCCATCTAGATCTATAATCATTTTGAAGTTTTTTTCCCCCCTCATTGCAAGTGACATATCAAAGTGATAAAAATATATCTTTTTGAAAGAGATCTAGGTATACACAGGCTTTTTGAGATGTAGATTGAATGTATGATCTTGCTTCTTCCGCTTGATACCCCTAACTCCCACAAGATATTGCTGGTTCATACCAACTCTGCTCTTGAGTTTTCCCTGTGGCACTTACTTGGTTTTCACCAAGGTGGAGAAAGATTTTGTGTCTTTGTCTTTTTTCCTTCTGAGACTAAATGAATGCTGTGCTTACAGGGGCTGTTTTGTTTTAACATCTTTGTAGTTCTCAGCTTTTGGCACTGATTTTCCCAAAATAAAGGCTGAAAGGCCCTGGGCATTTGCACATCTTCAGTCAAGTGCCTCGACAGCACTGGGGGGGGGGGTGTCTGCACTGGTCGGTTCATAGTGAGTCTAAAGTTACTCTAAAGGTGTACATGGATTGGAGCTGAATCACCAGCTAAATCAAACACTTAATAGCTGAGGTCTTAATTCTTTTCTTTTGTGTCTTGCTGCATAAGGACCTGAAGAACCAAAAGTACTCCTGAAAGTTACCCATATAGGATTTCTCCTGCTTTAATTTGACTCTAATAGAGTCAGCAGCTTTCAAGAAGCAACACCTTGATTCCTATGAGGCAGAGCATTGCAAAGCAATCCATTCCCATGTGTTAGGGCTGCATCTGCTGCTCATGTACCTGCACTGGAACAGCCTTTTTCATGGCTTCAGCTGGGGAAGGTAACTCCAGACAGCATCAGCTCTTCCAGCTAAGTCCTCACATCTATGCTCCACAGGGCTCCTGCCAGACATTAGAGCAGATCAGATACCACGTGGATTTGTTACTCTGCCCTTGATCCAATCCTTTCTTTTCCTTTCCTTTCACAAGTGACCGTGCAGTTTGCAGGTGAGGCTTCTGAACAAAACACAGGGTGAAAAGTAAGAGAAAAGAAGGCAGCAGAGCACAGGAAAGGACATGGACAAGACTATATTGGAGAAGACATGGTTTATTAGCAGTTCACTTGTCTAGAGCCTTATTTCATAGAATAAACAAGGTACCTATTAAAAGGCTTCCTTTTGACCACTGGTGTGACTGCAGCGTGACAAAGGGAATTCAAATGCCTCCTGCCAGCAAGGCACTGTGCAATGTGGGTTCACTTGCAGTATGAAATAATCAAGGTGAGAAATATACCCCATGTCACAACTTTAGTTGTGTTAAATATTTAACATGCTTCTTCCAAAGCAGGCAATTGCCTTGCAAAGGGGTGGCTTTCCATTTACAGACCCTGCAGGACTCTCTCCTGCTCCTCCCTCACGTAGGAGGAGATGCTCTCTGTGCTTTTAGTAGGCAGCAAGGAGAGCTGTAACAGCTCAGCAGCTGGACAGTATAGGTCTGATTATACAGCTCCTCTTTGTCTTGGTGGATGAGCACTTGTTTTCCTCTCATAAGGGCTACACACACTTCATTTATGCATGCTATTTATCAGGTATGTAAACATAAACCTAGATTAGGGTATAGGTCTCAGAACCTGCTTTAAATAAAGCAGTGGATGCTCCAGGTGTATTGGGCTGTGCAGGGTCTCCCTGGAGGAGGGACACTCAGAAGTGCCACCTGTGCCTCTCAGTAATGGGCCACATTGCAATTCCCTGGCTGGTACTGAGGAGCAATTATTTGTCTAAGGGTACTAATTGTATCAACATAACATCTCTAAGCCTGGCAACCACCACCTGTGGGCTTCCTCTGTGCCTTCACAGATCCATGGCCTTTCTGCACTGCCACCCTGCCCAAGGCTTCCTCAATACCCCCATTTATCTTCATTAACATTGCTTTCTCATTTAGACAATCCTGGGCTGACTTAGCATCAGCTATAGGCACTTAGAGCTTCCACTTTTCTTCATTTTCCCTTTCTTGGATTCATCCTGATTATTTATCTCCTTCTCTTGCATGACAGTCACATTTCCTCTTTGCCTGTGCTGCCAGCTTGGTTCTAGACGTACCAGAGTATCAAATAATGTAAGTAAAAAAATCATCCCTAAAATGAACGTGGTGCTCTGGAAGGATAAAGGTGAAGTGTTGTTCAGTATTCTCTGGAAATAGATTCTTCCTGATTTTTTCTGTTTGTTTGTTTGTTTTGCTGCTGTTTCTTTGTTTTTTCTTTTCTCTTCTGTTCCTTTCTCCCCTTTTTGCTTCTTGTCCTCTGTCCTTTGATATTATATTTCACATCACATGATCCTCACAGTTTCTGACATAAAATGATGAAATGGGACATTAGCCAGCATGACACACAGCCAGCATGACAGACAGCCTCCCATTTCTCCTGCAGTGGGATAATTCCCTGTGTTCCTGACAGTGGCCTGCAGAAGCAGGTGGAGAGTATGTTCTTAACAGGCAGAGCATATGCTCATACATGTAATGAGCAGCCTTCCTTTTATGTTTTCCCCAGCATTTTGCTGTGCACTTGCAACAAGTAGTAGAAGGAGGAAAACCCATTCTATATGAAGTGCTGAAGCACAAAAGAAGTGGCTTATCAGATTTGCCATCAGTAAGAAAGGACTGCCAAAAGGACTAGGACAGAAAACGATCCCCGGGATGATTTTCCCATTTCTGCTTTGCTCAAAAGGATGCACAGTTACTGCTTAGTCTTAGCTTGTGATCTCTTGCCAGTACCAGCTGATTTTCTGAAATGGAGGATAAGAGATGCTGACAGCTGTGCCCTGCACGGGAGCTGCCAAACTGCAGCAGAGCCCTGTCAGGCTGCCATGTGGCTCCAGGCCAAACAAGATATCGATGACACATATAATGAGATACTAAAAGAAATAGCATGTATCATGGATTCTAAGGAGAGCTGGCAGAGCACAGGGATGGCCTTATGTTCCTAAACACAGTATAGTGTAGTACTGGAAGACTAGGTCTTTATTAGAACTGTGTTTCTGAACCTGAAAGGGGAAAAAAAAAGCAGGAGATGTAGAACCCCAGGTATAACTAGAGGAATGATGAGTTACACCAGAGTGATCATGCTGCAGTGACACCTGCTATGGTTTGGGAACAGGGAAAACTGGCAGTGGAAAAGAAAAAAAGTGTGGAGAGAACCAAGGGAAAGGTACAGAGCGATGGTAAAGCAGCAAAAGAGAAGGCTCAGGCATGGGGGTTAAAGGAAGAAAGGGGGAAACAACAGTTGCTGTACTATGATAGATCCAGCCATCTAATGTAAAGAACCAGTGCCACTGAAAATGTGGAACAAAATGAGCTGGACCAATTAGGGAGAGTTAAAATCTTGCCAATGCTAACACATCGTAGAAGATGTTATTCTTTATCTCAGTTAGATAAAGAATGTATTGAACTCCTGAACGATGAGAAGGCCAACCTGAGACAGTGAAAATACACTGAAAGTGTGATGCCATTCTTTAAAAAAACATTAAAAATTTCCATTTTCTCTCTTTATTTTCAATCTATATTGTGTCAATAGCATCTTGAATCCTATCCTGTGGCCAAAAGTAAACAAGGCTCTTTTTATCTGCTGCTAGCCTTGCCTCATAAATAGTCAGAGCCCCTCTGTCTCATCCTGAAATGCCTTTTGATGGCATATGTCTGAACATCACGACTCTGAGACAACATGCTTAATTTAATATCTTTGCATCTTGGATCTTTACTGTTAGGACTCTCCATACAAATACTTCTCTGGAGTGCTTTAGTTCCTTACTGTCTCCTTAAAGTCTGAACTTCTTCCTAGTTCCAGAAATTTATCTCTGAAACTTGACTGTCTCCTGAGAGATCTACAAGAGTTGTGCATGTACTACCAGTGTTGTAACCCCTGTGGTATGAGAGACTGAACTGGCTGTGCTACAGCTCCTTCTAGCAGAGAGAAAGGAAAAAAAAGGGACACTGTGGCTGTATCCTCATTGGCAGTGGCCCAGAAGCCTTGGCAATGCTACTCAATGCAGTGGGAAATTCTCATGAAGGGAGCACTCATCCATTATCTGTGAGGTTTTTTGAACTGGAAAGAGGCTTGTAAACGCCATGGATTTCTTTCTGCTTTCATTAATCCGTCAGAATATACTTCCCTTGGCCACCTTGCACATATGCCAGAAAATCCCCAAATAATCTGATCTAGTTTCTCCTGTAAGGCTTGTTTTTATCATCTTCAGAAAATCTGTACTGCATCTGGTGGGAGGAAACAGGTCCAGCAAGCATGTTAGGTTTTCTGTTCTGTACGGAACCCAGTCATGAACAGATCTAGAATTTTCCTCCCAAGCAGTTCACTGCCAAAACAAATATCTCTTCGTGCAGTGAGCCAAGGGTGCCATGGGCTCCTTTCTTTATCATGCTGCTTTGCTGGCCATGACTCAATTCAGATTATGCCTTTGATTTATGACCAAGCATTGCCATCACAAGTGCCATGCTCCTAGTCCTCTGTCTTGTGCTGGGTGTCCTTGGGAGGTTTGGACTCATCTGCTGGAAAGATGCTGTGTCCATAGAGCAGGTCAGCATGCTCACCTCTCCCCTCCCTGTGCCATTTGCTTCTCCCCCCAAATAGGATCCACATGATTTTGTCGCCTTGACAAAATATGAGAACATGGTGTCATCATCAATAAATGGGGAAATCCACATCAATGCATTTATAAACCTCCACGTTTATCCTGTGTTCATGCCACAGCCTTACAAACAAAAATAAGGACCATGAGATAACCTCTAACTGCATGTGAGCAATAAAATCCTCTAGGCAGGTCTTCCTTTTGGACTTGTGCCTTGCTTCAGTGATTTGCTCTTGAGGTGGCAATACAGAGCATAAAATTTAAGGCTCAACAGAGAACTGACGTTCTCAGAAAGGCTCATGGCTCCTGTTTTGCATAGAAAAGAGATGTCTGAGCAGGACCAGTTCAGTTTATTGTAACAGTGACCCCCATCCCTTCTTTATAACCTCTTCTTTGGTTTAGATTCCCTTCTTACTTTTTTTCAGGATGGTCACGAATTTCCCTCCTGACACACACAAAACACCCCCACTCTTTTTAATCTGGAAATGAGCAGAAATAATTTACATGTCCTATGAATTATACATATTACCTCTTTTATTCCTTTTGCATTTGAAATTCTCCATGTATAAGAGAGGTTATGGAAGGTACAGAAAGCTGTTTGTGCTGCTTCACGTGATCCAATGACTTCACAATTGCCTCATGTTTTATCTCCTGCCCATGGATTCCTTGGTAGGGATCTATGTGTGCAAAGAAGTGATGCTATCACTGCAGCTTAGTTTAGTTAAGCATCTACTGCTTCCAGCTGCTTCCTACTGCTCTCCCTTTTCCTCCAGGGCTGTATTCCCTTTGGTACTGATGGCATCACTGCATGTGTGGTCACCCCCTTGTCCAGTTTTGTGAAAATGATCTGGGCTAATTAACCACTCCCTAACAGCAAGGGGTTTAAACCTGGTTAATTCCTGCACAAGCACAAGTGGATTAGGGAAACTGTTTTTGTATTTAGCTTACCCAACATGAAGGATGCCATTCTCCAGGAGACAGAGTGAAGAATCCAAGTGGTAGATGGAGGTGATTAGCAGCAGGAGAGCATGACTGGGATGATCTCTAGCAGAAACACACACATCTGGCCACTGCCCCAACTGACACAGCAGCTCACTTTCCTCTGGCAGAATTCTTTTGTTGCGATTTTAATCTTTCTTTTGTATAAAGCCTTGAAAGGACACTTTAAAAGCGTTTCCTAGTAAGTCTAACATGGACTCGGAGCAAAACATAGACAGAGAGAATCAGAAAAATGTGCACTGGAAGAGATCTCTGGAGGTTATCTGCTCCAACCTCCTGCTTGGCACAGGGCTACTGCTGATGTGGGTCAGGACAGCTGCAGGCTTTCCTGGCTGAGCCTGGAAAGCCTCCACAGATGATGAGTCTCCATTATCTCTGTAACTTGTTCCAGTGCTGCACTACCCTCACAGTGAAGAAATTTCTCCTAATCCCCTGCTGGAGGCTCCCAGGCTGTAGTTTGTAGCTGTTGCCCCTCGTTTTACCATGTGCCACTACTGAGGTTTGCTTCCACTGTCTTGTGATTTCCTTGTGGCTGATATTAGGTTGTCCTTAAGCCTGCTTTTCACCAAGCCCCGCTGCCTGAGTCTCTCCTGATAGGTCATATAATTTTGGTAATTCTCTGTGTGTTTCTCCCCAGTTTCTCCACCTCCTTCTCGAACTGGGAAGCCCTGCAAAAACTGGACACAGTGCCCAGCAGAAGGGAAGAGTGACACCCCTCGTCCTGCTGGCCACGCTCCTGCTCCCAAGCCTTGTGTGCAGAGGGTCCTGTCTGCCATGAGAGCACAGTGCTGGTTGGATCCATCCAGCCTGGCACTGCCACCCTGCTCCTTTCAGCAGGGCTGTTCCCCAGCCAGCTGGTTCCTGGCCTCTGATGGAGCAGGTGCAAAATCAGCTGGTTCTGCAGGTGCAGGATTTTGCACTTCTTGAGTTTCATGAAGTTCCTGTTGGCTTCACTGCCAGTTTTCTCAGGGTCACTGTAAAGTGGCAGGTTGGTGCTTGAATGCCACCCAGCTCCTCCAATTTAGCATCCTCTACAACTGGTTGCTAATTAACCTTTGAGCCCAGCAGTCCAGGCAGTTTTCAATCAGTCTTGCATAGATTAGTCCAGTTAATACCAAAATACATGAAAATACAAACAATACTAAATGAATTCTTTGGAATAGCAGAACATGGCAGCACTGTCCAATATTCTGTTTTCAGTGAATTCCAGCTTTTAAGTGGAACTCCATCCAAGCTTCCATCCAAGCTAATGCTTAATAATTAGTATGTATAATGACTCCTACTATTGCTAATGTTACTTATTCTTAAACAATAAAGAAAAATTATTTTCATTTTCCCTCTTTCCCATCGCTCCTAAAACTATGAATTCTAACTTTGCTTTTCTGTCCAGGATTTCTCCTTTCTGTAAAAATCTGCTCTTACCCAGGAAAATATTTTCTCACTTTGTCACAGTGATCTGGCTGAGAATGAAGAACTACCCAAAGAAAAGGAGCTCCTTGGGGGAATAACTTTTGGCTGGATTGACAGCCCCTATTGACAGCAAAGAGGAAGTTTGGATTGGACCAAATTCAAAAGCGTTTCATCAACTTGTGCAATGTTGAGATCCAGTTCTGGGAGCAGACACCCAAGGCCAGTTTAACGAGATGCAATGTCTGTCCAGCTGAAGCCAAACAGACCCTGTATCCACAGTACTAGTAAATCTTTCCTTTGGAATAACAGTTTAATTCCTGTTGCCTGGTGCTAGGAGGCTGCTAACAGACTTGAGAGGTTTTGAGGATGACTAAGAGAAGCTGTAAAGGGGATTAATAAGGGAAGATTATGAGTACTAAATATGCACTGCTTGGTCAAAGAATGGCTAAAGGGGATATAATAATTATCTGCCAGTATTACAGAGCTATAAACTTCAAAGAAGGAAAGCAATTGTTTCGCATTGTCACAAGGTATATAACTAGGATTAATGAGGTGAGATTTAACAAAGGAAAATGTAAGCTCAATATCTTCCCAATCAGAGACTAGTCAAAGGAATGGCTTGCCAAGGAATTAAAACAGTGGAGTCTTACCTCTAGCATCAGAAGAGTGCAGGGTTAGAGGCAACAAAATAAATTACTTTTCCCAAAATTGAAACTTTTCTGGAAATTCAAGAACCACATATGCAATCCGGGCTTAGAATTTAGGGAGGAATGTGAAAGTTTCACTCATTTTTAAAATTTTGTTTGATAGGATTTTACTGATAGGAGGTTATGATAATGCAGTGCTTAATCCTAGGAGATGGTTTCTATCACTAAATCCTATGAAGTATGTATAAAATACCTATATGATAAATACATAAATTTCATTCCCGGTCTTAGAAATGCCATTGAGACAATTGATTTAAAATTATGTTGTATTTGGCCTATTGTGTGTGTAAGACAGATATAAAATTATAATGAAAAGAAAAGAAAAAAAGATAATGCTTTGGCCTATTACTACAATGTTACATGTTCAATACTTTCACAATATTCCAGTCTCCTCTAAATCATACTTCTGGAATGCATGTGGCATCAAATAGGGTCTAGCCACAAATCTCTGTAAAATGCAGGTTTGGAAGGATGTGGCATAGAAGCTTTGTTGCTTAGAAAAGAGAAAGGTGGATTGCACTGCTCCAGCCTGGACATAATGACAGCATGAGAGAATCTTGACATCTGCATGTAAGAGCACACGTTTTAATCTGATCACATCCCTAAAGTGGTAATAAGATATCTTGATAACGTGTCAAACATCAGGCTCAAAGCCCCGTTCCTCACCTCACTGAGGTGTCTGACCAAGGAGACGAGTGTCACCAGTTGAGATGGCAATGTGAGAATCATTTCTGAGCAGGTGGAGAGAGCCAAGCACAGGGACATCAGATAGACCAAAATTAAATCTACGAAAGTTAGAAGATGTCCCTAATTGAGGTTTCCGCAGTCGTTTACTTTCCTGGAAAATGCTGAAGTGAAAGTTGCTGGCACAGGGAACTACATTACTGATCTTTCTCCCAGCAGTGGCTGCTCAGAGCAAAATGACAAAGCAGCAGATGTCCACAGAGGTCCTGAAGCAGAGTCGGAGGCCACTGAGGTACCTGTGGCAGAAATGACGTGATACTTGTGTTTATCAAGGTAATTAAAGGAACACTCGCCCAACTCCCCCAGGCTGCAATTGTCCCCTGTGCAGTGACCACTGTGCCTTAAGTGGCTACTAGAGAAGAAACAGGTATTCCCAAAGAGTCCCTGAGACCCTGTGTGGGAATGAGGAATAAGTACTTTAAGGTGATGTAAGTAAAACATATATTATATCATGAAAAGGGCTGGAGTAAAGTTGAAAGGACGAGTGAGAGGAAAGCGGAGCAACAACTTTCAAACATTTGATTTCATAGCCTCAGTTTTCCTTAAATATGTTTTATTTATATGCTATATAAGTATGTATATAGAATAGTAAAATATTTATTATAATGGTATATAAATCTGTGATGCAGTTTTACAATGGTGATAACAAGTTATTCTTTAGATGTTGAGTGTTTATGCACACACATATCATTTTTGATATACAAACTAGAAGCAGATTTGATTTTAAGAGGGGCAATGAAAAAACTGCAACTTAGCTGGTTGAGACAACAGAGAGAAGGAATATGGAATGACTTAGCAGGATGCTAGAAAGTAATCTGCTGCTTGTGAAAATATTCAAGTTATATTTAATACTTTGGAGCTTGTTGGGACTTCAGTTTTAATGGAAAGGTTCCCTTGCCACCGGGTCAGTGCTTGTTAATGGTCCACAGAAATGTTAAGCTGGTCAGAGAGACCAGACATTCCCACAATAAAGCTATGAGGGGATGAAAGCCCAGGGTTCCTTTGTTCAGGCTCCCTCCTCGGGGCCACCAGCTCGAGTAGTGATTTTGTTATTTAGTTATTGGACCAAGGTGAAATTATTTTAAAGATTGAGATGTCTGAGACTCTGCTCTGGGAAAGCTGGGGCTGAGGCCACAGGAGAGACCCAAGGATTGATTTATTGCCCGAGCAGTGATTAGGAACTCTATCTTTAGATGCAAACATAAATAGGCCCTACACTTTCTTCATTGTGAAGACAATATTTCACTTGTGATTTCCAAATGGACTTGTTGCTCTGTAAAATCCTACAGTGAAAAGAATCCTTATGGAGTCAGAATTGGCCTGGGCTCTGTCGGTCTGGACACAGCACGGCCAACAACACGTGTCAGAGTGGAACTGGCTGCATGAAACGTTTTCACACAGCTGGAGTCAAAGATTAAGCTGCTTATGGTCAGAGAAGCTGAGCAATTCACCTGAACAAGAGCAAAATCTCATCAGATGGAGACAGCCATGAACAGGGAGAGCACAGACCACGTCCCCCGAGCTCGGAGGGCTGAAGTGCCAGGTTTGACCTGTGGGTTCACTCCTGCTCTACACTAAGGTACCCGATGCAGGGGGCACAGGAGGGCACAGCTGGCTGCCAAAGCCACCACTGGCTTCTGCCTGGGCTAATGTTGCCTGCTGAGGAGGAAAAGCACTGTATCCTGCCATGTAAATAGACCCAAGGAAAGCAGAGAAGTGTAGTTTTACTCTAAGACAAATCCCTTAGATGATGTGCACATTTTCTCTCCTGAATTTGGCCCTGAATGGTACACCTTATTATATTCACTTTCATCAAAAACTTCAGGAAAAAATAAAGGACTTTTGACAGGTTCTTTTGCCCGAGAGATGCAACACCAAAATTTAAACCTGTTTGTTTAATATCTGATAGTTAATTTGTATCCACGCTGCTTTAGTGGTTTGCTATATGCTGTGGGCCAGTCAGAAACTATGGAATTAGCTGCATTTCAAAGGTTGTATTCATGTGGAGCTTAGGAAATACTTTGGGAGCTTCTGAAAGAAAAAGCTGTATATAAAGAGAAAATTGATATGTGAAACATCAAAATGAATTCTATTTTTACAGCTAAGCCCTAAACCCTGACAAATAAGGGCTTATAACTGAACCAGTGACAGCTGACAGTTCTTTGCTATTTCAACAGGTGATGAAATAGTGAATGGAATGTGAAATTTATCACAAAATATAAAATATGTAGCAATAAGATAACCTGCAGAACTTTTTTTCTCTTTTTTAAATTAGCATTCCGCAAAATGGCTTGGGGTTTCATTCGTTGTCCCCCCAAAACACCCTCCCACCCATCGTTTTGATCTTTCTAATAGGAATGTCAGTAGAGAAAAGGAACATTTTCATCCCTGGTGTGCTTGAAGCACAAATGGGAGATCACTGTGAGGAAATGCCACCGTCTCTTTCCATTTTAAGTGCAGTGAATGGAATAGATAAACATCAAATAAGGGTCTTCTCCTTTTCAGTGTGGGAGCTGAAGCCGGAGACCAGATTTTGGCTGAGGTAAAAGGCTCGAGCTGTCAAAGATTTCTGGCTTCCCAGAATTCCTCTCCCATTTCTCAAGGTTAAACGCGTTGCCTCAAGGCAGCTGCTTAGAATGATAAAAGGGGCACTACAGGACAGCGGTGCTCTTTGTAATGTTAATAAACCTTGATTTTGATATCAGATGCAACCCTGGGAAAACCTGCCAGGTTTAGACTTAAAAATCTAACACTATTTAGCAGAAGTTCGTGTAAAGAAGTATTAGTTTGGGAATGGTGATGGGCTAGTTTGAGTGACATATGAAAGCAACAAATACACTCTCTTCTCTGCCTTGTCAAGTCTTACTGTTGTTTACCGACAACAAAAGGAATCGCCCGAGCGCTAATTAAACTGAATGTTTTATTGAAATGCATCGTGAAGTCTCTGCTACAAATTCAGCTTTTCAGGTTATCTGTCAGCTGAGCGACAACTCCCCGAAAAATGCGCGGGGTGTGGTTTCCATGAGGAGCTGCTTCCTGCCTGGGAACTCTGCCTGGAGCCCAGCAAGGAGTGTTTCCTCGGGATAATAAACCTCAGAGAATCATAGATTGCAGAATGTCCTCAGTTGGAAGGGACCCACAGGGATCACCAAAGACCAGCTCCTGGCCCTGCACAGGACACCCCAAAAATCCCACTGTTGATTAGCATGGAGTTTTATCCATGTGAACTTTATGAAATGCTTTTCTACACAAAATTCTGCTCAAAAATGACAGTTGTCTTGATGGTATTGGCCATTGAGTCAGGCTGTCATTGTTAGCCAGATATTTCTGAATCAATAATAAATATGTAAGTTAGAACTTCAGGGGAGTGACTCAGAATAAAGTAAAATGAGACATATTTATGATCAAGGCAGCTACAAAGGAACAATGCATTTTGGTCATGTGGAGTTTGGCAAAATGGAGCTCCAGCTTATCCTCACAAAGCAGGTCTGCCTCTTTGAATCCATGAGAAAACTCCCACTGACTTGAAAGAGGTTTGGATTTCACCCACAAAGTTGTGCTGAAATCGGAACAAAAGCAAAAAAGACTCTGACAGTTCATGGGATGTGAAGCTGTGTATTCTCCTCCTTCAAATTCACCAGCAAGACTCGTTCACATAATGGAGTCTGACGAGCAGTGGCCCCAAAATGCAAAAATAATATATTAAAGAAATCTGAAACTGTTAGTAGTGCACACTGTAAGCTGAAGGAATCACACTATCTTATACCATCCCATTATCTTCTTCTTAAAGATGATTCCTAGTGTCTCTCTGGCATACCTGGGACACTGCTACACTTGCCAAGAACAAAAGCTCCTGAAGTTCAGTGCCCAGTGCAGCCCAGAGAACACCCAGCAGCAGGTTCACTGCATGAGCAGCAGGACAACCAGAGCACGGGGCTGCAGTCTTTGAGCAGGGTTTGGGGTGGAAAAATGAAGATCTTGGCTTTTTAGCAAAAATGGATTCAAGTTAACTTTGCATAATTCTTCATTGTTTCCTTGGGAAGCCCCTTTCATTATATGTTCTAATATATATCCCATAAAAATCTGTGTATTTTAAAAATATTTTTCCTTTGGGAAATTCTCACTATATCATGATTTTTCACCCCACCTTTCCAAGGAAATAGCTAGCAGCAGGAAAAGAACTGGAGAAAACACATTTATGTGCTTTCTGAATTGTCTTCATATAATACTGAATTATTTCTCTCCATTTTTCCCATGAAACTTCACAATGAAAAGAAACAATCGTGAAGATCCATATATTCTAAAAGCATTCTTGAAGCATATTGTTAAAGCAATACTTCAAATTTAATCAGATTTTTTTATTCTTCTGATGATGGTAGCAAAAATTTAATAAGTAAGGCATAGCCATTACCCAGTGATTTGAGGTTAGATTTATAAACCAGGTTATTTTCCTTTTAACCACAGAAGCGAGTAAGGCTTGATTTAATTAATAGTTTCATTGGGCACATGTGACAGTCCATTAAGACATGTGTTTTGGCTCCAGGTATATATTAAGATGTATCCAAAAGCTCCTTTATAATAATCAGTAGCATGCTGCCCAAAAAAAATATTGTATTAGGATTTTCTGTCTGATTCCTAGCACAAACAGCAAAGGATGGTGGCTTAACCTGGGATTATACCTTCCATGGTATGTTCTGTTTGAGGTTGGTTGGTTGGTTTTTTTTCATTAAATCCATCAGTGTTCCCGGAACTTGATGTTTGTCATCCTAGAAATACTCAGGCATTATTTTGGAGTTATCCTTTTGCTCTGGAAAATTATGACTACTCATTGCTAAATCTACATCTTTACTGCCACTTGTTCAGTGGGAGGTTCTTTTGTTTTGGTTTTTTTTTTTTTCAAAATCCTTTTTTTCCAACAAAACAGCTTCAACTGCCTTTTTGGGGCTTCCCCCAAATGACCCACTGCTGTTCTCCCCTTGTGCCAGCAATGCAGTGAGTTGGCATCCAGTGACAGTGTGTGATCCTGGGCAGCTTCCAAGAGAGGATGGGGTAACATTAGACACGAACAAACATATTAGGATAAAAGCTCCTCCTTTACTCTGGAAAAGTTGGAACTTTGCTCTATCTAAAGCTTAGACTCTCATCTCAAGCTATTTTCTCCTGTTGGAACAGCAGGATGCTCTGGTTACAGCTGCTGTGCTGTTTATACTTCACACAGAGCAGCACTTTAAAACATGATCAGAACAGTAGTGCCACCTCTCCTCGGCAATATCCACAGGTGAACTGCTCTTTAACAACTCCTCTAATGTCTCAACAGCATCAAAGCCTTTCTCTCAGCACCCAGCACTTTTGTTGGAGCACCTGATTTCTCTATTCCCACAGAATGCTTTTGTGGGTATCTGCATACACATACTGGCATGTATTCTTACTTATCTGAGTTATTCCTTATCTCTTTGGTTTTGAAAAAGCTTATCATTGAAAGAGCTTTTTTTTCCCAGGCAATCTGAGAATCTTGACCATCTAAAGTTTCAGGACTGCAAGTGGGAGATAACTAAACAGACCAACCCCATACACACCTTTCTCTAGCACACTCCAACCCAGAACAGCGTAACACAATTCACTCCCTACAGAAAGAGAAGGAGAGAGCGAGATGCTTGTTACATTGTGGATGCTTGTGACCATACTTAAAGAGAAACTAGACATCATTCAGATAGTACAGCTGCAGAATAGCCTGAGAACCTCAGAATAGGAGGAATGCCAAGTTCTAGATTATCAGGAATAGCCACATTTTGCTTTAAAAGCATGTGAGAAATCTCCACCTGTGGGAACAGGGAGCACCTTTGCACATGTGGCATGACTATTCATGATCTTATTCTCTCTTGTTTTGTTTCACTGTTGCTGTGTCTGTCTGCACCTCTGTCCAGTGTGGAGTTTGTTCTCACCCTGCCCTGGCAGTTTATTGGAGTGAAAATCCAGGTCAGTGTGTAAGACATAGGAATGATGAAATCTGAGCTTGAGCCTCAGGGTAATGCCCTATTTCTCCAAGCAAAATCTCTTTTCTTATGAATTAATGGTTTGTCTGGTCACCATCGATCTTTCTCCAGCTGATCTTCTCTTCATTGATCTTTCCTCAGCAAGAGAAATGCCAGTCAGCTCATACACTGACCTCAGAGCTGAGGACAAATACAGTCGGCATCTCAGACTCTTTCTCAGAGGGTATTTGGGAGTCTGTTCCCTCAGCACTTGTCTGTGTATCTCTTTCATGTAGAATAGTCCTTGAGCAGTGTCACTGATTTCAGGAAAATTGTATTAAAATTATCTGATAGTGGTTGAAAACTCAAATGGCTCCAGTATTTGAAGAAGAGAAGGAAGAAGTGACTGCCTGGTGTTCCCTCAAGTGTCTGCAGGATGCTGTTATTCCAGCTGGGGTTGTACATAATGGTGTGGGGTTAAAACCCAAGTTGTTACAAGTGAAAGGCAATAAATTTATTGAGCTAAGATGACTCATTGATGTACCTTAAAGCCCTTTTGGGCATTCAAATAGCAATAAAGAACAGCATTATAATTTATTCACATATACATTTTGTTGTCTTTAGCTGAAATAACTAAACCACTCTGAGTATGCTTTACTTCCTTTGCTTTCTAGAGAAACAATAATAAATTTGGAGATGTTTTAAAAAACACGTTGTATTGTTCTGTTTATTGGACTAAAATCCTCTAGTAGATGTATGGAGAGCTACCATAGGCATCACTGGTAAAGCAACAGTCATTCAGTTCAACTGAACTCTGTTTGACCATCAGAGGAAGAATAAAGGTATAAAACACCATTATAGCAGGTCTCAATTTTTTTCTTCTATTCCAACCTTAGTACTTTAGTGCAGAGATAACTCCATCAATCATTTAAAACCACTGACCATGCCTTGCACCAGCCATCAGCTGTAGTTCATACTGAGCTTTCTGTGTGCTCCAAATGGCTTTACGTTTTATGTGCAAAGCTGGGTTGAAAATTTATAGTTGCTTTCCTTCTGACACCTGGATTTCCCACCTGGAAAATAAACTCCTTTAACTACTTTAAATCTTCATGAATTTCTTGCTGCCTGGATCGCAAAGGGCTCGACTGTGACTGCTCCTGCCTGCCCATGCCATGAAGCAATAATCCTATTCCACTGTGTGTGAGTCTGGCTGATTCATGGGCTCCAGACACAAAGCAATAAGCAGGCACTGTATCCTCATTTAAACCCAGGGTCTCAAAAACAGTTAGGAATCTAACAACTCAATTTCAAAGGGAATTTGATGCTTAGATGGGTCTAAGAGTCTGAGCTCTACTCCCTGCCCCTAGATAGATAAATGGGGACAAGAGGAAAATGAGGTGAGTTTGTTAACACCTGTTAACACCTGTTCTAGGCAGCAGAGTGTTGTAATTTGCTGTTAGTAGAGGATTGGAAGAAAAAAATTGTTTCCTAGTATTCCACAATGAAACTACTTGTTTTCTAGTATTCTTCATAAAATCTTTCATTGAGTTGTTTAGTTTCAGGCTCAGAAGATAAACCTTTCAGTACCTGTCTGTCTATAATATTGTTAATGCTATTACCTACATCCTAGTGTCACTTACACAGCCAGGTATAGCTCTGTGGCTGTCTTGAAAATAACTCTGTTTAAAGGCACCAGTGTTTTTAGAGGTTGTCTTTGTCACCAAACCTGTCTCAAAGCTACAGCTACAGAACAAGAATATCCTCACAGACATTCCCATGGGAGAGGAGATGCACAAACATAAAATAATAAGTCAATCGGAACTGGTGAGTTACAGTAAAGGTTTTGTCCTTAATAAAAAGCTGCACAGATCTCTGAAGTGAGATTCTTGCTTACCATTTCTGCTTGGAATTCATTAATTGAATCCCATTCTCAGCACATCCAGGGCAGAATATAAGACATTTTTTACAATGAGGGTGGCACAGGTTGCCCAGAGAAGCTGTGACTGCCCCAGCCCTGGAACCATTCAAGGTCAGGTTAGATGGGGCTTGGAGCAATCTGGGCTAGTGGAGAGTGTCCTTGCCCATGGCAGGGGTGTTAGACTAAATGACCTTTAAAGGTCCTTTCCAATCCTTCTAAGCCCAAGCCTTTCTGTGAAATGGAGGAGCTCCCAAATGGCACAGCCCTTTTCACCTCTCAAGACCAGCAGTTTCCAAGTTCCGTATCTGGGAATCCCTCTCGTATCTGCAGAGGTACCATGTAAAGCTGAGGGAAGGCTTGAGAAGTGTGACCAGACTTCCTGTGATTTACTCCCACAAAAAGTGTTGGAGCTCGTTTTTACCGCAGAACCTCAGAATCGGGAGGTGGACTGAGCACCTCCCTCAAAGTGCCATAAATCCACTGCAGGCCATACAGAAAACAAAGCCAAGTAATTACTGAGGCGTTGAGGGATCTTATATCATGTGCTTTGGGAAATGAAAATGGTGCTTCCAGAAATACTTCCTCCAAATTTCAAGTATTATTTTTCGTTGGTTTTTGTCAGAAGGCCACCTTATTAAGTTCAGCTGGAAGTCAATCCAGATCTAATGCACTGGGCCAGCATCTCTAACGCAGTTTACCTACAGCTTCAGACCATAAAAGCTAAAAATAAACTACAGCTTATTCCACTTACTGAAAAGTCAGTTCAACATGTCGTGGGGCTTATTAGCACACTGAGAATGTTCTTCATGCCTTAATACCAGGGCATGACTCTGATGTAAAAATGAAATGAAACTATTTAAATTGACTTGGATACTTATTAAGGAGAGGGTTTCATTTAATTCCCTTTTCTGTTTTTCTCTCCTTTATAGAAACAGCCATCTGGGCTTGATAAGAGGTAGGGCAATGACAAGTCTATTCTGTGAAAAACACTATAATTTTTAAAACACTATTACCAAATGAGACTCAATAGACAGAGTGTGTAAGTGAAAAGTGATTTGCCTCATGGAAAAAAAAATACACTCTGGCTGTATACTATAGGGATCTTATTGTGCTAATTAGAAAACTCAGATTTGTAGGCATTTGCAAGTTGAACAGGTGACAATAACTGGTGATAACCAAGGACTAATTATTTCAGCTGGGAATTAACCATCAGGTGTTCTCAGCCAAATAAAAGGGGAGGGGAAGGTTGGAATAACAATGTGTCCTATTTATGTTGAAAGAATTAGTAGGATTTTATGTGGGATTAAAAAAAAAGTTAAATTAAACAAATACTCTCTAGGGTAGTACCATGTGTGACTGCTATGTTTCCATTTCTTAAAGAATTTCAGAACTTGGACTGAGGGAGTGGAAGGAAATAATAATGCAGAGTTGTATGATTTGCTTGCTAAAAAAACCCCCACCTCTTTGTTCTCTAGAGAGTTCTGCTAAGGTGAAAAAAGAGGTAGGTTAGCAGTTCTTGGAATTAAAACTATTTGATTGAAATTGTTATCTATTGTTCTAGATAGAAATGCACACTGTGGTGTAGATCCATGGAAGGAAAGATTCAGCTGTTACAGATTTCCAGAAAAGCTGAAGGCAGTGAGCTCTGAGAACTGGGCAGTGCAAAGTGCACAGCAAACAGGGTTTGTGTGGGCAGAGCTACTGCAGGCTGCAAAAATTCAGAGCTGGATGCAATATACACAAAGTGCACACTGATGATTCCACCTTGCCTCTAAATTCCTTTACCTCAGTGCTTATTGTAAAACTTAAATACTAATGAGTGGGGCTGAAATCAAAGAGGGCCCTGGAGGGTACCAGGAAACTGATAAAACAGCAAATGGGTTATAGCAAACATCACCTTTTTCCTTCTTACCATCAACACAGGTATTTTTATTCTTGCATTTTCTTTTTCTGACACACCATGTGAACAAAAGTGACAGCACTTTAAAAATAATATCAAATTCCAAGAGCAGTCAGAACCTTAAATTGGAATTTCAGTCTTTGACATTGGAAACAAACATACAAGACAATTGTTAGCATTCTGCATTGTGCAGATAAAGACACAGACTAGTAGCAAATTCTTCTGAGAGACACGCCTGATAAGATTATAAATTAGGTTTTACAGAGAAAGTGCACTTAAAGAGAAGTTTAATTGTTTGCCAATAAAAATCTCGTGTTGCATGGAGATTTCAGAGCTCATTTTAACAGTTGTTACTATTCAAATGCCTTGTTTTAACACTTTAGGGGTTTGTTTGGTTGGTTCAGTTTATTGAATTCATTGTTCTCACTGAAAGCATCACGACTGTTCTGACTTTTGTGTCTGGTTTAAGATTTTACTTCCTTTTGCAAAGTCTGAATTGCTGTAAAATAGCTGGAAAATGCAGTGTGTAAGTACAAATCTTTCTGACTTGTTAGACTTAAAAAAAGCTGAGGTGTGAAGGTCTACAACTGTGTGCTGGAGATTGTGTGCTGTTGGGCAGTGACGTGTATCGCTGCTTTTTTGGGCATGTAAGCTCTGAGGATGGACTTTAGGGGCTCATTTAAACCACTGGCAAAGTCCAAACAGAAAGGAATGTGAGAGTACATCAGAATGTGTTTATATAGATGACAGTGTGTAACCTCAGCTGATTCTAAACTGGAGCCACAAATGGGAATGAAGCTGCCTCTAAAATCTGGAAAAAGTTCTGAAACGCTTTCAAGTTCATCATTGGATAAATTGCATTAAGCAGCCAAGGATTTTTATTTTTAGCTCTACTGTTCAGCTTCAGGAAAATGATTTTGAATGCTTAGAACAAAATATTTGCTAAGTTGTCCTTGCCTGAAGGAACAGGTGGCAACGTGTCCACTGGTCTAGAAGTGTGAACCTGTAAGTGTAGGTAACACAGCTGCCCCTTTCTGGGAGATTGACACCTGGAGGTCTTATCTGAATCCCATTAAAATAATGAAAACAAAACTGGCAGGTCTTTGGATCAGGGCCACTAGGAATACCAATCCTTTAGGGTTCCTACCACAGACTGCCAGCAATTTAGCTTGTAAATATAATTTCCATAAACATTTGCTAATCAGCATTGGTAATCTATTGAAATCTCCATGTCTGTACACTCACAGTGACAGGCAAGGTGGATTTCTAAGACATTAGCCTGATTCTCTTCACATCATCCCTTCAGCCTCACAGTTGCTACATATTTAACCTCCTGTTTCTAACAAACATCATCCTTTGCATCAAAGGGCTTTAGGACATCCAGTTTTGCTGACACACTCGTGCTGTGCTTTATTTATGCATCATCAAAGTATGGTACTGCCCAAAAGGTGAAAGACCTCTTTCCCCTTTAACTCATTTCCTGAGTAGACCAATATCATCCAACTTCAGACACTGACAAATGTAAATTGAGGTCCGTGAAATTAGAAAAGTGCTGAACTAGAGTACACAGAAAAGTGTGACATTCTCCTGTTGTGAATAACAATCTAATATAATATCTCCCATAATGAGAAACTTGGATGTGGGATATGCTTTACCTGTTTGTGATGTACATAGTAAAACCTTTCTAATGCTCTTGATGCACAGAGAAATTGCACACCCCGAACTCTATTAATGCTACTTTTGTATATCCACCAGCAGGGAGAAGACAGTCTTTGCAAGGTTAAACTGAGGGTCAGGACACTCTTTTGAACTTTCTTGCAGTAGTTTCTCAGAGTACAGCTGCTTAGGTGGTGGCCATGTCCTTGCTGAGACACTGAATTCCTGACTGGAGATTTAGAATCAGAAAACAGAAGCAAAAGCTTCTTAAACATCTCTCATAGCCTTCAACATAAATTATTAAAGGAAGAGCCTTCCAGAATCTTAAATGACAGCTTTTTTTTTTTTGAGTTTGTAGTGTCGTAGGAAACAATGAGAGGGCAGCTGTGTCTTATATCCATTTCAGAAGATTCCTGATAAATTTTCAAAGACCTTTTTCCTGTTTATTGTTTACTTAGAGTGTCTTGGTCTATGAGAAAGTGACTTTTTATTTTGGTTTTTTGAGTATATCATTATATAGTATTCATGCATGCTCCGCAATATTTTCTATTAGCTCAATTTGAGTGGAAAAGAAAAATGGGTGTTAAAGAAGGCCACTATTTTTTTTCTCTAGTCTCGTTATTTTTGCTACAATTTTGACTGAAAATGGACTGTCTTTCACTTGGAATTTAGTAGACATAACTAAGGTGTGGTGAAATTTCAGTTTGTGTGGTTTATTGATAGTTTAGCACAGAAAAAGAAAAAAAAAATGTAAGAATTTGGTCTTACTTGGTATGCCTTTAGTCACCTTTTGTACAGAGATAATTAGTAATATGTTCACACAAGCTGAACTTTTCAAAGAAACTGCATCTTGGTCACTATGAGAAAGGCAATTGTCCATTAGTCACAGATTCAGTAATTAAACACCCAATACATGGTTCTGATTCTGGGAATATTTAACATATCTATCATTTGGCATTTATGAGAAGTCCTGACTAAAAATACTACTCCCAAAAGGAAGGTTAATATTTTTTGGAGCAGCCTTGAAGTGCATTCCTTTGAAAGATGGATTTGCCAAGGGGTTGCATGGCTGGTGTGTGCTGTGCCTGCAGGACCATGGCCCGGGTGTGCAGTGCTCACCCTCTGCTCACACACAGCTGCACCTGCTTTGGCCTCATACACAGGTGGTTTCCACTTGGCATTCCACAGCATTCCAGAGGTTTATGCCAGCCAGGGTAGCAAATGACACAATAGTGTGGAAACGTGTGCTGTATCATCTTTTGATGCCCTGGATTTTGGTGTTCAATGGAAAACAACAATAAATTCATGGAGCTTTACTGCCTCTGCCAAATGTGACATCTTTCAGAGTATAACATGCTGAAAAGCTTGCACAGTCTGTGCCAACTGCATGATTTAGCTGCTATAAAATCCCTCTGAATCAAAACCATTTTGAAATAAAGAAGAACCAGCCTGAGAATTTCATTGCACTGTTGGATATCCACTCAAAGATCAATCACCTGTCCTCATTCTGTATTCCTGCTGTATTTTTCAGCTTAATCTTTTCTGCAGCTTACCTGTTTCATTAAGGCTGGAATTTTAAAAGACAAGCAATTGCATGCAGAGGCTGAGAGTGGAGAGTGAGAAGTGTCAAACCTGGACAGCAAAATTCTGTACAAATTGTGCTGTGCCGGTAGAAAAGGCAACTCTTTCTTCCCTTTTTGTTTCTGTGGGACTCTGTAATGCCCAGATATGCTCAGTACAAGTGTTCTAGGGTTTGGCATCCTAATATTCCTGAATTCTGTCTTACTCTGAGACAAGCTTGGTGCAGAAAAACGGGGCTGTGTGAGAACATGTTAACCCACCTGATTCTCTTCAGTTTTCCTGTGCAGATAAAGTTTTCTACAGTACTCATCACATTTCAAACAGCCTCTGGATGTCCCAGTCTGGAATCTCAACCAAGAAGTGAGCTGTTCAGAAATTAAATGAAAAGAAAATCTCCAGGGATGGTACATGAACTAATTGAAAGCGTATCAGCAAAGGATTTTTTCTGTGTAGGAAAGATGCTTTTCCCTTGGACTGTTGCACTGAAAGGATGTTTAAACAACACAGAGTGATGCATAATATTTGAATCATGTGAAAGGATTATAATTATTGTATTAATTTGTTGGTTCACTCTGTGAAACATTTATAAAAATCCACTCTAGAACAGACTATTAAAATGAGAAATTATCATTGCAACATCTGATCAAAAATTCAGTAAGTTAATTAATGCTCCTTTTATCCTAATAGCTTATATAATGAGAGGGAAGTTTGTTAAATTAAGCATAGTAAAAAAAAAATTTTTTGTCACTAGTTTGAAGTAGGTGGAGCTCATGTATTCCAAAGCTGTAAGAAGATTTAATAACATGGCAGTGTACCTGTGTGGACTGTTCATGTGTGTGTGTGTGTGTAAAATGCTCCTGTTAGACTTGGGACATCCTATGGCTCTGAGCAGGACTGCTAACAGTAGTTACCTGAAGTATTTATCATCCACTGTTTAGAATATTTGATTACAGATTTACATAGGAAAGGCAACAGCCTATAATGAGAGTATAAATCACCTTGGAATAGTGCCTTGACTGGAATGGAAGTGAGTACCCCTTGTATTCACCCTGAGAACATGCTAATAGTGGTGCATATTTATTTCTAGGCCACGTAATTAAAAACAATTTGAAGAATTAATGTTCCAGCAAGTAGAATAATGACTGGAGAGCAAAGTATGGATAAAAATGCTTTCTTCCTTCTCATGATGAAGTGTTTAATCTTGACTTTCCATTCTTTTTAGCATTCATTTTACAATCATCTGGTTCTGAGTCTGTCATGAATACTTCTGAAAAACTCTTCATTGTCCCCTTCCTCACCTGCTCTGGTGAAAGGACAAGTTATTCTCCTCCTCATGGCCACAGCAGAGAGAAAACATGGGTAGCTCAGCTGATGAGAAGTGAGTGAGAAGTACTTGCTTAAAAGGCAATAAATCCGAGATCACAGTAGGAATTTGTTGGTGGGAAGTGGCCCAAAAGGGAAAGTGTTTTTCCGTGGGTACAGATGGAGCAATAAACACCATGAGGAAGACACTGTGCTGTGTCAAAGGCAGACTAGTTGCTTGATCTCTGTGCACCTCCATCAACTTAGTAGGAATTTGCTTCAGACTGAAGGGAGGGGACAAGAAGGTGACATGAAGCACAGTCTAAGTGAGCTTGAGCCTTTGCTGTGTGACACACGGCTTAGGTGGAGAGGCTGTAGAGTCGCTGACTGCACAACGTTCTGATCCAGACCCCAATTCTGGGGTTGCTGAGAGAGAAGGGAAAAAAATTAATTACTAACTTACTTTGGTTGGTGTTTCAGCAATGCCTTTCAGCCAGTTCCAGAGGCTCAGAAGGTTCACTGCAGTGCAGCTCATCACGAGATGTCTGGCAGGCTTCTGTGTTTATTAATTTGACTGGGGTCATCACTATAGCTCAGCCTCGGGGCTAACACAGGCCATGGAACTGGTTTAGGTGTTGAGCTTCTGTAATCTAAGTACCAAAGCAGACAAAATTTAGGCTGTGTGTATAACTTACCCTCATCTGTAATGTCGCTCTGCTTCTAGTGGTGGTGAGTTGATTACAAGAAAACATATGAAGAGAGAAAATGCTGAAGTTCTTCATTTAATGAAATCCATCAGGAAAGTCCATGAAGTATTTTAAAAAGTCCCAATGAGGAGTCCTGGCTAGATCCTGTGAGTTTGCTCATGGGGAATGTCCTGAATCCTCTGAGGCTCAGGTGAGGGGTGAATCAGGACAGTTGCCCAGAGGGATGAGCTCGTCCTGAGCTGTCACATGTGCTGATTTCCTTCTCTGGTGGGGACAGTAAGGAAGGGAAGGGAAGCATCCACATATGCCATGATCTTGTGCAATCAGTGGTGCTGGGTTTACCTTGGTTATCAGCCTTGACAATTCCATATGGTTGTCCTCTGACTGTATTTTTCCTGTTGGGTTTTGAATAGGGCTCAGTCCAGATGCAGCAGCGTTGGTTGTTTCTAGTATGGCTCAGGATTTCATCTGAGAGAGCTGATCTCTATTCCTTGATTTATCTTTGTGTTGTGTTTGTGTGTGCAGCACTCCTTTATAGTATGATATTAAGTCTCCCTTTAGAGATTTTTTCCCTCCCTCATTTTCCCCCTCTAATCAAAAGAAATAGGTACATTTTGTTCTGTCTCCTAATGGCTGTTTTTATTCTAAGTATTTATGGCCTTTACAGGAGCAGAGTTAATACTATATGATGTCAATATTCTTCCAACATAGTTATGCAGCCATCTTACATTTATGACCTTTTCCCCCTATAATTAGTTCCAGCTGAAATTAGATTCAGTGAGAGCCTCACTCCAATTACAGCCAAATCTGAATAAAACTGATTCCACCGTGGTTGTCTAGAGGAAAAGAAAAAAAAAAGAAAAAGAAAAAAAAAAAAGAAGAAAAAACCCTTTCCAGTTTCACTGTAGATAACTGAGTCTTGCATCTCTGCAGTACATCTGCACTTAATAAAAGTGAAAAGGTTTAAGGGCTAGCCCTGGAGAGAGCAGAAAATTCTCAGCTCTGCCAATAACTTCAAGCAAAAGTCCCTTCAGTTTTTCATGCCCCCTTCTTGGCTGTTGTTTTCCCTGTGTTCCCTGGGGCAGGAGAGGCCTCAGTACCCATTTGTGTCCATGTCTCCTGGTGCTGAGGGGGCAGCAGCAGGTGCTGTGCAGTGCCTGGGCGTTTGCAAGATCTCTTTGCTCTGGTACACAGGTTAATTCAGGACCAGATCCACAGTCACCGTGGTGGGGGTGTGTCTGCAGTGCACACCTGGAGGTCCTTCTTGCTGGTGAAGATGGATTTGGATGCACACAGCAAGCAAGGTGGGGACCAGCTGTGCATCCTCCCTTTCTTTGGGAAGAAACTGGATGCATGGGGATGAGGACAAAGCCAAAAGCCACATGTGGGCATGGCCTTTGACTGCTAAAACCCTGGGTGAGTCTGGATATCAGCCCTTCACTGCAGATGTGCACATAAACTTTGCAGGTGTTGACTGCCACAAAGAATTATGTGAGAAATGCAGGGAGTTGCTTTGAATTCAAAGCCATATTCTGTATTAGCCAAATGCATCAAAAATAACATGAAGGTTTTTTGCTATTATCAGAGATATTTAGCTCGGATTAAATGTTTGTTTACCTCAGATGGGTTTGCAGGCAGGTTTATACTTTTATCACCTCCAGATTGGATTACTGTAATCCTTTATTTGCACGTTATCCTCAGTTCTTTTTTTTTTTTTTTTTTTGGCCGTTGAGTCAGTACAGAAAAACAAAAATTGATTTCTGGCACCCAGAGGAGTAAATTACCTCTTATCCACACCAAAATCATTGTCATATTGGGGTCTGATTCCAATCCAAATTGATCTTCAAATTAGATTTTGGATCAATAATAGCCTTATAATGGAATGACACCGTTAAGGCTCCCACCAGCTGCTGTGACCCAGAGAAGCTGATGAAAGCATCTCATCACTGGGTATAATCTCAGGGAAATTAATGCACATCCCGTTCCATTACCTCTCTGCTGCCTGTTCCACCAGGGCAGTAACGTGCAGAGGTCAGCACTGCCTTTGGCCACGCTCACACAGCCAACTCTCCAGGTCAGCTGGGGCTCCCTGGCCCTTCCCAGAAAGCTGGGCAAAGTTTTGGCAAGGGATAAGTGTTGTGTTTCCAACCCTGAGCCTTCAATTCCAATTAAGTGCCTTCTGAGACACAGTGAAATGGCCCTGCAACATTAAGTGAAATGAATCTGGAGATTAATTAAAGTTTTATATTAAAAATTGACAATTTAAGGAAGAGGAATAAACATTTAGTGAACAGAAAGAAGATCCCGTATTCTCCAAAGCCCCTCCAAGAAGCAGGGATTGCAGCTGAGGTGCAATTTCCCTCCAAGCTTTTCCAGGCACTTAGTATTTCAGAAGTGATTTATCTGGAAATATGTGTGAGTTATTTTGAGGCTGTTATGATTATATCATTTGATGAGATTTTTTTTTCTTCTCTTTTCTGCACCGAGGACTTTAAAGTGAGAGAGACAGTCTGTAGATAGCTTGTGGTTTGTTTAATTAACTGGCTTTCTTTTTATGGATGGCTGCTTGCAAGGCTGCTCTTTCATTTAGTGATTGTTTTTGTTATTAATGGTTTCAGACAGAGCTCTTCACGTATCAAGTGCAAGTTTTTGCAAAGCCAATGAAGGAATCACACAAGAGGTTTTTTTCCTCCTCTTTCCTGCTGCTCATGTTTATTTTCTGTGGTGCTGCTCTGCGTGGTCTGCTGTGGTTGTTAGCACTTTGCATCAAAAAAAAAACTGTTCAGGAGCTCAAAGTTTTCTACCTCAAATTTGCAAAGGACTGTTTGTTTGGCAGAGGTGTCAGGAAACATTTTAAGGTTTTAAAATTCATGCTAATGTAGTATGTTAATAAAAATTAAGGACGTTCTTAGTCCTAAATAAGAGGGAGGGGCGGCCCTTCAGAATAAATTTGATAGTGTTCATTGTTCATGTAACTGAGGAGGTGTTACATCTGTGATATCACTGTGGTGGGAAGGTGTCTGTGTTGTCTGTAGGAGGGGAGGGTAGAAGGAGGTAAGGAGGAAGGAAGGGACTATTTGATTTGTACATTACTCGGGGAGGTCAGGAGAGCTGGGGCAATAATGGAGGTGCTGATTAACAGCTGGAGGGTGTGAAATACATGTTGTGTGCCTCCCCCCTCCCAAATGTCACATGATTTTCTTTTGCCAAAGGGGGCTGAAAGCAGTTCTTCAGGTGAGCCCCTCTTGCTATAACCATCTTGTGAAGGTCCAAATTAATTCCCCAAGGAGTCTCTCACTCCAATGGCTTCTTTTCACCTGCACTGTAAACCTGTATTTACATGGTCTGACCAAAATCCATGTCACTACTGAAAGAGGCAGTCCCACCATGTGTTCTTTCTCTGCTTGCTCATTCCCAGGGCTTTCTTTCTGGTGAAAATAGTGATAATGCAGACATATTATGATTCAAGTCAAAGATCTCTTTTGTTTTCAGAGAGATCAGCTCCTTATTCTGGCCCTGTCCAGGTCTGCAAGAGCACTTGCATGACAGCACTGAGAAGAAAGAACAGTGAAGGAAGCAAAGCTGTGGTTTTGGTGGTAAATAAACCTCTAAAATCAGGATGAGTAGACTGAGTTTGTGATGGTTCCCACCCTACCCAAACAAAGCTGAAGCAGCAGTTTTTACACAATGTGTATGAGGACAGAGGGCATTGAGGCAACAGTAGCTCCTGTAGGAGTAAAGGGTGGTTAGCACAGTGTAGTTTGTGGAATCGTGGTAGGAATGTTTTGCATGTGTCCTTGGAAGTTAGTTACTATTCTCTGTAAGTATCTACTTCCCACTCAGCTCAACCAGAGCTGGTTTCACTGAGCCTTAGGAACTTTGTGTGCAATTCGTGCTGAGTCATATTTTCTTCCAGCATCGTGCCTTTGAGTATTTTACCCATTGCATTTATCTCTTCTACTGCTAAAAATCCTTCCCTTTATCTTGTTAACTCAGTATGTATGTGTTGCCGTTTTCAGGCTGAGGGAGTGAAAGTAAACAGAAAAATAAGAGCATAGGGACCATTTCAGGAAAATAGGAATGGTCAACTATTTTATCTTTCCCTTCTGAAGGGAATGAGGTGAACATTTTCTGACAAGAAACTCTTTAATGGTTAAAGTTTGTTTTAAACCCATGTTAAATCTCAGGCTCTCCTGAGAAGTGAAATCTCTTCTCTCCTCTCTTGGGGCTGAATCATTGAATTGTGTCTCCAGGTTCTGGCCTTAAACATTTCTTTATTGCATGAGTGCAGAAGAGCTGGTTCTGTTTATGGTTTCTCATTGGAATGCATTATAAAATCTTTTGTAAATGTGTGAATGTTCCTTGCAGTTACAGGGATCCAGGGTCCCATTAAAATAAACAGAATACCCCAATAATTGTTGTACAGACACTCAAAGCATCTGTTCCTCTATGCATTGCAGAGCTTACACTGGGGAGTTGCTTAATAAAGGTGACTTGGATATAGAGACAAGCACAGAGGATGAAGGTAATATAATTTTAGGGGCACACAGAAGTCTTACATTCACTGCTGCTGTTGGTAAGAAGGATTAAATTGCTGAAATAATAATCAAGAGAAGAAGAATAAACTTTACTAGAAAAAGCAGAAGCTGAGGGTTTCTGCTCAGGCAGTAATTTGAGGCAAAACTTTTGGGATTCAAAGTTTCAAAGGAATTCAATGATTTGGGAAAGAGTAAAGAAACCTTTTTTTCTTCATACATATAAGATGTATTTTAATTTAACAAATGGCTGTGGCAAAGTACAGCTCCTTTGACTGGAACTGTAATATTTCATAACCCAGAAGAACTTCCTTTCTGAGACTATGGAGAAACCACTAAGCTACTATTTGTTATTCTCATATATCAGCAACAGTGTAAGAGGTAAATTTTCAGTAGCTGTAGTGAAAACAAATCCAGCTGAAGAAATACTACTACTGTGCCCACTCATGGAGGGAAACCATCAACATGAAAGTCTTGTCCAGCCTATTTTATTTCCTGATTATAAAGCATTTTAATAGTTTTCTTTACTATAAAAGCATAAATGTCAAAGGTGACTTCTTGCTGTAATTCCCTCATTTACACAGGAAACAGCTGCCATAACCTGTTCTATAAGTAACCAAAATATAGCATGCTTTGAAACATTAGGAAAAATCAAGTTGCAAAAAATGTTTTCTTATTAGTAAAATTTCCCTTTGTCTTACAGAAATCCAGTTTGGCTGGGAATGTGCATCCTGGCAAAATCAGACAATGTCATTTTTCTGTGGTAGTCCCAGAGTTATGGAGACATCAGTGCTCTTCAGATCAGAGTCTGAAAGCTTCAAGTAATCCATTAAACACACTGGGTTAGAGGAGAGGGTAAGAGTAAGTCTTTCAGGGCTCTGAAGGTGTAGGATTAACAATTTGGTGCTGAATGGCTGCTGTGGGCTCTGCTTGCCAGAGCCAACAGCTGACAGTGCTCTGTCTTTAAGGTGGGCACTCAGTGGCAGAATAAATAAATTTGCAGAATAGTAAGGAGGTAAAAAGGGTGTTTAGACCCTGCTAACTGAGGGCAAAAAGCAAAATTAACCTCCTGGCTGAACACATCTGCAATTTCTTCCTCTATGTTGAAAGTGACCCATTCACTTTCTGTGTTTACCCATTCTTTTTTTAAAACAACCCCAACCTAAACCTCTGTCAAAGTATCACGTAAAATATATATACAACTTGGCAGAGTTTCTAATATTTTGATCTGTATCAAATCTTTCCAAAATTTGGTTGAACTTATCTGCTAAATAATTGGAGGTTTCCTTAGATCACAAGGTGCAGGAGAATGAGGAGTGAAATAACTCACTAGTCCTTGCAAGCTCTAACTTCATAACAAAGTGGTTTGTTGTTAATTCTAGCCCTGTAAAAAAAATGGCGTAGATTGTGATTGCTTGAAGTGGAAATATTTCAGGGAAAGACTTCTGTGGTTGGAGGAAAGTATGATTTGTTGAACGCAAAAAGTTTGAGAGACAGGTTTTAATGATATTTCATTTACTTTAAACAGCACTTTCCAAGCAAGTGATGTGAGTGTTCTATTTTGTTGCTTGTACAATGGAAGAGTGTAACCTTCCATTTTGAAATTACTTTTGATTTCATGTTTCTATTTTACAAAAACTGAATTCAAAATCAAACCACAAATTAATGGCTTTTTGTGTGCATTTGGGCTTTTTTTTTTTTGTTTGATTTATGCTTTTTTTTATTATGATTGTTGTTGCCGATAAAATTAAATAGAAGTTGTACCCTGGAACATCCTGCCCAGCTCACAGCAGCAAACAGCTGTGAAAGTGGTACTGGCTCATTTTTAAAGTAGATCCTGAAACACAACTTTTTTCCAGCCATCTTAGTTCCTTTTTTTTTTCGCCAGTGGCCCTGTGTATAAACATGCTTAGGCACCATGTGAGCTACCCTGAAAGCTCATTTGGTTCTTGTCCAGCCTTTATATTATGTCTTTCTGAGAATGTGCAAAGAGAACAATAAACACCTTTTCTTTTGCTGGCACAGTCAAATGGGCTTTTTCTTTACCTCGTATTTGTTAATTTGAGTATATTTTCCCTTAATTATAGCATATTATTAGTTCATACTGTACAGATTGGAGAGAAAAAAATACACATGTATGGCCTTGGGCTTTCAAGACAAATTCAAGGCAAGCTCTGGAACATCTGGATATTTGTAAACAATCCATGGCAACTCGCCTTAGCAGCGAGACTGAACCTTTAACGTGCCCACTGTATTTTACACCACTTGATTCCAAATATATCACCTAAATATCCTTCTGAACACTATTATAAAGAAAACCTGAACCGGTGCCAAAAGTACATGAAGTTCTTTTATTTGTAATTTGCCTTACAAAACATATCAACTGCCTTTGTTTTCATAAAAGCACCACTGAAAGGTTGCACGCAGCACTGTGTTCCTGGGAGTGAGAATGGATTGGGAAAAGTCTAATCATTGTAATTATATGACTGAAAAAGAGAGTCTTGACACATTAAGGCACTTAAAAGAAGGGAAGAAAATACCACACAGAGAAGGAATTTGTTCATCAGATTCAGAAGGAGGTTTAAAAGGAGGCTGCAATAAAATATCAAAAAGTAACTTAGTGGTTTATAATTACTCACGTGCTTGTTGATCCACTTTACATTTCTTTTGTGATTCAATGAATCAAGCATTGAAAAGAAAATGTGTGGATGGAATAAATATCCCCCATTACATAAAGCAAGGACAAAACTTCATGCTAAGGCATGAAGACATTATAAAACTTCTGTGGAATTATTAGCTCTGCCTCACCAGTAAATTGATTGCTCTCTTGGTGAATGTTAGTAAAATAAAGCTTTAAAATCAAGATGCCAGACTGTAAATTACCTTTTTCAATTACCTATTTGAGTTAATTATTCTCAAGTCCAAAAAAGGCCATAAATAATATAAAGGATTACCACATGTGTATTTGATACATACATATTTGAATTTTGATGAGTTTATTACATTAAAAAACTGTGGGTTAATAATTGTTTGGGCTGGATCTATGGTTCATTCTGGGAGAAAAAGAATAATTTCCAGACTTGATAACTGTGATGACTTTGGCACAAGGAGAATTCTAGGATAAGGTCAACCCAGAAACTAAGTAGCTGTTAACTTTGGAGCATCTATTCCTTTAACAAAGCTTAAATCTAAATTTTTTATTATTAATAATTCTATGAAAGAATATGACTGTGCATGCTTCTGAACATACAGCTGCAAATATAAAAATTTGTGTTTAGATAGGATGTTAGGGGTTTTTTTGTTTCTTTTTTTAAATGACAGAATTCCAAACATCATCAACTCACCATTTGCAAAAGATTTATCAAATAGTAATTCTTTAGTTTATTATACATTTTACTGCTATTGGTGACATTAGTGACCCTTGTTAGTCAGTCATTTTCTACCTGTCTTCCTGCAGCTTTCTTACAAACATGTACCATTAAGAGTCATATTTGCTTTCATCTAGAACCAAGGAAAAAGAAAAATTCTATATGAGTACATTCAGTATAACTGATTTTAATGGTTTTTTCTTAATGAGTTGGCTTGTGCATGTGGGAAAGTTAAAAGCCAAGTGGATATTTTAGTTTCCAACTCCATGCACATACACAAATGCACGATGAAATAAAGAAAAGCTTCACGTGAAAGCATGAAGGTATTATAGTTTTTCCAATCATTAACACACTCAAAGCTGGACTGACTGTTGATGCCTTTGTTGAGTTGCAAAAATAACATTTTGTAAATGCCAGAACTGTAAACCTCATTTGGAATTATCCCGATATTTTGTTTGTAGCTCTGATGTGGGTTTGTGCTCACAGATAAATCCAGCCAGGGAAGACTGACAGTTCTACTGCACAGAGTTCTCTTTCTTTCCCATAGACCAGGGTTGCTGTTGGTTCCACTGCACAGCTGACCTGGGGTTTAATACTGGGTCAGAGAAATCCCCCCTGAAGTGCCAGTGAAGGCAGAGGTACAGCCTGAAGTACTCTGTCTTTATATGTAAAGCTTTCTGTCAGCTTTCTGAGAATGATTCTACTCCCAAATTTCTGCTTGCAATAATCATGGCAGGCAACAGGGCTCACAGACACCGACTCAAATAAACATTTAAGTTTAACCTTGGCCCTTCTTTGCACAGACCTTGAGAAGTTCATCTGGTGGGGGACAGAACCCCATTTTGCAATGCCAGCACTTGGATCTACCACTTGAGCCCAACTTGAACCCCTTACTTAAAAAAGAAGTGGATGCCAATCCATCCTGTATCAGCACAAATACAGTTTTGACTGGACTGGTAGCAAATCAGAATTGGAAATTACTTTTTAAAATATTGCCAGTTCCAGTCACACCACAGATTGAATAATGAAAGGCTGATCACTGTAAAAACGTCCCAGCTACTCATTCATGAGCAAGCTGTAGGTAGACATACATTGTAATAAACCTTTCACTAGAGAGTTTTGAATAATGAAGATATCTGTAAAACTTGAGACCCATCTACTGCTCTTTCACTACCAAAAAGGGATGAGTTTGTCAAACATTCCTCAGTGAGGTAGCTCAGTCTACCTGGATTAAAGGGTGCTTACCTTTTCTAGGGTTTGGGATGGGGATGTGTTCCTATTTGCACATTAAACACAACTTTAAAAAGAAACTTAAATTAAACCTCAATCTTTATGTAGAAAAGATTGGATTTTAAAGTTGAGGAGTTTTTCCTCAGAACTAGAATTCATATTCTAATTGTTTTCAGTAAAGATGGCTTTCAGACCTACATTTAGTGTACTTACTTGCCAAAACTTTCAACCACTTCTGCAGTACCATCAACACCATAAAGTACAAGGTTGTGTTGTCTAAGGAAATTTTACACAGCTTTTTAAAACTTTACCATAATGATAGCTTGTATCAGTAAGTGTGACTCAAAGAAGTATGTGTGTATGAGTGTATGGATGCAAAACTTTATCAAATAGTAATTCTTTAGTTTATTATACATTTTACTGCTATTGGTGACATTAGTGATCCTTGTTAGTCAGTCATTTTCTACCTGTCTTCCTGCAGCTTTCTTACAAACATGTACCATTAAGAGTCATATTTGCTTTCAACTAGAACCAAGGAAAAAGAAGAATGCTATATGAGTACATTCAGTATAACTGATTTTAATGTTTTTTTCTTAATGTGTTGGCTTGTGCTTGTGGGAAAGTTAAAAGGTAATTCAGTAGACTTTGTTAAATTACTGCCAGTGGTGCCAACTTGACCAACCTTTGATCCCAAGACATGTTGAGAGCAAGATTGTGCAGAAGTCAGAAGAGAACAAGATCTTTAATATCCACATTAGTATTGGCAATACTGCTGCTCTTTGTGTAAGGATCTGAAAGCATGGGGGCTTTCACAGAAGTAACATGTGCAAGAGGAGTGTCAAATTCTGTCAGTGATCTACTCGTTTGACACACACAACAAACCTACCTCAGCCTTGTTATTTGCACTTTAAAATCCTGCCTTGTTTGCTTTCAGACAAGGTGTTTTCTTCACATCTGACTGGCAGGATGACAAAAACAGCCTCACAGTTTTGAGACATTCCCTCTAGAAAATCCCAAAATTCAAATACTTACCGTACTGTTCGTGCCATCGAGGGCCAGGCCAGAAGACAGGTTTTGGAGTAAGTGCTCTTTTGTTTCGCTGGCAGAAGTGTTTTGTCAAAGTTTCTCATAATTTGACACAAAATGATTTACACATTTGGAAAGAAATCTGAGGGGGAAGGTGGGGGCATGACTTCAGCCTGGGCAAAAGGAAGCTGGTAAGTGCACAGCTTTTAGAACATCAATATCTCTTTGACAACATGAGTAGTGCTGATAAACAGTTAAGCTAAAGTCTTGCACAAGAGATATAAAAAGGGGTGACTTCATGAAGTTTGGTAGTTGTCCTTCTACCTGGCATGTTTTGTATGGAAGTCAGATTGCAAACAGTGGGGAAGAAGGTATTGTCCTGTCCCCCTCTGCTTTTACCAGGACCATATTCAGCATTTGGAGTTGCTGAGGGACTGGCTGACTGATTTTTACATATGGCCCCACAGTGACTGTACACACAAATTGGAGGAAGGATTCTACAGCTTTTTGAGCATTAGGTGTCTCTCACAAGAGTAATTTTCGTGCTTTTGGACTGGAAACCAGGTCTCCTGAAACGCTAATTCTGGCACTGACAATGACATGGGTCACATCTGTTGGCAAATCTTTCTGAGCCAGGTCTCCAGAGGGACTTTGGTGTTTTGTTGGCTCCTGGAATAGAATGCACAGCCCTGACAAATACACAGAGTCAGCCCAGAATGGGCTTGGCAGAGGCAATACACTGGGCAGGGATGTTGCTTAATGTAGCAAAAAAAGGCCAGAATGAGAGGAGTAAAAACTATCAGATGTGTGTTATGCTTAGACATATCTTAAATTGTTATCTGGGAAGTAATTCTATCTCTCAGGGTGTCTCCTTCAGACATGTACATTTTAGAAAGCTAAAGGTGAGTAACATGACTCCCACCATTAAGACCCCTAACCCTGATTTAGATTCACTTCCGGAGATGAGTCTTGAATCTACACCTCATTTTATCTGTCAGGAAATAGAAGCATAACTTCCTTGCAGTGCTAGAAAATATATTTGCATGTATTTTTAAATCTGTCTGACTCTTAGGATGTGAAGAGAAATATGGGTATGAGATAATAGCAAGATTTTTCCGCGCAATTTCAAGATTTATTTACAATTTAAGTGGAAAAACATAGAACTTGTTCATCAGCCATGGCCCACATACTAACATTAAATGACTCTTTTAAGTGTTGTCACTGAGACTTAAACCAGTGCTCCCTCTTTTCTCCTACCCAACTTTGCCCTTTGAAGTGTGAAGGATGAGTATTAGTCTCAGTGGAGTCCAAGCTAGAGACATTTTTCTAGTTTTGTTAGGCACTTTGCTCACATTAATTAGGAAAAATGTTTGAACCATTTCTAATAAATCAAGTCTGTAACTTTGGAAGAAGTATTCCCATTATTTTGAGCACTGCTTCATTTCAGTGCTCTTTGGAGCCTACATGCTCCGTGCTCAGCATACACCTGCAGAAAGACGGGATAGAGTATGAAGTGGTATCAGTTCTAAATCAAAAGGAGATTAACACTTTAAAAATGTAATATACCAATGATGCAGTGCTTATTCTTTTCACTTGGGCTGGCTCAAATCCTCCAGTAGGTATTAGAAGATAATGCCCATTTTTGGTGTTCCGCATGAAATGTCTCTTATGGACAAAAGAAGTGATGGGATTTTATTGCCTTAATGTTTGCTTTCTGTGCTGGAGTCTCACTTGCCTCCAAGGAATCCAAATATTATTTGCAAAAGTAAAAAATGTCATTGAAGAACAGTAGCTATGTACTTGAAGATAATCTTTTTTTCACTGAAGCATTGGAAAAAAAAAATCTTTATTCCATTAAATTATCAATTAAAGATGCAGATTTGAAGGTTTTGAAATTTATATGTCAGCATCATGTGCAGTTATCTCCTCTGTGATGGTTGCAGTGTAAGGAAACAAGAAATTACATACTTTAAGGATCTGATTCCAGGTTCTGCCAGACATTTGGCATTTATATACTACTAATTGATTATTTATACAAGTTCTAATCATCATTAGCAACTAATTCTCTCTGAATAATGCAACCAAGAATTCTTGTGTCCTAAACTGGTGTTTGCTCTAGTAGACCACATTATGGGGAAAACGCTCTTGATGGGTGTCCTGCAGATGGAACAGCTCAGGAAAACAGGAATGGTTGAATGAAACCTCATTTCTATTTTATGCAGAGTGCACAGAAGGATGTTTTCCTGCTATCTGCTCACCTCCACTGACTGACACTGTAATTACCCTTATTTCATTGTGCTTGGTGGAGATGTCTTGCATCTCAAGCTTTCTTTTTGGCTATCCAGTGACTCAACATGTTTTCATGTTACCTGGAAATTCTGAAATGGCAGCCAAAACACGGCATCATGTTGGAAAGTCCATCTCAGATAACCCCTAATGCCTGTATTTACTGCAGTGCTGTACCACACAAAGACGTGGATTTGTGAAGAACAGGATACAAGGAGCAGTACCCCCTCAGACTGAGATCACCTCATGATTGTAATAGCTTTTTCAAAAGTAAAATGCAAAATCTGTCATAGCGATAAACAAGTTTTCCATTTTTCTAGGATTATATGTGGGTTTGGGGGGGTTGTATTACATATTAGGACTTTTATGTCTGAAATGAGAATGTGAGGTCCAACTGATTGTTAAAAACATGGCAAGTCTAACCTTGCCTGACAGCTTGTTTATCAAAATCAAGAATTTCTTTGAATCTTTCAGAGAAGACTTGATTAAGGATGTGGGGAAATACCATACACAAGAGCAAATCTGCTAATCAATAAGAGATGCTTCATCATGCACTCTTGTTCCAACCAGTATTTATATGGATCAGTCATTCTCTCCCACTGAATTTGAGGTTGTCTACGCTAATGGAAATGCTTCATTTCCCAAATATTGCCCGTGATGTCTGAATGCACATGTAGCAGGAGATTTTGCATGGCACAGGCACTAAGGATTGATATTAGTCAAAATAAACAACTTGTATAGAAAAGCTCTAAAATCAGAGAATGATAAGGCTCGTAAGCACCATGAGCATTTTATTGTTTTCCCTTGTCTCCAGCTGAGTATTTGTTGTTATTTTAGTATTAAAAGGGTACAATAAACACTTACAAGCTATCAGTGAAAATGCAAGGGCCATGACTGAAACTCGGTGTTTACACTTGCAGCTATCAGAGCCTTTAGAGAGCTGAGACATTCCTGTGAGGCTTTAAGCACTAAAGTAAATGAACTCAAGTTTGGGCAGTGGACCTTGCAGTAAAAGCGTATTTGAGCACACTCTTTGGGGGTTGCCTGTTGTATTGTGCTGTGCTGTTGTTTCTAGAGCTACATGTCTGCAGGAATGTTTGCAGCCCATGGTCTGGCAGCGAGGTGGGGGCCAGCAGAGTGATTTGGAGGAAACCAGGAAAGGGAAATAGAAGTGGGCAGCAGGGAAGGGGGGGATTCTGCCCCACTGCCCCACTCAGGTGAGACCCGTGGAGTACTGGAGTACTGCATCCAGCTCTGGGGCCTCCAACATGGGAAGGACGTGGAGCTGCTGGAGCAAGTCCTGTAGAGGCCACCAAGATGCTCCCAGGGCTGCAGCCCCTCTGCTCTGGATACAGGCTGGGAGAGCTGGGGGGGTTCACCTGGAGAAGAGAAGGATATGGATAGACCTGAGAGCCCCTTCCAGTGCCTAAAGGGGCTCCAAGAGAGCTGGAGAGGGACTGGGGACAAGGGCCTGGAGGGGCAGGGCAAGTGGGAATGGCCTTAAACTGACAGAGGATGGGATTAGATTGGACATTAGGCAGAAATTCATCCCTGGGAGGGTGGTGAGGCACTGGAACAGGTTGCCCAGGGATGCTATGGATGCCCCAACCCCATGAAAGTATTCAAGGCCAGGTTGGAGGCGCTTGGAGCAATCTGGTGTAGTGGAAGGTGTTCCTGCCCATGGCAGGGATTTGGAGCAAAGTGATCTTTATGGTTCCTTTGAACCCAAAGCATTCTGTGATTAGGCACCACTTAAAGCAGTTTCCTTAGGTCACTTGTTCCTAACACTTGGCAGGGTTTCTTTATGGCTGCAACTTTTATAACTCAATAAACACTTTCCCAAATGGGGATATTTTCTGGAAAAACTTTTTGTTTGTTTGGAGCTGGAGGAATTATGGCCTCATTTTCTGTTCTCGGTGAAGGAAACAGAAACCAGCCTGAAGGAACCGAGGGTGTTTGAGTGTTTCCAAGTGTAACCACTGCAGGTGATCTGCAGGAGTACAAGCAGTGAGTTGAACCAGGTCATACTGTTAGTTTTAGATTTGGTGCAGGATAGGGTAGTCCAACAGAAAACTTGAATGTGTGGGAATTACTCATTCATTTAGTGAAAATCAGCATTGATTGACTAACTAATGATATTCTATTTAGTTTGCCCTGCTAATTAGCTCTTTCACTTTTCTCGAGTTAATTAGTAAGCTGTAGCCAATATTGACAGTGTTGGTGGATTGGATTGTACATACTTTTTCTCATGCAGGACATCTATATTTGTCACGTGTCCCAAAAGATGGATAGAATGAGAGGGAGCTGCATAGACAAATTGAACCAGGTTTTTAGCTGGTATAAGTGGGCTGAGCACCATAAAATAGCCCAGACATATTTAATTATCCTGATCTCAGGAAGCAGATTACAGAGAAATCAGACACTGAGAGTAAGGACTGTTCTTGGGCATATTTCTTTTATTAACCCATACACATGTATATCACAGTCCTGTTGAGCTGCAGCATTTCTTGAAGTATAACCCAGAGGTTGCACATGTTAAAATACAGTGCTTTTAAGAATTCATCTGCCTTTATGATAGATATTATATAAAGGCCAAAGATAATTAGATAAGTAAATTTTTATGTGGCAGTTTATTGATGGAGGGTTGAGGCTGCAGGCAGCTGTCAAGAGAAGGTAAGGACTGTCTTCCTTTATCTGAGAGCTCATTTTTTCTTTAGTGGCTTTGTTGGAATCACTTTACAGTAGATACATCTGAAATAAGATACTTTTCAGCATGTGATCTGAATAAACAGATTACACAGTTTAATCATTTTAGTTCCTGACAATGTGTATTTCAGAACTGAAATTCAAGAGAGATCAGGAAACTTGCAGAACAGAGCAACAAACTAGCACAGGCATAATAATAATAATGTTTTACTTGTTAACAAGCATTTACTCCCCCCAAGTGAGGGTAACTTAATCTAAGTAACTTCCAAGGGGTCTTATTTGCCCTTCTTGTGCACTTTTTGTTGCATTTGTAGCATTTTCTATTACTGCTTCCCCCTCATTATTTCAATGAATGTAACAACTTCCCATAAATTCAGGCCTCAGAACACAAATGCATTCACCAGATTAGTGCAGCCCCCTGTCCACGGCTGGAATGCACAGGGCCTGGTCTGCTGGTCTGTGTCATCATTGAAACCCTACAGCAAAAATCCCAAAGAGTGGAAAATGCTACATCACCACACTGGGATCCCTTTTGCTCATTACCTAAGTCTTCTATCCCTCTTTACTTGATTTATTGCCTCTTCTCATACTTAAGATTACACTTAGTTGTGTCATTTCCCTTTAGGACTGTGTCCTAAGTTGTAGCACGTTCTTTTTAACTAATACCACGGTGTACTGGTGAAATGTGAATCTATCAGGGGTTTTGTGTGACCCCTCTCAACTAAAGTGTCCCAAATTGTGTCTACTAAGGAGCCAGTTTATGGCAATGAGATCACACCAGCTGGAAATGTGGCAGGACTCCCATCTTTCTAATTCACTGCAGGGACTCAGGGGGGTTCAACAGCAGGAAATCTCCATCACAGTGGAACTTGCTCTGAGATTTGGTTCGGCTGCAGTGACTGAGAGAACAGCTCAGTAGGACTCACCTTCCCCCTGGCATCTTGTCACAGTTAACTTGAGGACCTGGAACCTGAACCACCCAGCTGGTCAGGACTGTTGGCTTCCCAGGGGATGTCTCGTCTCTCTTTTCCAGCGGAATCCTCTGAGACAGCCACAATTTCTGATCAGTTATATATCAGAAGAAATATTTCCTGTACGTATATTTTAGAAGACAAATAATTTTCAGTTTGCCTTCATCTTTTGATGGAATCCACAGGTGACACAACAAAGAGAATGAACTTGTCAGTATATTCTTGAACATCATCTCTCTACTCATGTTTTCTTTAGTTCTGGAGCTTTATACAAGCTGAAGATCCTTGATTGTTGTTCCTACAAATTACTGCAATAAAAATAAGACTGCACTAAGACCAAATATTAGCTTTTATAACTTCTCCATTCCCTCTGTGTGATTATGAGCACACTGTCTTTTCAGAAAATCCTAATAAAGAATTGTAAATATATAATTTGTTGGTACAATTGGGATATGTTTCTCTACTATTTTTATTTTCAATTTTCCACCGAAAGGACATAGAATACCACCAAATGTGATGATTTTCAACTCTTCACATGGGTTTATAGTTTATATTTCTGGAACACTAACGTTCCAAAAACTTCTCACTCTACACTTTAATCCATAATGCATAGCTCTCACCATCTTTTAATCATCTGTCCTGTTTAAATGTTGCCATATCCCTGGACATGATAAAATACATGAATGTTTAAAAAAGCTGGTGCCAGGCTGCCCTCTAGACACAGAAACTCGCTCAGTGAATGTGTGTGAAGTGAGTGCTTGGAGAGAAGCAGCTGCAAGAGCGAGTAGGGGGTGTTCTGTTCTCCCCATCACTTTCTTGCCAGGGAATGAACCTGCCTGGAAATGAATCTGAGGCTTTCAAATCACTGCTCTGTGAGCTTCTAAATCTGCCTGTCCATGCTGTAGCACCAACACCACATTTTTCCACCATGTTGCTGCTTTTAAGTTTACAGAGTGTTGAACAGCAATTTATTTATTTCCAAGGAACCATAAAAACAGGAATTCATACATGAGCCTGAAGTAATCAAATCAGACCTACTCTTAACACAAAATTCTTTAAGGTTTGAGAGAATAGGCTATCTTCTTGGTATCATATTACAGAATGTGATAGCCAGTTATGGATTTGCTTTAACATTGTACAGAATGGCATAAAACACAATATCCTTCATTAACACTGTGAAAGCCTGTTCAGAGGAGATTCTGTGCAACTATGATTTAACTTAGTTGTACTGGTTTCATTCCTGACAGCTGCTGTATGGCAAACATCTTGCTATGTGTAGAAATTATCTGTTCTTTTTAGGGAGGAGGGGATGATCTATTCAGTCCCATGTCAGGCTTGTTCCTGGAGAGACATACTTGAATCCTTGCTCTTCCAGACACCCTCTGTGTCCTTTCCTGAGCCATCTAATCTTTGGTACCTCAGTTGTCTTCAAAATAATGAAAATATTACTTCTTTATGAGCTTTCCTGTATCCTGTGATATATTATCAGGAGTGCAAAGGATCTCTTATTACCATACATTTACTTTTCAGTTTGCATTTCCACCCCTTGAATGACTGAGTCAGCATTTTAGAGCAATAATATAACTTCCCACAGCACCCAGCATCTCCACAGGGATTTGCACAGATATTGTGTGATTTATGAAGGGGTAGCTGCCATCCTGCATCCCGTGACTCTTTCTGCTGCTTTAGAATGGCAAGCACAAGGCCTGGGTGCCAAGTCACAGAGAAGATTGTCTAGCAGGAGCAGCTGGCTGCTTGGCAGATGCATCATCAGAGCAGCTTTGAAGCTGCCCATGGGTCTGTCACGTGCTTTAGCCACCAAGAGACTGCCTTGGCTTCTCTGTCCTTTAGAGATGCCATTTGCTATTAAACATCTTTGGTTCTTCGGAATTTTTTACGTTGTGCATCAGCTCTTAGTTCGTCAACAGCGATTCAAAAGTATCATTTTCACGTGGAAAGAAGGACTTCGAGTTTAAAAAGTGGCACAAGTGGTGGAAATGTTGGTGGGAGATGATTTGTGTGAAGCGAAATATTCAGAGACTATAAGTTCAATTTGAAAATAATTGCTAGTCTGTCATCTGAAGTTATGTTTTATAAATAGGAAACAAATAAAAAAGCTCAATCATGTCTAGAACTCTGCTGAAAAACAGGTCCCTGCACAGATCTCAAGCTGGTTTCTAGAAAATTTAACAGCACTTTCAGAATGAGGCTACTTTGATTTTACAGAGTGAGTATATTTCTACAACTGATTTTATTGACAATAAATTAAATAAACAAATATGATATTTGACTTTCCATTCCAACAAAAAGAAAGCTAAACAAGCAATCTCTGCATGTTTAAGCCCAGATAAGGCTTTCTGCTTCCATACTGATTTTTTTAAAGCAGTTCATAACTGATTTGTCAAAAATCATTTAGAAATGGATCATGCACTATTTACACTACAGTTTTCATCCCTGAAATAGTTCTGGACAAAAAAATACAAAATATTTCCCCTTTGTATAAGTCTTTTATTAAATACATTGTCCTGTAAAGGTTTCAGGACAAATTTATTTAGACATGAATATGTTGTTTATGCGCTTTAATTTCTATTTCAGATTTTCTTCTGTCAGTTCTTAGTTCTAAATACAAATTCAGCATAAAAACATCAAATGTTTCTTTTTTTTTTTCTTTTTAAATTCCCAAAGTGAAGTTTTTTATGTGAGCTCAGAAATTCAGTGGCTGTGAGAGTGCACTGGTTGAGAGCACAGGTAATTTCAATGGGTGCCTGGTTTTTAATTTGTCTAAAGAGTTAATACCAAGTTTTTCATCCAGGTTTCATTGGCTTAATTTCAAGGTACATACTCATGTAATAGGGGGCATTGTTGATGAAACAAAGAAAAATTGCTCCATCAGCATTTGATCCCTCTTGCTTAAATGTGATTAATCCTACCTGTCCATATATTAGCCCAAGAGTCTATTTTTTTTCAGGCTGCTTTGGTCCCCTTCAGTAGATTCCCAGTATTATCATCTGGATGTTCCAGAAATTCAGATTTTCATCTGTGTAATGGGGTTAAGCTGCAAAAATGGGCAAAGGTTTCAAGGTGGGGGTTTGGTGAATGCTGTTTCTGGAATCGAGGTAGGAACTGGGAAATCACGTGGTAAATGGCATTTCTTTGCAAGAAACAGCCCTAACAGGGAGAGAACAGGAGGGTTCATGACCAGGGATATCACTGAGAGCAAATACATTATATATTGTGCCTGAATTAGGCCAAAGTAGAATTCACCTGCCTTTGCTGTTGTGTCACTGGTCCTTCCCCTGCCAGCTCAGCCATCCAAATGTGTGTGTTATAAAAGAATATGCAAGGAATGTGTTGGGTGAAACCGAGGTGTAGGAGGGGCAGCTTCCTTGGGAAAGGGGCAGATGAAAAAGAGAAGCAGGATTCTCTCTGTATATAATTTCCCATCAAGTGCTGGATTAAGGAGAGGCTTTTTCCTCTGTAATATAAATGAAAATTTCTCTCTGTATTTTTCCTGGGTTTAAGCAGCAACAGACCTCACATCACCCAAGGTCAAGAGACAGTAGAAGGGAAAATTTAGGGGTCTGCTCTTCTAATTCTCTTCTCACAGACCAGAATGGATGATGAGACAAAGCACTGCCTGTGTCAGGCCCAGATAACAGAATCTCATCCCTCATTCCCCACAAGAAGGAATATCGTGGCATGTACATTTTTAACCCAAATTCCCACCGTATATATGTCCTGGGTTTTGTGAGAGTTTGGTTGTTGTATGTGTTTTTCTTCTCTCTTGTAAGACAGCTCTTAACAGCAGAAGTTGGAAGATGGGATTTCCCAATTTTTGCCTCATTTCTGTTCATCTCTGTTTCCTTGGAGATGTTCCAAAAAAGAAATATTAAACTATCCTAGTGCATTGAATTCAGATGGAGCTCCTTCCTCAGACAAGGTCCCATTGGAGGGGCTCACAGAGAGGTTTCTCTGGCACTGACAGTTGGAAATTACCATGTTTCAGAAGTACTTACAATTCCCACGCTTAACACTGGGGAGAAGATCCTGCATTAAGGGAAGAACAGAAAGAAAATCTTATGCAGATAGATGAGTGACATACAATGTGTTTTCACTTCAGCTCATTTTTGCTGCTCTTATTTTTCAGGAAAGCCTGTTGTCTTTTATTTAATTCATCTTTTTATACAGCTACCTTGCCCCTTCAGAATTCATCCTAAAACATATATTTTAAGTAGTATCAAAAAGAATTAGTCATACCAATGCTGAAGTTGTGACCAGCAGGCAATGATTTCTGCTATGTTTCAGTTTACGTCTTCCTTTTTAAGTGCATGGCAAAAGGGTAGTGGCTTAATTACCTGTGATGTTACTGAGTAGAGGGGAAAGTTCTCATTTTGACCTTGTTAATAAAGAGTAAAGATGCTTATTGTAAACCACTTCATTGTCTTTTTCCTTCTGGCTAACATTTATGAATTGTCTTCACAGGAGCCTGGTTTGGGTTTATTGTGTACAAATAACAGAATAACCTTATATATGAACTACAAGTATAAACACTGTCATTGATGTACTTTGATGTACATTGATGTTTATGTGCCATACAAATATGGAAAACTGCATGGACTGCTAACAGAAAGATGGCCTAGTTGATATCTTGCTTTATATTGCTTTTCGAGTCTGAAAGGGATTTTGAAATACCACAACTAATACAAGCCATAAGTGTTGTTGTTTGTTGTTTGTGCTGCAGACTTTGCCTTTGCTTTCACTCCTAATTGATGTCACTGAGGCTGCACCGATGTCCAGAAAGTATGGGAGGATCTGAGTCCTGTGTCTTTATGCCATGTTTAATTTTTCAATAAATATAGCTCCACATTCCTAGGGCACAGTGAGGCTCTAGTAATGAAGCACTCAGCACCACCTCACTGACAAAGGATTCTCAGGGTGTTCAGAGAAGCCCCAGTAGAAGTAGACCAGGTACACAAAATGGTGAAAACAATCTCCACCTCACATACTGTTGAACCTTTCCAGAAACCAGTACATCTGCTGTAATTGTATGTTGTCTCACAAGAGGTTCTACCACGGAAGAACTCAGATTTTATGTTCAGCTTCATAAATTTCTTGCTAAGCCTTAGGCTGAAATCTTTCTCACAGAAGTGTGATTTCTGTTGTAGATGAACACTGGAACACTATAAAGCACTCAGTTTGTAATGAACCTGCTTGCCTTGAAAACAAATAAACACAATTTTAAGAGCTTTCTCCGTAAATGTGTAAGGCAGACTCTCCTCTGCTTGTGACTCTTCCTATTTAGGAGTTCTTTCCTTCAGCAGAAAGAAAAGAAAATATGAAGCAACTTCTCTCTGTTAATGCATCTCTCTCTTCTTGTTGCTTCCTTGGTTCTTTTGCTTTCCTATATGCCCTATTAACATTTTGAATATAGTGGGGTAATCACTGCATGTCAAACTTGACCATCGATGGATAGAACACAGGTATGTTTTAGTAGTGAAAACAGACACCCTACTAACTGCTGCTACTGCCTGCACTTAGGAGACCTTCTTAGCTTACCTGTACACTTATTTGATGCCAGATAGGCTGAGAATTGCTAGTCTGGAAACCCATTAGAAGTGAAGTTTTGGCTTTTTTTCTGAATTAAAAGAAAAAAGGTAATGTTACCTCTTGCGTTGAAGTTCTTACAGATTTTTATTCTGTCTGGCCAATGATATGAATTCCAGCATCAGTCTAAACTTGATTTAGACTGTGAATTTTGAGATTTTAATTAGATGAGGCGGTTGTAAACTGCTGATTTTTTCCTCCAATGGAAAGTGGTGCTTAAATGAAACTGTTAAAGCAGGGCACTTCTAACTCCATTGTACCAGGGAAAGCTTTCCAGGCATAGCACATTGTGTTTAGTATCACTTTAGAATTCTATAAATCTTTGATCAGCTTTTATTTAATCTTTGTCTAAATTGGAAGATAGCGATGGTCCCTTAAGATTTTGTATGGAATTGAATGAAATTTAATAAGGCGCCTGACAGTTATTTGATTGTGATTCGTAGCACTTTCATTTTACAGACTTAAGCAATACTGACCTCAAAAGGACTGTCATTCAGACTAGGTGGAGGGCAGGGAAATAAAATATTTTATTCTTCTTTGTTCCAGTCCTTTTTACTTGATAAGCCCTTAATAAAAGTCGGAATGAAGTCCTTGCCAATTCTTAGACCAATTCTCTATTAAGAGATAGCAGATTCATTGCTGGGGCATTTTAGAGGAGGAAATGCAAAACAAGACAACATCTAAATGGCTTCACACTGACAACCTTGACAGACTGTATAAACCCGGGGTAGAAAAGAGCTAGGAGATGAGGTGACATGGGTTGTTTCTCAGGGGACCAGATGAATTTTGCAGGTGCCCAGAACAGCCTGTGGGTTACCCTGGACTGCAGGAGGTCCTGCTGCCCACTCAGGCAGAAACTGTGTGTTTTGAAACGATGCGTCTGATTATTTCAGCTTGATGCACAACACAAATAGCTGAGAGAATAAACCCCATCTCCTGCAAAGTTTTCATTTGTGTCTGTTAGAGCTGCCTCTCTCCCAGGCTCATGTAGATGCCATCTCGATTATTAAGGCACAATTGCATTAGTGACGAGCTGCTTCCCTCAATTAGTTTTGACACAAGGTAATTTTATGGTTCTAAGTATACTTATCTTTGACTCCTGATGGATTTTCCTGTGTCCTTGTTTACTACCTAAACCACCTTTTCCTTTCTTTTTGCATTTGTATAATGCACTGTTCATTGTTTCAATTTTAATCACAGTTATGTATTATTGTTTATTATTTGAATTACACTAATAGCAAAATGTCAAGGCCCCATGGAATTACTCACAGTAAAATATATTAAGTATCTTTTTAAATCATTTACAGATACTGGTGCTGTGTCACTGTGCTTACAAGAGTTTGGTTCAATAACAGTGAACAGTTTATTTTCTATTTGCAAGGGAAGTAACGAAAGAAAGAGCAAGAATGAAAAGTGGAGTGGAAAGAGCTGGTTTTAAGCAGAGATTTAATTGAAATGAGTGAGTGAGTACTTGATGTTTTGTTGGCTTGAAACAGATGAACTTCACTGAATATCACAAGCATGTGTAAGGGTCTTCATGAGGCAAAACTACTGTAGGAGCATAAAAACTTTCATCTGGCCCATATTTTGGCTACTCCAGTACCCAGTCTCTGACAGTAGCTGCTCTGAAAGTATGACAGACAGAGAACCTTCCCTGCAGAATTCCCATCCTAGTCTCTAACAATAGTGAACTTAAATTAAGGATGGATAATATCCTTTACAAAACACATGCCTGGGAGCTGATTCTGCCACGCTGCACAAAGAAGATGCTTTCAGCAAATATTTGGGCAGGTTACTTACATCTGTTTGCCTATATTTATCTATATCTTATGCTGCTTTCTTAAAAGGGTGGGAGACAGCAAAACATAGTATCAGTATTCAAGGCTGGAATTCCTTTCCTTCTGGATGCAATTCTGGCAATAAACTCCCCATTTAGTGAAGTGTTTTCTCCTACTGTTAACTTCAATAACATGAACAGATCTATTCAGCTCAGTTTGACCTCTCCCATGGTCAGGACAGTGCCCAAGTACCATCATCAGATGCTTTTTGTGTACACTTGGAATAGTCACTTTGAATAAGATCTTCAGTGCCTCTCAGCTGACTGGTATCCTGGATTAAAGTGATTTGGATATTTCTAGATGGTTTTGAAAGCTTTTCAGTGACAGTAAATGAAGTAAAATGTGCCAGATGACGTCTTTTCCATTATTCTGTTTTACAAAAGCCTCTGGATCTTTGGAAATCTAGAGCTTGGGAACTACTAGTGGGAAATAGTAATGTAATAGAAAATAGAATCATAGAATCACAGAATCATTTAGGTTGGAAAAGACCTTTAAGATCATCTAGTCCAACAATTAACTCAGCACCACCACCATGTTCACCATCAAATCACCTCCTTAAGTGCCATATTCAGATGTTTTTTAATCAATTCCAGGGATAGTTGCTCCACCACTTCCCTGGGCAGCCTCTTCCAGTGCTTTACAACCCTTTCCATGAAGAAATTTTTTCTAATATCTAACTTAAGCATCCCCTGGCAAATAGGTACAGAAGGAGCCTGAAGTGATCTTCTGGTGCACTGCCCCCATTCCCCATTAGGATCAGCTCTGTCTAAACAATTCCTGGTGATAGATCATCTGAGCTGTTTTTGAATTCAGTGCTGGAGGCTGCCTTGCCTGCCCATGCAGTTCATTGTAATAGTTTACCAGCCTTTTTGTGAGAGAGCCCTCCCACCTCTTTGTTGCCATTTGAGCCCATTGTTTATTGTTCTATTCCAAGTGCATGTGGAGAACAACTGCCCCTTTTTTCTCATTAAATGCTTCTTCACCTGTTTGAAGATAACAACTGTATCACTGTCTTTCAATGTGCTTCTTTAGACTTAACTCTTCTTTCAGCCTTTTTACAAGGTTATGTTTTCTAGATCTCTGGTCACTGAGAAGCTCCTGGCAATGTTTTCTCAAGTTGCCTTTGAAAGCAGTGTTTCAGTACCTTCACGTTTGTCTTTTGTCTTATCTTCTTCAGTTTAATGCCATTAAAGAATTAATTGTGCTACTAGTGGAGCTGAAATGATACCTAAATATCTACCTAGTTTAATTGGAAAAGTGCAATACAAAGGTTACAGCCAGGTGACAATATCTGTAAACTAACTGTGCCCCATTTTGCAAACTTTTTGTTGAAATTTAAATATAATTAATTTAATTAAGTCTAGAAGATCTGGAAACTGAGCTCAGTTTTCCTTTTCAGTGGTGTTCTTTCAGAATTGTGAGTATTCAGCTGTGTTCCCCACCCAGAGACACTCTGCATTAAATCTGTAAATATGCATACCTGATGGCCAATAACATTAATAGGAATTGCACCTGTGTAGAAAAGAACAAAAATTGTGCCTTTAGGTTTGCTATTTCTTAACAACAGTAATGATGCTTTGAGGGCAGTATTACTTTAAGAACAGAGCCCATTTAATTTGCTTGGACTTTGAAATCTTCTGGTAGAGAGTAATTGCCTGACACACAGCTCCTAGGAGGTGAATTTAAATGAAATACATTTTCCAAGCTGCAAAGCAAAATTACTAAATGCCTGATTAGAAGATCTGTGTCACTAGCACTGCTTCATTATGAGGACTCTCTTAAAAATTTCATATCAACACTTGCCTTTCACAGTCCACAGCCTGGTGCCTATTAAGACACAGAACAAACTATATCTTCTTGTCTGATATAGAATGGGATAGAGATCAGTAATGACCTATGTTTGTACTGTACCAGAAGCCTCATGGAAGAGAAGAGCATCTGTGGCATCTCCCTGGGCAAGCACTGCATGAACCTGCTTGGGTGGAGATGACTGAGGTACCAGTTTCTCTTCTCAGGGCTGTGGGAGTATGTTCTGGTTGTTGGAAGAGGTTTTTTCCTTCCCCTAAAAACTCAAGATATAAAAGACTATGAATTTTCAGTTTTCAAATAAAGAAGGAAAAACAAAAAAAAAGGCCAAACATAAACATAACAACATAATAACAACAAACAAACATAAATGAGGAAGGTGTTTCTGCAGAGGAAAATGGCTCTTGCCATCAGAGTCACCTCTTAGGAGACATGTGGAGGATTCCTCTTATTTACTCTTCCTTACTCCATTTTTATTGCAGTCTACCAAGCCACTAGTTGCCTCCTTGTATGGTTATTTTTAAGATAAGCCTCCAAATTTCAGATATATAAGCCCAGGAAAAAAATCTAAGGCCTTATTCATAGCCACACATCTATTTAAGTTAGGGATAATCAAGGATATGACCCAAATTCAGGATTATAAATGAATAATTAGACTTAACATCCATTTCAGAGGTATAACATTTAGAATTTTGGTTGAATTCCTCCTATAATAGAGTTTTCAAGGCTTAAGAGTTGTAGTCAACTATTGAAATTGAAAATGAAGAGTTAATGAATTTAATTTTTTAAAAGTAATGTTTTAGCGATCAAATAACTGTGATTTTGCTCTCCCTATTTGTGTTAATTTATAGTGAAGAAAAAGCTGTTCATAACAGCCTGTGCAGTTCATATACCTAATTTCTGATAATCTCTAAAGAATCTCAGTTGCGTTTTTCACCGCACATATTTTGACTGAAAACTGGCTAATTTATATGAACTGTACAAGATTGCTATGCCTGAATCCACTTCCTAGTTTTCTTCTGAACCTTTCTTAGTAGGGGGAGAGGGAACTGTGTTATCATAATGCAGTAGGACTTTTTTTCATGGTGTTGCACAGTTTTTTATAATGTGACATTATAGAGCAGCCTCATTATATTCAACTCAACAATGTGTTGCTCAGCCATGAGCTTGATGGCTTCATGGAGCATGGGGTGAGTTCAATCCCTCTTTCTAAAGGAAATGCATCTTGCTCCACTGCTTATTTTCTGGACTTTAAAAGATGCAACTTTACAAAATATTCTACAGCTCCTACGTGGGGAGAATAGAAAGTGGCTCAGTGACAGGCTGCAGGGGAGGCCTTTCTGAGGAAACCACACTGTTATGGGTTAGAGGACACCTCTCCCTTCTTTAACCTTCTATTGCTTTCATTTTTGGAATGAATAACCCCTAAAACCTCTGATATTTAAATCTCAAAACAATGCTGGTCACACTATGCTGTCTTGACTTTATTCTCTGTTTTGTCTTCCACGTGTCCTTTTACTCTGATCTTGTCCCCATTAAAGGATATTACCAGTGACAGTTCAAAACAGATGCTGAGCTTGTTAGTCCTTGCTTGTAATTTGATTTCTTTATTGAGAATCTCAGAGGTGTCTCATGCCCAGCACACAGACTGGTGATATCCTCATGCTGGGATGGGACAGCTGGAAGAAATGAGGCAAGTTCATATAATCTTGCCTGGGTCATGGAAATGAGCCACAGGGACACTTATAGAAGGGCCATGAGAAGAATGTTGGACCACATTTAATTTATATCCAAAACACGGAAGTGTTCCAACCACAAAAAGCATATTTGTGGTTGGAATATACCCAGTTCCAACACTTTTGGACATTTCAAATTTTACTGAATCACAGAAATTTCTCTCTGTGTGTGAAGAATGGTAGAGTTGTTTGCTTGCTCATTTTAATGGGTTGGAAGAAGCTTACTAGAGGTAGTAGGCCCAGGGACTGCAATGTCTGTGGCTTCCACTCCTCAGTTTACTCACAGGCACATAATTGAACCACTTAACAACCTCATGGGACCTGCATCTGTTGTCTTCCCAAAGGTAGTTTCCATTGGTGAAGGAAGGAGAACTCAAAGAGGGTATAAAGTAGCTCCACTTAGTAGTGTTCCAATTCCTAAATTTCCTCAGAGAATGACAGCATTTATCAAAACTACTTCAGTGTTCTTGTTCTTCTGTGGTTTTTGTGTGCATAACAACGGATGGTTATTTGTATTTAAAAGAACAGAATCACTTATTTCGAGCTTGGCAATGCTGCAGGTCTTTTTCTTTAATGCTGTTCTGCTTTTGATGGAGAAATTGTCAACTGAGGAAGGATTTGGAAACCAGTCTTTGTGTATTAAAAAGTGGGGGCTTGTTTAAAGGCCTCCAGACACCTCTAAGAAACTCTTCAGTGAGTAAGTCTATTAAATCAGTGAGACAACTCATGAAGTAAAGCTCTACTAAACATGGGTACAGGTGTCAGAATTTACCCCTTCAGGAAATCTAGATTTCCTAACAGAGAAAATATTTGAGTTAAACTCTTTATCATATCCTAAGGTTTATTAGTAATTTCTGTGATGTCACAGAAATGGCATAATTCTTCATAGTGATGTAACGCTAAAGTATTCCTGTAGTTTCCACAACAATTTGCCTTGAGACCTGTCAGATAGAAAGCTCTCCTTCCCCTGCAGGTGCAAGGAGACCTGTTTCCTGTAGTTTTTTATTTTTGTAAACAATCCATAGCACATATTTCCTCGTGAGCTGTGCTGCTCCCTCTCCCCTTCCTCTGTGCCACGGCTCCGAAGCGTCACAGATGGTGATGCTGCTCCACGATGTGTGAACAATATGGAACAGGCCTGAAAAGCCTGGTGAGCTTTGTAAGAGGTTCAGAAAGCTTGCAGTGAGCACGTACCTCCAGGCTTGAGCAGTTTCAATTAGTATTTGTCACAACCAATGCTGTGTCTTTGCATTTCTAAGGCAACCCTCTTTAATACAGTAAAAATGCACTATGAAAATACCTGCTTATTTCTTCTCTCAGATGTCAGCGTGCACAGGCCTATTTTTATTCCTGCTCAGTAGAATTCATTTGTCCAAGCTGTTCCTGTGAATTTAGTACAAGTATTCATAAGAAGAAAGGTCTTTTTTAGGGTTATCTCTTGCATGTATCCTGTCATATACAGATCTGTTACTTACAGATCTAAATCTCTTTAGAACTGTTTTTAAATCATCTGGTTTACACTCTTGCTATTCCCATGTAATCAGCAGGACTTACCCAGTTACAGGAATTGAGGATTCATCCTTTGCTCATGGAACTTCCATGGTCAGAATACAAGAGTTTTTAAAACTGCAAAGTGTTGAAATGTGATAATACTCGTGAGGGTTTAACAGTAATGAGAGAAATGCTTGCATTTCACTAGTTTTAAAGTAATCCAAACAAAACCAAGGTCCAAGTTTTGTCAAGAAGTCATTTGGAGGTGAATACCAGTATTTTTATGGGCAGTTACTGAACAGATTGGAAATATTTAAGGCTGCTTCATGGCAGGGAGCCATACAGTTAGTGTCTAACAGGACAGGGTTTAGCTCAGCAAACTGAAATAATTTTCCGATTGTCTTTAAAATTTTTAAAAAGAGCGATTATTCTAGAAAATGTAATTTCAAAGAGATTCATTAGTGACTGTGCACTCAGAAAACATGTCTTGAGACAAGATACTAAACTTGAAGGACCATTGTTCTGTGAAATACAGCAATATAGTGCTCATTGATATATATCTAGAGAATAATAGGAGATCATGTCATTTGCTTTTTCTCTGTTCTGGATTTGAAGGGAGAAATTAGGTCCATGCTACCCCAGATCGGTTACCCAACCCTTAGAGGAGATCTGGTAATTAAATTAATATCTTAGATGCTATTTTGTCCAATATATTTCTTCTTTTATTCCCTAATCTTTCAATCTGCCAGTAAGTGTTTAAGGCTATTTTAAGACTCTACTTTGAAAATCTAAGCTGATTGCTTTTACAAATTCTGTTAAGCACCCAGGGAGAGCAGGGAGCTATGGAGAGAATGGGACGTGTGATTTCTCAGCATGTCAAAGGGACTGAAACCCACTCCTGGATACTAATTCTTCTTCCACTTAGCACCTCTCCATTTTACATCTCATCTGTACAATGGCTTCAAGTCACACCTCTCTGACAGAGGGATGCAGTGGGAAAGTTAATAAACACTGCAAGGATGACCTGATTATTCCCAGAATGCTCTGAAATGCTGAGCATCTGCTGACTTTGGGAATGAAGACTTTGGCATTACTGCAGTGCAATATTCATAACCAATACCTACCCTTGGTACTACCCTCACTGGCACTGACCTGGGAGGGGGAACAGCTGGGTTTTAACACTGCAAACAGTGGTTTTTTTAGCAGAAAAGAATGTGCGTGGCAACTTTGCAGCCCATCATAGTGAGCCCTGCATTTACAGAGAAATTGGCGGATCTTTTGAAAATTTACTTTTCTGCATTTAACCTGCTCCACAGCATACAAACCCCGACTAAAGGAATCAGGGGACATCATGTGAAAGCAAAAAGTTCTTGCTGTGTCTGTTCCTGACAGTGGCTCTGCAGAGCCAAGTGCCCAGCTCCTGTCACCGCTGGCTGGCTGGGCAAGGGATAAGAAGACTGGACATGATGAGTTATGAACAAAACCAGAACTCCTAAGCCATTGCATCCCAGGTGATGGAATCTCCACTGTTGCACACATACAGGGAGACCCCTGGTGGCCTAGTGGTTAGCATGCAGGACTCTCACTGCTGCAACCCGGGTTCGATTCCTCGGTCTCCCGGGCAGATGGAACCCGTTAGCCCTGTGAGGCCATCCATCTATGAGAAGGTCACTCTAAACAAACCTACGTCCTGAGGACCTCACTGCCATTGTCCAAGCGTGCTTGGCCCCGGCAGATGAACCTTAGGATTAAAGGGTGGGCTCAGTTCAGCGCAGGCTGTGTCTCACCTAAAAAAATCCATTGCGCAGGCTGGAAAGGTAAAAGACCTTTCCCCAGATCTTCGTTCGCGAAGACTGGCCATTATTTATTACACATACAGGGAAAATCCAGATCTCTCTCCTTACACAGAGACCCCTTCTTCTGTCTACATGTTATCTGAGCCTTGGTGAAGGGCATGAGGAAGCCTCTTACTTTGAGCATTATCAGGGATTTAAAGACTTTCTTTTCTGCTCACATCTATTTCCCTGCCTTCATTGTCTTCCATCTTTTTGGATAAAGCAGACACTGAATGCATATAAAATATTTTCATCTTCTTTTTTTTGTTGCTTTGCATTATTTTGAGAAGTGGCCCAGCATCCTATGGACATTAAAACTATGAACAATACAGCTTTTCACCATGAATTAAAATGTTGCACTGTCTCTCTGAGAAATCCACTATTATTACGCTCACAAAGCACAGCATGAAGCAGATTTATTTAGAAAAAAAATATTTATTCTGTTACTGCAATCTCTTGCTTCTCAAACACGATTAATTACCCACATTGTTGCAGGTTTTATAAATATAAGTCCTGCTAATATTCATAGATTTCTTTCTTCACTCTTGTGAGTGCCCCACAGCAAACAGGCAGGCAGAATGCCTGTAATGGATCTCTGTGTGTGGATCTCTGACAGGAACAGTCCTGTGGGCCTTTGAACTCAGGATTAGTGACTTTGAAAGGGCTGTTAAGGACAGGAGACTTCCTGATCCCCTACAATTCCAGGGTGGGGCCGGCAGTCCTTCCCACTACTTTTTTCAATGTTACTTTATTTTTTAATCTGAAAGTTCAGCGGAAATTAAAGTTTCCATACTTCACAAAGGGCTTTACATCCTGACAGATTCTGGTTTTGACTACTGTGAAAACCTTATTTCCCTGTCTTGGAGATTCCATGTAACAAATTCATCATCATTTCTCTCTGCTTCTCTGGTGCTGGCTGAACACAGTCAAGATTTCTTGTCTGTAACATGTTTCTCACACATAAAGTAATTCACAGCTACTCTGGCTCTACTGGGTAACCAAAGCACTTGAATCCTTAATTCTAAATGTATAGTCTGGCAAATGAAGGAAACTATTACCCTGGAACAGCACCCTTCAAACATTAATCATAATTATTAATCACATAAAGTTTTTTGAGAAACTTGAGTGTAAGTACAGGCCTGCAGTAATTGTCACATTAGCACATATTCAGTGCATATGGCAAAGTAGATTTACATGAAATCATTCTGCAACAAATAAGTGTTTTGCAGTCTGATTTAATTTAGTTTCATGGCATCGAGTCATTCTGACTTTTAAAAAAAAACATTATAATAAAAATGAGTAGTTTCGAGGTTATAGAAATCTCACTCTTTCTGAATTGCCTGAGAAGGTCTTTGCTGGAAGTTAACTGACAATTACAGATTCTTAGGATTTCTATAGTTCTTGAATGTATTTGTTATATACCATTAGTCACCAGGTGAAGCCCGTCAGTAATGGCAATACCCTTCAGCAATAGCTCGGGAGAATTTAACACTGATTGATGGCAGGTCACCTGGAATTGGTTGGCAGAATTTCCAATTTTCTGTTGGGAAATTGCTTATTTCTTCAAGTCTATTCCCATTTTTACAAGTGGACAGCCAGCTGAGATTATACATTATTATGTGTCCAACTATAAAATTGTGATGGATGGTGTCATACATTTGAAGAGAGTTAAACATTTCATTTAGGGCTGATTTTAAGAAAAAGGCTAAGTAACTTTAAAATATAAACTTACCTGTTTATATTTTAAATGTAACTTTATCTTTTAAAAGTAATATAAAAGTAATTTATATTATAAATGTAATTTACCTTTGGCTTTTATTTGTTCATCTGGATTCAGAACCAAAGTGCTGCATCTTAACTAGTTTTAAACAATGACTCGCTTTGTTATCAGTCTTTTAAGTATTCAAAGGGTTATGATATCTTTGTTGTAAACATATTTTCAGTTTCTAGGGCTTATCCAGGGACTGACTGACTGATCAGATTAATGTTTTACTTTTACTTATGGGATCTCTGTTAAAATTCTGGCAAAACTGCATTGACAGAAAATCAAAGGCCATTCAGCAAAGCCTTCCTACAGTTCCTCTCCTAAATCGTGAGGGAGAGCAGCCAAAAACACCCAGTCATTTCTTGTTTCCAAAGGGACATGTGTTGAAAGCAAGCACAGACTTAGCATACAATATGTGTTATCTCTTTGAAACCTGGCTGAATTGTTTTGCAACAAAGAACCCGTGCCCTGCCATAATCGAATGGAAGAGAGTCGCCCAAGGAACAAAAGCTGATGCTGTAACTCACACAAGATGATGTGTATTTATGGTGTTCTCAAAATGGGGACAAAAGAAAGTGGCTGTGGGTTGAAGACCTAAAGCCAAATTTTGGTCAGATTGGCATAACTAAGGTGAGGCTGCCTGAGTGGAGCTCAGAGCTCTCTCTTAGAGTCCAGGTGCCTAAACAGTGACTGCAGCAGCCAGGAGCCTTCAAATGGGGTTCAGGATAAGAAAGGTCTTGACTTGGTAATTCTTCAGAGCGAGCCTTTGAGGTGTGCTGAGGGTAACAGCAGAGTTAGACATCTCACCACCTTATTCACCTTCACCTGTCAAGACTAGGATTTTTTCTACCTCCTTTTTGACTTATTTAAACTTGATTTCTTTCCTATACCGTGAAATTGTCTAAGCAAGATGAGGTTGGGTTGACCCTCCCCTTTTTTTAAGTAGCCTTATCTTTGTCACTAGTGTTTCCTGGAAGGTATTAGAGGTAGGATTGTAGCCTCTCTGACAGGAACTCTCTCACTTCTTGCAGAGTCTGTTAATTACTGGGCTGAGTAGGAACCACCTCTCCTTTGACTGCATTTGTCAAATAAGTGATTATTGCAAGCTAATTCTATAACATTCTGTCTCCTGCTGGTTTATGGGCGGCATACCCTGAATGTGGCAGCAGGTTCCAGTGCCTCAGACAGTCTGGGGCCCCTTGCTGTTGAAAGGCAGTCAGGAGTGGGCACAGCTGAGTGCAGAAGTGCCTTGGCCATATAAACACTGGGGTAACTGGGCTCTCCCTGGGGTGAACACAGAGTCTCTACAGGCAGCACTGCTTCTTGCTTCCATATTTTGCTCTAAAAGCAAAAAAAATAATACTCTCAATTTCTCTTCAGGTATTTAATACCTTGCCTGAATCTGGCCCTCCTGTCTGACAGCTCACCCTCACACCACGTTACAGACTCACAGCCTTGGTGCATTGGTGTAATGAGAAAAGGTGCCAAGGTGGAAGCAATGGGTACTCAAGGTACCTCAGGCCTCCCCTTTATGAACTTTGGTGCTTTTAAAATTTGGCCCTACAAGAAATCAAAGATAAAGCAAGTTTTTCAGAAGCTACTTCAAGCGCACAAGAAAATCCCTGTAGAAGATGGGAATTGGCAGCATTACTTCAGAGGCTTTCATATTCCAAAATTTAATTAGATCTGCTCACCTAGAACTGTTGGAAATATGTTTACTGCTTTTAGATCTTTCTGTCTTATGAATTCCTATTATGAAGAAGCTATTAAATATCACACAGTGTCAGATTCCAAAGTCTATCTACTAGGAGCAGCCAAATGTATTATTTACTGTTTGTCTCAAATTATACTTATTTTATTTATTGCACAAACAAAACGTGTGATTTTATTTTTTTCTTGAACTAAAAATGCTTTTAGGATCTGTCTTTATTTTCAGTGTACTCGGTTTGCACTATATATTATCTAATTTTGCTATATTGAAAATTAACTGATACAGAACTGTTTTGCATGCCTAAACTAGAAACTAAACAAGCATCCTAATTATTATTTTTAATCCTCAGAAAGTATAGAAACTAAACACGTTTCTGGCATTGCTTTATTTTCTCAGACCTAAAAGCCAATACTTGCATAAGTATTTGATGCTTTTTATCAGAAGCATTGATGCACATCAGTGAGAACTTTCTACCACCTTGAAAATGACTTTTAGAATATTTCATTAGCAGACTGTCTTTCAGAACTCAAGTTGACATTCATGTTTCTTCACACCAGTCTTTCATCCACAAAACTCTTTGTTCTGCTGAACAGTTTCCAGACAATATGGGCAATCAAAAAAGCAAAGGCTTATGACCTATCTGCATCTTCCATTCCAACATTTGATCAGTCTTATTCAAATCTCATCTTTTAATACTCCTTTGAGAACTTTCTGAGGATTTTATTTCCTTTCTTTCATTATGATTATATTATTTCAAAAACTTCAAACTTAATGAAATGGTAGCTCTCTATGAAGTGAGAGGCGGACGCCATTGGTGGCTACACATTTATCCATTTTCATCTCTTTCAATACCCTACGTGGAAAGAATTTGAAATCTAGAATAGTGGGAAATGCCTTTTATATGTATATTTCACGTTCTGGGAGGTTTGTGGTTATCTTGCAGTTCTGCATTTTATTCTTAGAAGTAAAGCACAGGAGCAAGTTGCTGAGCAGTTGTATGGGAGACCCCTGAAATCAAACATGGTTTATGTATTCAAAAAGCCAAAGGTCTTTATTACCAATCAATATCTCTGCCTCAAATAACATGACAATTCTTCAGACTGTGCCACTTACTGCTCTGCCAGCTGCCTGCATGTTCCTCTGTGTCCAAGGGTGCATTTGTGCTTTCCAAGGGGATTACTGGATGCACAGAGACTTTGTGCCTGCACAAAGAGGCCTTCACTCACACCATCACCTCATACCAAAAAAAAAGAAAATTCAAGAAGCAAAGTGAGTGGCTGATTTAGGAAACCAAGGCTGAAAAACAGACAAACCCAGATAAGTTAAGGCTGCTTTGGGGCTCTGTTTCCCTCTTTGTGTATAGGTCATCTTGGTTCTGCAGCCTATGGCATTAACAACCGAGCATCCTTTTTCCCATGTGACTGTTCTAAAACTGAAGTCATTACAGTGTTGATATTAAATTTTGCATAATAAGGTTACTTCTCTGGAGTTTGTGACTGTTTTGGGTCCTGCTCCAAGAGGCAGCGCTTCATTTGTGTGTGTCATATATAACTGGGCCATATTCTCACTTGGTGGAAATTTATTCCCCAGAAGGTTGTGAACTATTTCCCTTCACACATATGCACGCAAGCTTCATCAGCAACTACCTTTTTTTTTCTTGGATTTTATCCTACAATGGAGACAAAAATTTATGTGCAGTGTCTGACAGAAAAAGTTTTATGTGCCACAGAAGTTCAGCTGCTGATGAGAGGAATCTTCTCTGTCAGTAGTTGCATTTCACTACCAGGTAAAACCTTTTCTGTTAGCAAGCAGATAAAATCTGCTTTGGCAGTATCTGTGCCCCTCCGCAGGTAAAATGTTCTCTATCAGCAACTATACTTTCAGCTCACATTTCATTTTCTCTATCAGAAGTTGTCCCTCTGTGGCAAAACTTCAGAAGTTATTTCACAAAGCTCTTGCTCCTATCGACACAAACTACCAAAAACATTAAAAGCTTCTAAAAAGCTATAAAATTAATTCTCCAAAATATTGTTAAATGAAACACTTAAGCTTCTGCCCATAGTGTTCTTGGTGTCAAGCTTTAAAAGCCAGGACATAAAAACTTGAGCCACATTTTATTTCTTATCTCCCCCCACTCTTTGCTCCAAACACACATTTTATCTCTGCTGCAACTGCATTTATCACAGATTCTACTGGACATACCTATTTTTCTCTTTGTAAGCATTGCCTGAAGTAGATTTCTGTCCATAATGTTGGACTTCTGTCCAACATTTCAGGGTAGTAATGGGCTTAAATGCAGATGAAAAAGCCCCTAGAACTGTAACAGTTAATGGACTGACAAGTACTTGCACAGTGTCTTCAGTATATTAAATAGGTTAAACAAATTAAATGAATTACCACATCACTGACTCCCATGCTACTTGTGAGATAATAAATGCCATTTAAAGCAGTGTGTACACATCAATATGCAATCTGAACAGGCATTGTTCTTCCTGATCCACAGGGCATTGCTGGCACAGCCAGCTTTGTTGTGCTAGGAAACAGTGTGAATACTTTTCCAGATGCACTGTATAATTCCAGCTGCATGAACAATGCCACTTTCAGTATCTTCACTAGTCCTCCTTTAACTTGCAAGGTATCCAGCTGTTGGTGATGGAATTTGTCAAACTGGAATCTGTCCTTCATTTCCTTCTTTGTCAGGTGTCATGAAGGGTCTGGCTCCTGGAAAAGCTGATTCCTTTTTGCAGCTGTATCAGACAGAAGAGGAAATACTCTCCTGTTACCCCTACAGACATAAGGACACTATGGGCAGCAATCATTATATATTTAACAATAGCAAGTGTAGCTGGAGCTGTTCAGAATTAAACATGCTGTGTAATGTATGAACCACACTGTGTAATGTACAATACTCAGTGTTCTAACTCCTCTAATTAATTTAACCTCCCGTGGCTGAGGGCTATGGGGTAGTGCCCACTTTCCAGTCTACCAGCTTTTTAATAAACAAACAAACAAACAAACAGAAAGAATCCACAAACCAAAAAGAAGCAAAAAATTACTTTTCTGATGAGTTACTTGGGTTAAAGTAATTTCTCACTGTTCAAACCCTAAAGGACATCCTGAAGAAAACATATTTGGAAGCCAGTCCTCACTGTAAAATATTATATGTCCATTGTTTTGCTCCCAAATCTCTTTTACATGGATATGATTCCTTTTATTCATGGACAAAAGAGAAGCTGCAGAGATCCCCTCTTCTTTGAGTAAATGAAAAAAACACCTGTAAATTTTCCCTTCTAAGCCCTTCTAAGAAACTTGTGATGGAATTGGTACTTCTACACATTTGCACTTTGGAAACAATCGGTGTTTTGTTTTCTTTGTTTTAACTTCATAAAAACACTGTTTCTTCTTTTCTATTTCTTGCACTAGTGAGTTTTTCCTATCTGTAAACAACATTCAGTGGTTCTTAGCAGAAAAATTAGCCTGGGAACTGTGAGATTTACAGTGGCCTGTTCTTTCACTGCCTCAGAAATCTAGTCTTGCAACTACTTATTGTATCATATCATATATCATATCATCAATATAGTCTTTCTTTCACTGGTGATAAGCTCAGCCTTGGTTACCTCATCTATAGTGCTCGAAAATTGTTAGACCTAAAAAACTCCAGCAGGAGATGATGAACTGCTCAGGTCTGCAAACAAAAATGAGCTGGCCAGACTTTCCCTCGGTCCAAAAGCTACAACTTAAACTGCTGTGATTAGAACTGGCAGAAGTGAACATGGATTAGCAGCATTTAAAGGGAGCTAAACAGCTACTGCTGAAGGCGATGCCTCCTGACAAACTTCAAAATCCAACAATGCAAAATCACTGGTTGCATTGAACAAATCAGCAATGTAATATATTGATAAAGACATTAAGGAATAACAATGGAATACTTAAAAACTAAATGAGTCTGTAGTCCCAAGTGTATTATCATTTAACAAGCTTATTAAATATCACTATTTTAACAATTAATAGAAACCTGTCTTGCTGTAGGCTATTTTGATAATTGTTAATTAAGTATCTACAAATTCCTTATAAAGTCCATGTGCTACTGAGAATGAGATTAGGCATTTCTTGCTTATGTAATTTTGAGGTAATTACGAGACTATTAGATTTATCTTCTAAATACTCAGTAATTTCTCTTTTAACAATCATCTTATATTTAATTAAAAAGCAGTATCTGGCTTGCTAAATTTGAATTAAATGCTTGCTGTAGACACCAAATGAAAGTGTTAGTAACATTTTACCAGTGAATAAAGGACTATACAGATATTTTCACAATACAGAATAGTTATCTAAAAAGCAAATAAATAGACAGGGATTTTCACAGGCTTTGATTTCCATGGGCTCTTTGGAAAATTCTTGAAATAGGACAGGATACCCTGACTGCTGCTGTGCTACCTCTTAATCAAAACCGAATTGTCAAAAGCATGCATGGAAGGCATGTGAAAATTTAATGGAAACAACTGTTTCATTTTATAAGGCTGAGTAATAGAAGAACTACCACAACCGAAGTAATAGTTAATACTTGTTTATGAACAGTTAGAAAATTTGGTTTCTTTGGCCAATAAAAATAGGAAAAAAAACTCATTAACTTTTGCCTGCCTCAGGGAATATTGACAGTATTAGCATTATATGTGATTAGATTTTAAAAAATATTTAGGGATTTAAAGTTGAGTGTCTTATTCTCAGTTAAATTATTTATTGTAAAGTCAGAAAAATTATTTCAAAGTAATGACAATGTGGTACATGATTTTATTTCTTTTATGGCCCTATAGAGCATTGTCCATATGAAGATATTTTTTCTGCCTCTTTTTCTTCACCAATCTGAATTTAAAAATCTATGTTAAGGGTTTGTTGTTGTTGTTTTTTTCTAAAGAAAATGACAGCCTTGAACACCCTGCTGTAAAAAATGACACTTTAAAAGTACTGTGAAGAGAAATTACAATTTGCTTTTTGATTTCTCAAGAACCAGTAGTGGTAGGGACACTGTTACATTTTCTGAGAATGAGTTTTAATGTCTCGGTGCTACTCATAAGAAAATTCCCTGTCCTTATATATTCATGACAAGTTCTTTGTGCACAGTCAGTGTCATGGAATGTCACAGCAATTTTGAATATGAAGAGAAAGGCTTAAGTGAGAGAACAAAATACTAGAGAACTATGATTTTTGAGTCATGGAAACCTAGTTGCTGAGAAGTGTAAAGAAATAGAAAATGAGGGCTAGAAATAACTCAGGAAGTCAGACTCTTTCTTTGTTATTCTTGATAAATGGTTGGCCATCCTGTTTTATATACCTCCAAAGGTGGAAGTACTGTACTCTCTGGCAATTTATTTCATCATTGTTTCGCTGTCCTTGCTGCACAAATGCTTGTCTAAGGTCTAGCCTGAACATTCTGATGCAATTTGAGCCCACTACTTCTTGTTTCATCTTTCACAGAAGTACTTTACAAATCATTCTCTTGTCCTTCCTCACAGCTGGCTTTTACGTGTGAAGGCTGTTACTATATTCTGCCTAACCCTTCTCCTCTTCAGGCTAAAGTACCCTAATTCGTGCAATTTTCCTGAAAAGTCGGGTCCTCTGTGTTTCTAATTGTTCTGGTTGCGCTGCCGTAGTTCTCCCCACACTGCCATCCAGCGCCCAAAGCGGAGCTCCCGATAGAGTCAGCGCTGCTGAACAACTCAGGGAGCACTGCCCATGTCTTGCAGCCTCTATCCATCCTCCTGTGGCGTGCCTTTCACAACAGCCTGTTGTTATTGACTCCTGTTCACATTCTGATCCAGCAAACACCCCTGGATTTCTGCAGAGCTTTTTCTCTCCCGGCAGTTTCCTGCCTTGCACGGCTCTTTCTCCTCTTTGTGTGCAGAGCTTTGTTCTCCTCCCCAAACGATTGCACCTTGTTTAGAGCATTTCTCCAGTCTGGTATTGCCCTTTTTATTCCTCCAGCAAATTTGCAGTTCCTTCCATCCCAGTCTTCAGTGCAAATTTAATGCCTGCTCCATTAACCAAGCCATTAATTTGAAATTATTTAATGACACCGGATACAAAGGAGATTGCTATGGAGACTCACCTGAAATATCCTTTCAGTAAGGCCATGAAATATTCATAACTAATCTCAGGCTAAAGTTTTCATTCTGTTTTTCCTCCCCTTGTAATTCTTTCATCTGTAGGATGCTTCTGCAGGTTTTGAAAATGTTGTGGGAAGCAATGTCAGAAGCTTCAAGGGTACCAGTATGAACATGTTGTCTTCTTTAAAAATCTGGTATATTAGCTCTTTCAATTTCTTTTTTCTTTTGAATATTATTCCTGTAAGGTAGAAAAGAAACTGGCACCTTCTACCTTCCAGCTGCTTCTGCAACACCTCCTGTAACAGCAGGGGAAGGATTCTGACACTCTTGGGGCACCTCTGCTTCAGTCCTACCTGTCCTAATTTCACCTGTGCAGGTGCAGCTTAGGCCTTGGAAATGTGAATCACTTTACACATCAGACTTTGACAACATCAAGAAATACACCATTTAGCTAATAAATTTTGAACCCTTGCCTGATGTGCAGATTTACAGCCAAATGGTCCAAAGTGCCAGGCATACGACGAGGAGTTCAGTGTCTTCGGTGTGACTCAGCAAGCCACAGACTTGGCAGTGCCTAACACAGGCCTGTGCTCATCAGGCATATCCATAAACCCCATGTTATTGTGTCTTTGTTCCAGCCTTGCAGCGAAGTGCAGGAGCTGCTCTAAAGGTGTATCATTAAAGACAAGCATTATCTCCGTTACAAGGTGAAGATAACAAAAGGCTCTTTATATATCCTTTATTTCTGCCTAGCTCTGCGTGTGTTTTCCATCTTTCAACTGTGCTCTTTTCATCTGATTTATATCCTCACATTAAATGTTATCACAAATCATGAATTGTTCTCACTTAATGTTTATTACTGCAGATAACTATTATCTCTCACAGCCCTGTTGGCTTTATCTTTATCTTTGTACATTTCAGTGCCTCCTTTAATTATTTCATTTTAAGGTGCTTTACTCCTACCTTTCTACAGCTGAAATGTATGCAGTCTGCAAATACCCCTAACGAATCTGGTGAAGGACTCAATGTGAGACTTGTAATGTTGAAGAATTTGACTCCCACTGTGAAATCCCAAATTCCTGAGTGAAGCACCTTGGGGCATCTCTGCAGTTACAGGAGCAGTTAAGTACTTCATGGAATCTGATCTATTTGACCAAGGAAAGGTAAGATACCAAAGGCAGCTGCTGAAAGTCACACCGAAGACAAGATCTGAGGGTGAGCAAAGTCCATCTTGGGATTGTGGGAAAGGATCTGCTTCACAACCAGAAAAAGCTTCGGAATTCAGATGTCTGGTTTTCTTCCCTCAGAGGACTTCAAGGAGCACTCAGCCTCTGCTTCTGTGTCACTACTGAGTGGGTCTGTGATGCAAGCTGGAGTTAATCCATTCCAGCACTGTGGAAATAAGGAGCAGTTTGATACAAATACAAATATCAAAACTCTATTTTTAGATCTCTTTCATTTGTCGTAGTAGAATTTGATGTTAGCGTGTCTTTTCCTCCTTTCAGTGTGTAACCCTTCAGCTCTCAGGAGTTCTAGTAGCACTGCTTGTGTTATCATGCACGTGCATCTCAACATCAGAATCATTACTGGCCTTCCTTTGGGACTGTCCTGCCACTTCAGAATGATTTGTTCTGGCCTGTGGTAAGGTTTTTTAGCCTAATAATCTCCTTATTAGGAGCTTTGAAATTGTAATACTGGTTCAATGTTGCTTTTAACTGGCTGATTATGGAAGTGTTGATAATAAGATGAATCTCAATTTTCATTCCTGGAAAAATTGCAGGAACTCACTGCAAGGGTACCCAGTTCTGCAATCAAATTATTGACATGCTCATTGCTTTGCCAGTGACCATCATTACAATCATATCCGTCGGTTCAGCTACTTTATAAAATTCTGACTTGTCTATAATAATGAGGCATTTAAAATGTGGTTTGTCATAAGGAAAACAAAAAAAAAAAGCTCCTTTTTCAGGCTGGGTCCTGGTGCTACAAAACTAATTTGTTTCTTTCAGTTGCTTGTGTTGCATTTTTTCCTAAATATCACATCCATCCACCAGGCCTCACATATTGTTATTTATCTCAGTCCAACATGTCTAGCCTTCTGGATACAACATTTTGTTCTAGATCCCTGTGTTCCTGAGAGCAGTTTTGTGTTTGGCTGTGTGAAAGCGGGGTTGTGATTTTTCTGCCTGTTTATTTGAAGCAATTTATACGTCCAAATAATCACATTGATTCTGGTGCTGCCTAGTGGCAGGTGGAGCTGCTCTCGCAGTGCTTGGCAGTTTGAACAGGATGATGGATCACAGCACACATAAATCTTTGTCTGTAGTGGATTCCTGGATTCTTTCCAAGCACTGTCTTGAACCTGGCATACAACTGGCTTGGACAGTGCTTCCTGAGATTTCTATGTCTGTTATGTCCGTGATCTCTCAGTGCTGTTCTGCTCAGGATAAGCAGGCAGCCAAACAGAAATTTATTCCTTTCTGCACATGCCTATTTCTAAGCCTAATTCATGAGATTTTAACAGCATGAACTGGAGATTTTGGAAGTCCTTAGCAGTGTTGTTATAAAAGCATTCTCCCAGTGCTATTACCAGAGAGCAGCAAGGGCAGGCACTGCTACAGGGGAGAGGGCAAGGTGGGAGCAGAGTGTGCCAGCAGGGCAGGCAGGGGCACCACTGCCATGGAGACAGTCCCACAGTGCCTGAGCAAGGAAACAGAGCAGGTCCAGGGACAGTGACCTGCTTTAGCTGAGTCCAGACCATCAGACAAGCCTATAGAGGTCAAGGCAAGAAGTATGACCTGGGGGTCAGGCTCAAAGGGGTACATGGCTGGGCATGCACGTGGTTGCAGAGTAGCTCAGACAGTGACCAAGGAGGAGAGACTGAGCTTAAAAGCAGCTCCTAAGTGAGCTGAGACTTTCCAATTGACTTTTCCAGGCCACACAACTGCACTGTTTCAGCTGGTCTTGAGCCCAGGCAGCTAAACCCCCAGGGGGGAAAGGAGGAGGAATGTGCTCAAGGCACTGATATTATGTCATTTTCTGCCCCAAATATTCTCCATTCTTACATGCTGATTGAAGTTTTCCCATGGAAGCCCGTAGGAAAAACTGATCTTAATTACAAACAACTCCTGCAGCCTGTCTTTTTCAGGTACTCCATGAAATGGTTCCTGTCTTCAGTTTGTATCTCAGCAAGCTGTCACTCTGTAAAGTGAACAATAATCAGATTTGTACTGAATTTTTGACCAGAAAGTGACCTAAAGACAAGCAAGTGAGACAGTGGAAAAAATGTTTTGCATATGATTTATGAATCTCAGTAATCCTCAAACTGTCCTGAATTATTTAGCATGGTCCATCAAGTCTTGTTTTTTGTTTAGGGGTGGATTAACAACCCTTGCAAAACTATGAATTATTCTGTGTTTTCTTGCAATTTTATCTTAATCTTATTTAGCTCCTTATTCTTGACTCATTCTTAAAAACATACAAGGCTGCATAAGGACCTGTGGAGGGCTGTGCTCCAACTTTGAATCTTTCTTCCATCCAGCAGAATACTATCAAGACCCTTTTGTTACTTACCACAGGGAAACTGTCCTCCTAATCCAGACAGTATTTACCTTTAAAGGATAACAGGTTTTGTTAAACCAAGCAGCGTTTTGCAGAGGTATTTGGGAATTATCTCGTCTTAGCACTTTGTTTAAATTCCTTGGACCCATGCAAACTCCCAGCTTGCCTAGAGTTCCCAATGACTGCCTTGTTATTTGTTTAGCAATGATGGATGTGGTGGTTAGGAGGTTTTTTTCCCCCTCATTTTCTTTATTGCTCCCACTATTTTGTTTGTTTGTTTTAATGCAATGGGTGTTCTGCAAGACAGATGTTGTACAGACTGAATTGTTTTATTTATTTCCAGGTGTAACATCCTTGGAAGGTGTCCCAGTCTTTGAAACACAACTTGGCAATTTTTAGCAGCTTTGCTATGGGAATGCCATAGAGAATTGCCTGCTCTGAGTTATTTGTGTTTTGGGCTTTCTTGTACTTTATTAATAATTTCTCTAAGTTCCTAAGTTCACTTGTTTCAGCAGGGAGCTATGTCTCATGTATTTTTACAGTCTATACCTTGGTCTATGTACTATACTTTTGTATTCTAATTTACATTATCCTAGTAGTATTATAGCTATGCATCACTGAAATTTTAATTTGATTCAGGTCAGCCCAGTTTGCCTTGGTTATTTAAGGGTTTTTTTTGTTATTTAAGGGTAAGTGAGACTTTACAGGCCAGCAGAGTCTCTGATGTTCTAACTCCTCATTGGCATTCAGTTTTCTGGTTGCTTCTGTGCCTGCCCCTGAATCTTATGCCAGCCTGAGCTTTATAAACCATTTATTTATTTCTGTGCTGCCTTAATGTTGGACATGCAAAATCTCACCCCGAGTCACTGCCTGCCTCCTTGATATGATGCCTCTGTGCTTTGTTTTTTTCATCTACAACCTTTGACATGCTGTTTTCTCTTGCTACAATTATTGCTTCTGACCTCGTGCACAGGGCATTTTCCATTATCATATTTTTCCTCTACAGTATCAATAGGTCTTCTTTTGCACTCTGTTTGTTTCCTCTCTGTGAATTTGCTTTTGCACTTAGAGTTTTGGCATATTTTCCCTTGTATTTTCATGTTTTCCCCGTGCCCTGTTGGTGAACTTTCTCTGTGCCAACCCAACTCAGTATTTCAGATGGGATGTTGGACCTGTTTAAATCTACAAAGACAGTTACCACAGGTACCACGAATATTCTCATGTGAGCACCTGAACTTTTCTTCCCTAATACTAATATGCCACAATACATGAAACATTTTTTTCTCTGGTAGCTGGATGAATCAGCTCTGCTCTGCAGTCAGGCATAACTGATGCATGTTGAGAACCTCCCTTCGCAGCTGACTCTCCAACATGGCTTTTGCAGAGCCCCTTCTAGGATTTTACACACCCTCCCCAATCTGCTGCTCTTGCTTGACTGCATGATATTATTAAAAGATGTGAGAGCATTTGTCTGTGACAGCTCCGAGGCACAGGAGCTCTTAGTCTGCCTTCTTTTTTCATCCAGATCCACTACAAATCAGTAATTTTTTCTGAAGGGATCACAATGAATGTGTAATGTCAAGGCACCCAATCCCTTGCCTTCCCTTGCAACAGCTACCATGATGGTGATAGTTTTTTTGGGGGGTGTTTCTGGGTTTTGGTTGTTTGGAGTTTTTGATTGGTTTTTTGGGTTTTTTTGGGTTTTTTTGGTTGGTTGGATTTTTTCTTGTTTTGCTTTTGGTTTTGGGGTTTGGGTTTTTTGTTATTTGTTTGTTTAGGAAGGTTTTTCAAATATTCATTATTTCATATTTCACGGGTCTGCAGGAAATAAGTCATTCCTAACACCAGGTTCCAAGGGTTTTATACAGGAAGAGAGAAAGCCAAGATAATACAACATTTATTCTCTATTCTTTCTTTCAGATATCCTGTGGAGTTCTTAAATTTTCTAGCCATAATCTCATGCATGAAACATGTATCAGCCTGTTCACCCCTGGATGCTCAACTGGGAAACTGTCTATCATAACAGTGAAGAAATATCACAGTATTTATGTGTAGGAGCTAATATTTAGACTTTATCAAGAATACTAATGCTAGTAAGGAAAGGTCACAGAGATTATGAAGCAAATTTTTTTTCTCAAGTAGTAACACTGCAAATTAATATTTATGCCTGTCATATTCCAAGAGAATTAGGTTTATTTTCCTTTTAAAACAAGAGGTATTTCAGTAGACCCATCTCAGAGTATCCTGGATCTAGATCACTGGAAAATATAGGCACCAATTTGTAATGCATTTATTTTAGCTTCTCTCCATATGGTTTGGATTAAGTGTCTTTTCCAATATTGGAAAACCTAATTGGTAACATCCATCTTTTATTCAGCTGTACTGTTTATGATAAACTTCAAAAACAATTATATCACAAGATTTTATATCTTTGCTTGCATTTATCAATAATCTGCAAGAGTCAGAGAGCAAATCTCTGCCATACTGGACAAATATAGAAACCTTTTCAGAATCATCCTCTTTATTTCCTTCCCTTGTGCAAAGTAAACAGATGAAAAACCTTCTCAGTCAGTGTTTGACAAGATGGAAAGAAGAGAACCAGTGTGACAGTTCAGTGTGGAGCACCTTGGCCCCAGCTCAGGGAGTTACTTGTGTTCTGTCACTTGGGGTACACAGGAGCTTTCCAAATAATCCAAAATAAATTGTGCAGTATTCTCTTGACAGAAGTATTGCTAGATGGTGGATTTTTCTCTACCCAGGCAAACAATATAATACATTTAGATAAAAGCATGGTCAAAAATGCAGATTTTAGGCCTGGACCCACAAATGTAGAAGATGGTTAGTGAAACTTTTGGAAGTCATTAGGAATATTGTCATCAGCTACAATGGAGATGGAATTCCAGTGCCTTTGTCACACAAAGGTATTGCCCTGATTGACCTCATTGACTGAATTTATCATTCAGTACAACAGAATCATTGGAATTAATGAGGCAGCAGATACATAATTGCAAGAAGGTCAAGAAAAGGAAAGACAGATGTGTGCTAACCTTTTCCAAGCTTTCTATTCACAGGTTACAGTCTTTTCAATAGTCTTGATTAAGAAATGCTTCCTTTTCTGCTGGTAAAGAATTGGATTATATCTTGCATTTGTTTGTGATCAGCAGCACTATTTCTAAGATGTTCACACATTAATAGAAAGCTGGGTTTAGGATTTAAGATAACTTTAGGAGGTTTGGGAATTTAGGATGAGTATCTGTAGTTCCTGTTTCAGTGGAGTGGATCCCAGGGTTTTTTTCACTTACTTAAACCAGTTTTATATTAGTGGTAATGCCAACATTTTCTTTAGATTTGTCATTATGAAGTACAGGAAGGAATTTGGTATCTCTTTTCAAAAACTATAAAAATAGTGCATAGTTTGAGAAAAGGGCCAGACCTGTAGCTGAGTACCTGTCAGCATCAATTGGATTTCTCCTTGTCTTTTTAAATATGACAGAATTCTAACCCGTGAAAGAGCTGTAGAAATTCAGAAACAGAAGTCATTTAATATGTCTTCTTCTGCCACCCAGGCTAATGAAAAAGTTGGTAAATCTAGACCTTCCCTAATGAATACTTCCTTAGTTTGTTCTTAAAAGATTTCCATGAAGGGGATTTTCTGGGCTCTCTGGATAATGTGTTTCAATGCTTAACTGCTCTTAACAGTTACCATAGTTCTCCTATATCTAACTTAAATTTTTTGGGGGTTGAAAATTAAACCTATTTCTTCTTTTCTAAGGTTCAGTTTAGACAGAGAGTGACCAATCACCATTTTCTTTATAATAACCTCATTTTTGAAGACATTTATTGTGTCCTCCTCCATCTTTTCTAGTTCAGACAAATCCAATTATTTTAACCTTTTAAGATAAGTAATATTTTCTAAGATTTTAGTAATTTTTGTTGCTATGCTCAGAAGTCTTTTTAATTTGGCTGCATGTCTCCTGGAGTGAAGATCAACTCTTCTACATGAGGATTCCTAAAACCTATAAAGAGCAATAATTATCTCACTGGTGTTCTGTAGGAGTGCCTCTTAATTACATCCCTGATTTTGATTTATCTTCATTTTTTAACCCAAAATATTACTTTGGTCAGCCAGAAACAGTTTGTGGCCTGTTCTACCCTCAGCCACTTAATCCCCAGTTTTGTAATCCCAAGTTTATTTGGCCTCCCTCAGTAGAATACTTTGTACTTGTCTGTACTGAATTTCATCTTACTGATTTCAGACTGTCTCTCCAGTTTAGTTAAGGTCAAAATCACTATGAATTCTAATCCTGTTGTCCAAAACACTTGTCATCACCCACAGTGTGCAGTGTTCTTTATCTTTCTTTGCACCAGTGTGTCAATTAATACACTGAATTTTGTTAGACACGGAGCAAATCCCTGGGAGATCATCAGTGCTCTGTCCTCAGGACTGGACAGTTGCTTACTGATATCTCCACACTGAGAGTGGTTTTTCCACCCTTTGTGCACTCATCTAACAGTTTCCTAATGCAGGATCTTGTTTTTCTTAAGAAAGGGGCATATTGGGCAACCTAATTAAAACCAAGCCATGTTGTGCTTCCCAAAAATATCTGTTTCTTAGTCATAAACAACTTTTTCTCTGTCCTGGCTCAAACTGCCATCATAATTCCTACTTTGAAACTGGTATCCCCAAATATGAGCATTGGTGATAAAAGTAATCATTCCTAAGAAGTGTTGCAGTCCATTGTCCATCTGTGGTCTACTGTTTTTTCTACGTCAGTGGATTATTGCTAAACAGTGCATAAACCCCACTAATAAATGACTGTTCACAGAGCCAGCCTGGAATCTGAATATGGAAACTTCCTTAAGCAATCTCTGTCTCTCCCAGTAAATTCTGTATAGATGTAAGTCAGAAAAGACAAAAAGTTCTAGTAGTAGGTTCAGGAAAAAGTGCAATTTTTAGTCCTTTTAAGTCTCCAGCAATCTTTGATGGTGTTTGCTGATGAAAGAATTTAAAACCACAAACCCCAGTAAGGTTTGGAACTGTTCTGTTTTCTCAAGTACAACTTGAATGGGATTCTTTTACTTTGCAACACTAACTGTATGGTCTGTGCTCTGGACTATTAAAGTGAGCTCTGTTTCATTTATGTCCTATTTAATAGCCCTGCAGCTGGGACTGTAATTAATTTCTTTTCCCTTCTTCAGGCTACATATACTTCCAGAAAGTCCTGAAAAATAATCATCAATTAGTAAAGAATTGAGGGATTTGAGTAAATTAATCAAAATAAATTGAATCCATTGCATCTATTAAATACATATATATCCAATCAATTACTTCCAAAATTTTCTAGGAAAAGCTATTAACTATTTTAAATAATTTGCACAACGTGCTTTGAGTGACATCTTTTCATTTAACACACCACTGTTTCTTCATTTGGCTTCTGTCCTGCAGAGTTCTGCCTTGTTTGCTGTTTGACTGTGGCCAACTAAGCTGTTTCTAAACTAATTGAAATAACTAACTGGCTACAGTTGTTATTTAAGTTGCATAAACTCCCCCCTTTTTTTTTTCTTATCTGCAAAAATAAGGATGTCTGTGATGTGAAATTTTTTATTGGCTTGTTTGTTTTCAAATAGCTGAAAGTAGGATGACAAGAGACATGACAGTGACTGGGGTGATGTGATTTAATGCAGAGATCCAGGCATCTGAAACTATGGGAAATGATGGCACAAGTTTCTCATTAATTTTAACTTGCAGTAGTGTATCAGAAGGAACTGAGGGCTAAGGAAGAAAATGGAAAATATTTGCATGAAAAGGAAGCATCTTTTATATCTGTTTGTATTTTTACAACTCCCTGAGGATTTCCCTGGGAAACAGAAAGCTTGATTTCTAGGAGGAATTGCTGCCATCGGTCGTTGCTGACCTTGAAAAGGATGATTAAGATGTGCCAGTGGAGTCAAGAAAAGACAGTTGCCCCTCAGGTCCCTCTGACCCCCTGCACGAGCCTGTCTCGATTTGGAAGTCCCAGAGCAACACAACTTAGTGGCTTTGAGACCAGAACTGTCTCCCTTCATACCTGTTCAGGGCTAAGGAATAATCGTGTAGACAAACTCCCAGATTCTGTCTGTGCCGTGGTTCTTAGTCTGTAAATTATGAAGGAATATTAGTGCCTCAGCCTCACCTGGTTGCTGTGAGAACAGAAGCACTGGCTGGTTAGAATATTCATCAAACCCATGAGGAGACCATAAGAAGGCTTTCTGAACCCACCTCTGGGGGGCTTAAGGAAGTAGAGAGCTACCTATATTCTAAAGTGAAGGAATTTGCTGTGGAGCTTTGTCTGGCTGGACAATGTAATGAGAAGATGACAGCCCCAGCGTGTGGGATGTACAGCTGGGTGATGGGATTCTTATCTCTGGCACTGTGAGACTATAAAGGATTGAGATCAGCTGCAGCAATTGAGTGCAAAAATATCACAGAAAACAATATCAGTGTGGTGCTTTGTGTCCTGAGTGAAGGGAAATCTTGCTTTTCAGATGTCTAGAGCTGAGCAGAGTATTTATAAGTGCAGCTGTTCAACATTCCCAACTGCTAATGCTTTAGATTTAGAGCCTCCTTTTCCTTTCTTTCCTGAGTTTTCCATCATATTTTTAAGTTTGTTTGCTCTAACATCTTATTTTCTATACCCTTTTCTATGCTTTTTCAGGCCTATCGGGTTATAAACATTTTCTTCCATTTCTGAGATTTTTTTCTTCTGGACTCAGAGGTTTTTTCACAGCTCTGACACCCTCAGAAGAATTCCTATGCTGGGCTGTGTGTGAGAGGGGACTCCTGGCATCAAGGGGACTTTTGCTCCCCTGCCATCACCATCATCAGCCAGCCTATTCCAGGTCCCTGGATCGTATCCTCTAGGCTGGCTGGAAGGTTGCTCTGACCTCCCTTCTCCCATCCCAGCTGTACACAATGCTTAGGTACAAAAAGAAAGCCCTGTGTTAGCAGGGACAGTTATTGCCTGTTGTTTTCATTTTTGCATGGATTTTCTGCAAGATTTTCCCCAGTATACTTTGATTTCAGTGCAAATCTGAATTGAATTTCTCCTGAAGCTTTAAAAAACCATGATTTTTCTGCCCTTCCACCACTCCACCTTTACACACACAAAGGCACACACTCTCATGCCATTCTACCCTTCAGCTTTCTTGCAGCATCAGGAACCAAAGCATTTTCTCTCCATGAGAACACAAGCTGCAGTTGCTTCTCCTTCTCCACCATTCACTCTCTTCTCACAAGACTCCTGCTTCTTTATTGCAGCCCCGGGATGTTGGAATATTCTGACTCTAGCCCTGAGTATGCAGGTGATTACTCACTGCTGTTTATGGAGAGGGCTGGAGGACATAGCGGTAGTTAGTAAGGGAACCCCTGCTTTAAGCTGATTTAAGGTGATTTAAGCTGCAAATTAAATAGACTAGGCAGGGTAAAAAAATGCTGCTTTTCCTATATCACTAGGGTGAAGAGGGATTAAGGGCTGACTTTTTTATAGACAGTTGGAGACTCAAGGAGTCAAGTGGCTGCTGTGGTGCCAAGAGGGATTTCCAAATGCATAAAGATGTCCATTTCCTACCTGAAGCACTCACACCTCTATTTGTTTCTTTAGGTCTGTAAGCAGCTTTGAAACCTGGGTTTTTTTTAAGGGACTTGCTTGAAGCCACACACACATTCTGGGACAGACCATAGACCTGAATTCAGATCATACATATCCTTGTCCTGAATCTTAACACAGGATCTGTTCTCTTGAAAAACAGTAGAATTCACTGAAATATCTCAATTTACTTAAACCTTTCTGGATGTAGCACCTCAGTTTATTTGTCTCTGCAGTTATAGCCTGTTATGTCAGGAAATGCCTTACACATTTGCAAGATAAATGTCAAGGATTTCTATTTCCTTCCTCAACTCTCCTTTTCTTGATGATTTACTTATAAAAAAGCAAAAATAAATTACTGAGTTTTATATTTTTTTTCCTGGAACTCACAAGATTTGTGGTCATTTAATCCCTCCTGGGAGGAAGCTTCCTAGTGTGTCTTTCCATTCTGATAAATATTTTTCAGGTAGAAAGCAATATATTTGGATGAATAAAGAATCTCAGGGAGAGCAAAGGAAAGCCATTAGCAGCTGTGGATAAATCTCCTTCTCCTACAGGTTTTCTATTATACAGTGGGCACTTCCTCACACACCATGGGCAGAAAACATGATTTTAAGTGCCATTAAATGCTGCACAGTAAATATCTCCAGTGCATTACAAGCATCAAATGTAGCCCATGGGAGAAGGCACTGAGTTTAATACCCAGATCTTTACTTGCTCTGTATTCCCTTACATGTTTCCCCTTGGACAATGTTCTGCACTAAAGCATCTGAGCAACTCCCAATAAGGAAGATATTGAGAAAGAGCCACAAGTTTGTCATGTGCTTGCTTTGTGCTCTCTTCTCATCAAGTAAAGTGTCATATTTTGATAATATCCTCTATATTTTTGATTTATTTCATTTATTTTTTCACCTGCTCTTTCAGGGTTTTGATTTAGGCTGGTTTTTATCTGGAGATGGTGAGATCCAGGACCTGTACAGGCAAATGCTCTGTAGCACATTGGGATTCTTGTTGCAGGTTTTCTTAAGGATTTCATGCTCTCTACTGCAGCTGTACTTTCATTTTTAGCTGGAACACTACCATTCTCTTTCATTCATCCTCTATATTGCAAACAAAAAGGAAGAAATGGGACTTAATTAGGCTATCTTGATAATTCTGAGCAGTGAAAGCTATGGAAGGAAGAATTGTGGTTGTTCTTATCCAATAAAAAATGAGCAAGAACAAAGATCTGTGAGAAAACAATAAATAGGCAACTCTTTAAAGATGAGGGCTGGGCTCCTTGGTTCCTTTGGGCTCTGGAAGCAGAGGATAAGCCCTATAGGGAGTTTATCAACCCTGTGGCAAAGCCACCAGAATGGGAGTTGGAGCAAAGGCTCAGCTGCCAGAGTTTGCAGCCTGACAACTGCCCATCAGGTTCAGTTTGTGTCAACATCCAGGTGGGGCTCTGCAATGTCAAAGGAGCGGAGACAACCCCTGCTTCCCACGGTCGCTCCGGGGGAAGTGATCTCCGGAAGGATGGGAAGGACAGAGGGGTTGTAACTTCTTTGGCCAAGAGAAATAAAGCTCGGCCAGATCTTTCTGCAGTGAGCTGGCACAAAGCAGGGGGAGAAAAGAAACTGTGGTGCTCAAGAACAAGACTGGAGCGCTCAGGAGGGAATAAAAAAAAAGGTATCAATAAATTTGTGTAGCAAAGACAGAAAATCTTAGATGATCACAGAATTCTAATCTGAACAACGTTGTCGCTTGAATATCTGTCAAAAAAAGGGAGAAGTATGCACTTCAGGTGCTATTCCCAAAGGTCTGAGAAAGTTGAAGGAGATTTCACAGGAAGTGTGAGTTTAACTCCAAACTAGAAATCGACCACTTTTAAAATTCCCCTGAGAAACTGAGTAATGTAAAAACTGCAGTGAAAAAAACCACTGTTCTTTTGAGATTTTAAAGAGCTGGGAAAATTACATATTTTTAAATATTTCTTTATAAATAAAGCATAAATCAGGTTTCAAAATGTGACTTACAAATGCAGAAACTAATCCGAAATCTACTTTATATAGTCTCTGCATTTGAGAGCTGGTGTTACACATAGGAAAACTGGAGTTGTATTGTTGGCATATCAAGATAGTTGATATTGGCTACTGATATTATCCTATACTGCAAAGAGAGCTTCTGATCTCAGTCATATGTTCTTCATTGTGAATACCTGCTGCTTTCCTGCTACCACCACAGGAGATGAAGGATAACCAGGATGACAGACTTACACCAGCATAAGGAGGAGAAAATCAGACTCAGGGCCATAGTAAGAAAAGAAGTTATTAGTGATCTAACACTGAATCATCCTCTCTCTCTTTGATTCTTTTCTTTTGGATGGGTTATAGTTATGTCCTGCATTAATATTTTTGCTTAGTTTACTAGGAAATGCAAATGAAAATAAAAAAAAAAAATTTAAATTACCTTGAGTTTTTTTTTCATCTACCAGCTGAATGTATATACCTCAGAAACTAATGTAACTCTTTCATGGGAATTGCTTATTTTCTGTTGACAGCTTTTTAGTGAAAAAGATAGAAATCAGATTGAATTTCGACAGTGAGAAATTGAGAGCTTGTTCTACCAGCAGGAGTCTCAAGGCCTCTAATTTTACCTCTGCGAGCAAAGATGAACCAAGAATATCAGCAACCTACTTTCCTGCCACAGAAAGAAAGCACAGCATCCTAAAAGTCAATCCAAAAGACAATCTGAAACTGAGATTTGTCTAAACTTCAGTGATTTTTACCTTGGTTTAAATATGGCAATATATAAACACAGTAGAGATACTGAACTTTATCCTTGGGGACCCAGCAGTGTGGTACATGGAAGTGAAATAAAGCACATTTTGTCTTCGGTCACAGGGGTGGGGTTCAGGTGTTGCACTCCCCCAAAATCCCAGTCCTGCATCAATCTTGCCACCCCACGGCACTGGGAGCAGGACTTTGGTGCTTGCAGGGAATTTCTCCTGGCTCTCTCTGTCCCTGATGAGGCCTTAAGGTCATTTATATCACATGAATGTTTCAATTAAGTGTCCATATGAACACTGCCATTGACTCCAGCTCCATAGAATTAGAATGAGATCATTAAAATACAAATATCAAAATACTTTGTCTTCTTTCCAGTGCATGGCAGCATTTTTCTGCTTTGTCCATTTATGTGTTCCATTCTGTGTAATCCAACATTGCTTTTTGTCCCTGCAATATATCATCATAACACTCCTTCCTGTGCAGCAGCATCAGGAACCATATCAGGCTAATTCTTTTCCATCACATCGTATTTTCTTGTGTCCTAATGCTATTATTTCATGCTCACTTCTTTCCTCGTGGTATTTTTGCTGGATCATCTTTCATCTTTATCATATTGTTTTACTTCCTTTCATCTTGTACTTTTTCTGTCAAATGATTGTGTCACCTCAACAATCAGATACTGGCCTGGCACAGTTGCTTCACAGCATGTTTCCACCTAAAAAACCTCAACCATAATGAAATCTTCACACTGACTTATGATAAAATAATATGATTTCTTCTTGTGATGAAGCGCTAATTTTCTGTTTTAACATAAAATAATGATCCCAAGAACCGTGTAATCAGGAGAAACATAAGGATTTCTCTTTCTTTCACAATTTCTAGTTTACAGACTTCACTAGAGATTAGCTACTTTTAAAAAACCTTTCTGTAACTGAGGAGAAAAATTTCCAGAATTCTCCAGAAGTGGGTGAGTTATACAAAGCTGAACCCAGCAAAGAACTGTGGCTCCTACAGTTGGGCCTCCCAGGGCATATGGAGGAGATCTAATTCTGGATCATGACTGTGCTTAAATGTTAGCTTTGAACAGGCCAACCCTGTCAAAGCCAGGACTGTTGTCACTAAATGAGGTTACTGGGGATTTTTATGTAAGGTACCACAGAAGCTGGCAAATAAACCAGCAAATATTGTGGTGGCAGATTAAAAGGTTACTGCCCTTGGCTGTCTTTCCCACCCTCCTGCAGCAGTATTTTCCCTGCAGAGGAAGAGGGTTGTACCCACATGTCAGCATGTCGTGGTCTTCAGTGAGGGGTCGTAGGAGCTGCAGAGATTCAAGTCAGGCTCATTAGGGAGGCTCCTGACTGCTCCTGTCCTTGATTTTCCTCTGGAAGTATCAGCCCTATGACAGAGGTGATTGAATTCCCTAAAATGTTCTCCATACCAACCACTGGATTAATTTGCACTAGATATGGATGTCTGTGAACTGCAGCAGCTGAGAAATTAGGCACATTACCTATTGTGTTGTCTACAAGGTCAGTATTCCCTTGAAGACAAAAGTTGTGAATAATAATCTCCTAAATTCAGCCACGAAGCTGATGAGTCAGAGCCTTTGAGCACCAGAAATCTGGCTGTGAGGATGTGAGAAGCTGAGTGGACACTGCATGGTCTCCCAGCGTTGTAGTGGGGGCATAAACCTTTAGTCAGAGGAGCAATAGGGGCTTAAAGCACCTTTGGAAAGTTTCATCAAGGGTTGCTCGGTACCTACACCCCCTCTGTCCTACTGGGGAGGTACAGGTGCCTCAGAAAGCAAGAGCTGCCCAGCCCTGAGCTCCGTGGTACCGCTCCAAAGAGATGACAGCAGCAGAAAATTGGGTTCCACATTTACAAACTCAGTACACTAACTTAAATCAAAGTCAGCCTTGTTCTGCAGACAGGTTTTCCCATGTTCTCACACCTCTACTTTTAATTAAAATGCTGACAATCAGGGATAAGGGGAACAAAATACAAAGGTAATCATGTACAGAAAAACATATTTCACCAGAGCATAAGCTATTAGCACTTCCTCGGCTATCTGATCATCTGACAGGCTTAAGGGTAACAGTGATGTGAATTTCAAATCTCCAGCTGCTCCCTGAGGAGCTTCTGTCTCATACAGTTTGTAGTGAAGTGAGACAGTGGAATGCAAAAATGAAGGAAAGGAAAAGACATAATGCAGCAGGATGTATAAAAGTAGGAACAGGGCCAAATGCAGCCCTCTTTTAGTGCTGCTGACTTTGATGCATGCGGTGGCTCATGAACATCTGTCTCAAAATAGCATAATCCCCCACCTGAACCAGGATTTGTCACTTCTGTATGTTTAGCTCTGTAGGACTCAATCCGTTCAGGAAATTAAGCAGATGTCTAATGCTGAACAGATGAGCATTTTCACTCAAGTCAAAACAATTACAATTAGATGTTCACCAGAATCCCTTGCTCAGTTGGGGCTGAGTGGGATAGCTTGTTTCAGGTTATCAAAGGCCTGACTGCATTGCAGGCTGTTCTTTTTCACCAAGACACTCTGAGCTGCCCATGGGCTTCTCTCAGGTCACATTTTTTCATTCCTCACCTGTGTATGACTGATCTCACCCCAGTCACTCAGGTGTTCTCTGTGACTGATCTGGCCAGTCCAGTTACCACATATGAGCAGCCTTTAAGAGCTCATGTGCCCAGTTGCTTTCCATCACCTCTCTTCTCCCACAAGAACAAAAAAGATGATTTTATGCCTAGGAAAGTTGCAGCCTAAAAATGACATGAGAGCTAACAGAAGGATTCTGATTGTTGGAAGAGAACAGTATTGGAAATGATACTCCCCAGCATGGCAGGCAGCTGGCTCAGTGCTCTGCAGCCTGCCTCCAGTCAGCTTTTCATAGGCTTTGGGAAAGGGAAGGTCCTAAGGAGGAAGGATTATACAATTTCCTATGGTGTATTTACAGTGAGCTACCTACCCAGCGTGAGGGCAGCAAGAACTCCTTCAGTAACAGGATTTAGCACAATTTTTTGTTTTTATTTCACTGGAAGGTTCTCACACCCAGCCCAAGCACACGGTGCTTGCATCACCCAGACAGTACAACACACTAGAACGAGCACAAGTCAAATATAATTGCAGTTCTCATGTTTGCTCTCTGCCCTCATGTCAGTAGTTAACTAGGATTTTCTCCATGTGGAAACAATCTCCATATCTTTACTCCTGAAAAAACTGAAACAATGTATGAATCCCATCTTCTTTCCTTTTTTTTTCCTTGGAGTATCTGCAAGTTATTTGCCTTTATTACAATTGTAGAGGTAACCTGATGACTGCAAACAGACACACTCAGGATATTATAACTGGCTTTGCTCTGTTCCTGGATAACGTGCAAATTTGGGGATACTTCTGACTCTTGACCTGAATATTTGCCACTGAATTTGTTGCATATGGTTAGATATATGTTCTGCTGCATATGTCTTTTGCACACTAAATATGAGAAATAAACTTCTTGCAACATTCTGTGCTTCTTTCCTTGCCTCACTCCCATCCCAAGCTTTTTTCTTGCATACAAAGACCCACTGACTCTTGTAAATTGTGCATTGAGCTCTGCTAGGTTCCAGTGGCACATGCCACTCTGTGTTCCCTCTTTGCACATCTCTATCACATCTTGATTTGCAAAGAATACATATGGTTGAAATAAAGGCAAAAGGTGTTTTTCTTATGCTTGTCCTTTCGTGATACTGCTTGTCCAGTGCCAAATGGGAAAGCACAAGAGGTTGTTAGGTTGGCTCTAAAGCTCTTTTTTTATGTGCATCATTTTTCACGCCCTGTAGTTTAGGACCTCTCTTTAGAAGGAGGGTGGATGGGATGAACTCTTTAAAAAGGCTGGTATATCAAATGATATTTATCATAAAACATCTCAGGTTTATGTCACTTATAGCTGTAATTTAATTATACCTAATATGTTTCCCTAACTGTGTGATATTGACTATTTTATAGGAATTAGAATGAGTCTTTTGATCATTTGTGGGTACAGCTTCACTAATAGGCATAAATCAAAATGTCTTAGATCAACTTTGTACCCCTAAGGCATAATGTAAATGATGAAGGGATGGGACTTCATTTTGTCATGTTCTCTTCAAATATCAAGTTATATTAAAGAAAACACTTTTCTCAATCACAGGTGCATGTACGAAGAGTGAGTGACAACTTGATGTCATCTCTTTGATAAGTCGACTCCCTTGGCATTTTTAGATGTACTTTCATAAATGAGCTTCAATTTGTCTTGCACAGAGTGGAGCTGTATCTCTCTGGCTGCAAAGCTGTATTTAAAAATGTGCTTACTACTCCATAATTCACAAAGGATGGGGAAGGTAAAGGAAAAAAAAAATATTCTTCATGTATTTTGCTAGAGACCAATAAGGAAATGTGCATATTTGTTCCTAAAAGCCAAAGCACTACAGGGAGGGAGGCAAATGTGAAGTCTGTGCTGTTCCACCACCAATCTGGCAATTTGTTATAAGACGTTTTTACATGAGGGGATGATTCTCCAATACCAAAATCTCTCTGCCTGCCAAAAGAAAGGCAAGTAGAGAACATTTATAAGCTCAAGCAAGTCTTTTGTACAGCAGGGACATGCTTGGACAAGCACAGACACATGCATAGTTTGAGACAAATATACAGCCTGCATTTTATTTGCACACCGAATATTTCAAAACCTTATGCTTTTGCTGAAAAAAATGTAAGGGTTTTTGATAGTGTAAGGATAGGACCATCTTCTAACACTAAGGGAAGGCCATATAAGTAATGCAACATATTAGATCTGTTTGTATATGTATGTTATATATTGCATATATAATATATGGTCTAGTGGAAGGGTCCCTACCCATGGCAGTGGGGGGAGAACAAGATGGGCTTTAAGGTCCCTTCCAACCCAAACCATTCAGTGGTTCTGTGATTCTGATATGAGTAATGCAACAAGTCAGATCTCCATCCAACACAAATTGTCATCATCTTCCATTTGACATACTTTAGGACTTTTAAAGTTTTACATCCACTGAGAATCTGCCCCATTCAGCTTTTGAAATGACCAAATACAGCAGCTTCTATGGCATCTATGGAGTCAGACCCACCATTTCTCAGTCATTCCAGTCTGACAGCAGTTATTGCTTCTTTGAATTTTAATCTGACATTTAACCTACCTGGAAATGCATTGCCTCATTTACTTTTCGTGCTCTCTCCCCCCCCCTCCATTTACTTCTAAATAACCTTTTTCTTTAGATGATTTTCATGAAATTGCCACTAAAAAGAGCCCCGTTTGAGCTGCCTCATTTGAAAACTGTGAGATAGTGCAAGACATCTGAAGATGTCATTGTAACACATGAAAAGCACTTCAGCTCGCACATAAACACTATCAAGTAGAATCTGAACTGAAGTTATAAGCTAGGCTGAAACGATATTTTGTTAATAATTGTCAAATATTCCACAAATAGCACAATCCTAAATAGCACTATTCTGAGCAATGAGAGCACCACGTAACATGCTGAATTTTTAAACAGAGCTGAACAGAATATAGAATTTCTATTTGGGAAGTGTGGACATCTTGAAGTTCAATTTTGTTCAGAAATGGAACAAATATCTTTCCGACAAAAGGAAAATTCTAAATAGCTGCTTCAAAAAAGCAATGTGCATTTCAAACTCAAAGTTTAGGTTTAAAATTGTCTTTTTATTTTTTATTATTTCGATGTCAGAGTCTGGTTAAAGAAATGACAGTGAATGGGAGAATTTGCTAAGAACAAAAGGATCATCAGAGACTTTGCTGATTTCTTTATCAGTACAATAGAGAAGGAGCTGTTTTCTATATTCTTATGTAGGATACAGCATCACATTTTTTACTACTGACAGATCATGAAATTATGTGAATAAAAATACAGAATATTTTAAATTAAATTTTAATGTTGAAATAAATATACAATTTTGATAAAACCAGTTGAAGTTTTCATAAGAAAACTTATTCTTAATAAGAAGCAAAAATAAGCAAAGCTCTGTTTCACTGATATTTTCATAAAAGTTTATTTTGTTGGAAATAAATTAAACCAGTTCTTTTGCTTATAATCTAAGGATACATTTATATTCAATCTCTGTTGAGCAGGCAGTGCATTGCTCTTACAATATCCACTGTCTTTGGCAAGTGTTTCACTCAGTAATCCAGCTTCTAAAATTGTTATTTGTGCTCTGATGTTACCCATGGATACAACCATGATCAAACTCCCTCCTCCCAGAGCCCTGCTGAGTTATGGGGAGACAGTTCCACCTCCAAAGAGCTTGAAGCCACAGAGGGAAATACATGAAATACAGAAAGTATGGAAAGAGAGTGAGGGAAATAAGGACTGTAAGAGTAAAACAAACCAGATGACCCCACTGTCATCTGGTACTTTGCCTTGTACCATTTCTAGACACCCATGTTAACTCTTAAACCCTTTTTGCAAATTACTTGGTTTTTAAAAATTCACTTGATTCCCTGCACAGGCAAGAAAACTGTCTCTTCTGTGGGTTAATAAGATCTACAGTCCAACCTTATGGAAGAAAACATCCCACCAGGTGAAGCTTGATCCTGCACACGTGACGTGTCTCTGGTCTAACAGTGAAGGGCAGTAACAAGAAGGATGCAGTTTCTTTTTGGTCCGGCTAAAAATAAAAAGACAAATGCCTTTAAAGTTATTCATCAAGAATAAGGAGGAAAGAAAGCAAAAACCCGACAAAAATCTTGGGAAGGTCTCTGTTTCCCCAGCCTGCTCCTGATAAGGACTGTGTCCCATCCCTGCACACTGGCACACAGCACTGGCACTCTCCTGGCTCAGGGCTAAGCTCCCAGACACAGCAGAGCCATTTCCTCAGTGAACTGTCACTAAAGATTCTTTTCTTGGTTTTCTTTCTTTTCATGATAGCCCAAATTGAATGCTTGCCTTGCCTTGTATCTGTCATGTTAGCTTTTTAGATAGTACATGCTATACTCAATACTCCAGTGGGCTGCTGTCCTTCTGTAGGAGCTTGCCAGGCTTATCAAGTGCCTCTAATGGTGGTGGCCTGAGGGAAAACAGTACACAGTTTGCTTTTACATTTCTTCTCCACTTAAAAATATGGGAGATATTAATAGTACAAAGAACTGTTCCCTTCTGCTTTGATCTCTACAGCACTGTTGCTCTTTCAGCCTCCATGTCACTACTGATGCCATGTTATATTACTATTTTCATTATTCCAGCCTATAGTCCATATTCTTTTCCCATCTTGCTGTCTGCTCTAACCCCAGCTGTAGCTGGCCTTCCCCGGAGGAGAAAGGGGAGTGAGAGGATTGGATGTGCTGCAGCAGCATCCCCTGAGAGCTGTTAGTGATTGAGGGGCTGTATCAAACCTCCTGGGACTCTTGAGAAGATTTATTTTCAAAGATAGTTGTTGATCAAAAAAAAAAAAAAAAAAAGCCTAAACTGCTGTCCCCCCTGGAATAACCTCAAAGGAGATGTGCCTCAGGGACATGTGCTCCCTCTGTGCTCCTCCTTTGCTTCGGGGCAGCAGTAATTTGCTGTAAACCAAAGGCAGCAACAAATTCCACCACCCTGATGGCAGGTCAGTTTGCTGCCCATCATGTGAGACGGAAGGGAAAGCACAGCAGTAACTCCTGTGGCTTCTCAGGGAACGCAGGAGGAGCAGCACACCATAAAACCCATCTCATATTCCTGTGTTCCACACGGCTGACATTTGAGGTGAAGGGGGGAGAAATCTTAATTTCATTTGTCCCTGACTCAGCATGGAGTGAAAGTCATTACTGAGTTTGAAACGTCCCATTTTGGTGACAGGTTACTAGAAGCTCTGGGAATGGTTTTCTGTTTTCTTATATAAAGGAACCTCCAGGAAGAGGACATGGACCTGATTTGAATTTATTCTGTTACTATATGATTAGCACTAATTCAAGCACTGTAAAAAATATTATAATAGAGTGTTTTGATTTAGAAGTGCTTAACAATTTACAGTAAATCACAAACTAAGCCACGAAGCTGCAATTCTTCGTAGGTGTGTGTCCTGTGCACACAGACTCACACCATTTGCAAACTATGAGATACTGGCATTAGACACACCATGTAAAGTCAGTTATAAAGAAAAGTAGGTTCCTCTTCTTAATTAAATAAACCCATAAATAAACAGAAGACAGCAGCACTGCAACAGGCAAACCATTCTTCAGCTCCTGAATAAGACATTCAGTGGGAAAGAACTGACAAATACAGTACAATATCTCTTCTCATTAAAAAATGCATTTTATGTACAATTGACAAGGAAAATTAACTTAAAATTTTATCTCATACTCTATGGAAAGCTGTGCTTGCTTTCTGAGCAAATGAGCAATAGTGCCTGGAGAACAGAGCACTCAGTTGGGTGCAGCAGCCTGGTTTTGCCCTGGGTTTTGTTTCTGTCCTGGGTTTTGGATATGATCAGGTTATCAGTCGGTGATTGTATCTCCACTGCAAAGCCTTCAGAGGTCCATCTTTAAATTGCATTACAGCTAGATAAAGTCATTATTATTATGCAAGGAAATATATTTTTCATTGTCTGTAGTGCACATTTTCACGCACGTTAAAAGGGAAAACCAAGTTGTTTGCCAGTGTCTGACTCTGCTGAGAAACCTTATCTAGGGAAAATGAAGCTGTGTCAGACAGGTGAAGGACTCTCCCAAGCTATTAATTCACTTTGAATAATTCATTAGCTAACACTCTTAAACTCTGATAGTCCCAGGTAAATCCCAGAGAGGGGTTTTGTGGTCCGTCAGCCTTGCTCCTCATCAAATGCATTAAGTTTTACATAATAAGAGGATGCGTGAGTGTTTTTAAAGAGATAGTTATTCTGGAACTTGTAATTAGTGCACAGTGTCTAATTGTGTGATAGAAGTGACTGTGTATGGTAATAGAGGGCACTCTGCATGGACTGACAGCACAAACCCAGCTGTGGTTTATCTTGATAAGTGAGTTACTGTGTCTTCTTCCATCTGAAAGTGTCCTGGAAGTTTTACTTGGCACTCAGACTCCTGAAGTTTAATGCAGTATAAAGGAAAAGTCTTTTCTCAGCTGTGTGCTCCAGCACATCAGTGGGCAGTGAAGAGTCAGGGCCTTACCTGGTGTAAACTGGTGTGTATTCACTGAAATCAATTAATTCACAGCCATTGTGAGCCAGGTGTTAGCAAAAGTCTCACTGAGTTACAATGGAGGAGGATCAATCTTTCAAAATGCAAGAGAGATGTGAATACAAAATTTACCTTTGAAATTCTCACAATGTGCTGCAAACATGTTGCCCAAAAGCGCCCTCTCCCTCTAACATTATTACAGGAAAACTGAATAGGCTGCAGTCACTATTTTTCCCATCTTCTTATTGAACCTAAAATGGTCACTGAATTAAACTTTAACAAATAGATCTTTTTAAAACTAAATTAATAAACTTCCTTATTTCTCCACTATCTAAGTTCATAGCCTTTACTTAATGATGATGCACTTGATTAAATAAAATGAAAGAAAAATGGAAGTTCTTTCAGACATTAAAATTAATAATGAGTTTAGACTTAATCCAAAAGCAATTTAACTTTAAACATTCATATGAAATTAAATGAGCCATTGAATTTGCTATATAAGCAAGCATTAATCTTATCAATCTATGAAGACCGGAATGTTATACAGTGACCCATTAATTTCAAAGTCTAATACAAGGTCTGTTTAATGCCTTTAGTCTATTAAAAAGTGTGATCCTACAATATAACTGCTTTTTCATAAACGTTTAAACCCCAATTCATCCTGCTACCGCTTTGATCATTTGATAATCTGTTCTGACAAGATTATAGTTCCAAAAAAATCCCCAAATACATAATTTCTTTGCATCTGCATTTGCTGCAAATTTGAACTTCAACACCAACAAAGGATTTATTAGAAAATATAGGGATTTGAACAGTTGGTGTTTGTTGTAATAAATGTTCAACAAAAAAATAGATTTTCCTTTATCAGGTGCTATTTAGACTAACAACCTTACCTGTATTCTGAACTCTATCTTTGCCAATGCAGTAGAGAGCTGTGCCACAAAAAAATAAAAAACACCACTGCTCATTCAAAACATCTCTAAAAGAAAGAGGAAGATTTTTGTTATGACTGATGCCTTTGGTGTGTTTTGTTTCTGTTTGTAGTGACGTGTTGACTACAGTGCCTTATGCAAGCAGGGAGAAAGACCAGAAAGTTTACTTTCAAGGTTTCTTTACCAACAGTGCAAGTCATGGTGATTTGCAAAATTAAAATTAAAAAAAACCAACAAAACAAACCTTTTTTGAAAACTGCCCTTTTTAGTTAATGAGATGATTCAATATCAGAGTTTAATGGTATGACATCTCAGCTCCTGCCATGGAAGGTCATGGTTTGAAATTTCTGTTTCTAATCAGTAGTTGCTCCCACAAAAACCAATCAAAGGGAAAGGTTGATATTTAAATATGTTTATGTTACTAAACAGGTGTTCCAGTTTGACATACTATACCTAATTCTACCCAATTTTCACAAATCTAAGGTCAATGAGAAATTATGCTTCTTAAAATAAGACAAAAACAGTTCCAGTGTGGTTGTTAAATGTAAAGAATAATAAGTAGTTTGAGGAATGCTCTGTTCCTTGAGCGTGCACTCTAGAAATGCCTGCAAAATGCAACCAGCTTTTTCTGTGTAGGAGTATATTTTCTTTGTCTGTAACACCTTCCTTGACTTACATCTGCTTGCAGAAGCCTGAAATATGGATATAGTAGTACTGTATCCTTGTATAAATAAATGACTGCTATTAACTTTTAAGAGTCTCCACATTTTGGCCCTGTGCACTAATTAGGAATGCAAGGCTATGAGCAGATTACTTGTGTAAACTCATGGAGCTCATTGGAGCATTTCCCAATTTACACTGGAGACTGTATTAAAATCTGACCTGCTAAATGGTAATATATTCCTTCTCAAATACATTTCCGTGCATTAAGAACAGAGGGATCCTATTCCAAGGGCCAGAAGGACAAAATAAAAGGCTGGTACAGTATTTTTTGTTACGGTACAACAGTTTGAGTAAGAGGAAATACTGAACTCGAGAGATTACTCAAGCAGAAACTGAATCCAGGTAATTACACATTTAATACAAAATCACTGATTTTCCTAAGGGTGTTCGGGTCAGGATGTTACCCAAAAGACTTTAACAGTGGCAAGTGGTTGGGAAACTTCTGAGTCTCTTGGCTATTGTCCATTTGCTCTCATCCTCTGTCTTGCCTCTTGGAATCTTATCCATGGTTATGCTGGAAGGCATTTGGAGTGCAACCAGCTGTGGCAGTACAGTACCCAGAGCTGCAGCTGTGTCCAAGAGGGTCTGTTGGCTCTGGTATCTAAAAGGTAGAATATCAAGAACTGAGTGATCAGAAAATACCTAAGGTGTTTTTGAAGTGTTTATTGAAAGTATTTTTTTTTTAATTTTATTGGGAAGTTCATTTTTCTCATACCTAAAGGCTGTGAAAGATTGTTAATTTTGTTGAATTTTAATTTTGGCAACAACAGAGGCATGGGCTGATGAAGTGCTTTTTGATTTGCCCAGCTTTTATATTTTCTAACAATATTATTATTTTTTCCTTTCAAATGAGGTCTTCATTTCTATTTTGCATTCTGCACTAAAGTGTAGTTGCAACCAAATGAAGCATTTTGATTTTTGTCAAAATAAAATCTGTCAGTAGCTGGCCCAAGACATTATTTTGGTTTGTTACGGTTGGAATCTTCTTTCATGGAGATTTTTGAAGTGATAGGATTTGCTTCCTGATGGGCATGAAAACAGTTTTGAAATCACAAATTCTTTAGAAAAATGAAAATGCCATTCTTGTCACAGATCTGGTGCTTTTTAAATTGTTCCCTGTTCACTTGCCACATGATAAAAATAGGATGTTGAGAACATTTGCCACAAGTCAGCGCTAAACGTAAGCAGAGCAGATTTCCTTCATGCAGTTCTGCTTCAATTAATACTGTACCCTGATATGGACTGGTTGAATTAATCTTCAGCACGTAAATCTAGGCATCAGCATCACCATCAGCAGTCAGAACTGTCATCACTGGTTTAGAGTAATTAAAAGCCTGACAAAGAATCAAATTTCAAAAAAAACCCACAACAAACCCAACCTTGGTTATGTTTGTCTTCCTAAGAACTCTAATCTAAAAGGCCATATCTCAGTTTTGGGTTTGTTTCAGGCATTTGGATACAAGTTCTTGCCTCAGCCCCTCAGCAAAGTACAGGTCACCAGGTAAAGGTCTTATTCTCCATCTCATTTTGACTGTTGTATGTGAAAAGTATTAACAGATTGTGTAACAGGTGATCTGGTGCAACCAGGTGAAAAGGCAAAAAGAAGTCTTACCTTTGAATTTAGCCTGCAAAATGCTCTTGGTCTAGAGTTTCTGCCTCACACAGCAAGTTTCCAAAAGAAGTACCAGACCTGTGTGTTTACTCCCATCTGTCTAATAAAGGCTGGTATTCCTGCAGCTGGAATACAGTATTTGTTCTGCAGTGTTCACTCACGTGCCTCAAAAATGAGTCCTTGGCAGGAACAGATTCAACCAGCAAGCCTATGAAATGAAACCCGTTTTCTGGAGGGATTGTGCAAAATACCAGTTGGAATTTGCCTGAGGCACTGAACTGGTTCTTTTACATATGAAAGAACTATAAACATACTAAAACCCTACTGTTTTGTCATGTTCCCTTAGTCTTTCAGCTCCCAGATAACTGAGTGTAGTTCAAACAGTACATCTCTGAGGATTGTAACCCTGGAGCTTTTACTATTCATTTATTTATTATTTGTCAGCTTCTTCTGCTTTAGGGTGGATAAGTTTTCACTTATTTGTTTGTATCCTTTCTTTCTGAGAAATGCTGATGATAGAGTCAGCAGCCAAAGTCCCACAGTCCACAGAGCTGGGAGTTCCTTTCTAGAGTGACTCTTTGTGGTGCCTCATCAAACTTTCACAGAATCACAGGAAGACTCTGGTTGGGAGGGGTCAGAAGAGGAGCCCTGCTCCAACCTCCAAATTCAAACCAGAGTAGATTTGAGAACTTCCACGATTGGAGACTCCTGTATTTGACTCCTGTTGCAGTTATAACTATCCCTCCTATGATTTCCTTTCTCTCTTATATCGGGTCAGAATTATTTGCGGATATGTCAGCTATGTCATGTTCAGGAACAATATTTCCAGACCAATGTTAATAAGCAAGGAGTGCCCTAAAGAAGAAAAGAACAAGAAAGGAGAAAACAGTCCTCACCTCTACCACCTGCAGGATTCTGAATTATAAGACCACTTGTCTGGAAAACAGCACAATTCATCACACAATCGAAGCCAGGTTTGGGGGCCAGCCCTTCATCAGACCCCAAGTTGTCACAGCCACAGCCCATCTGCATTTCTGTAATGGGAATGACCTCAAAGGCTGGGATCCTTTTCCCTCATGGCCAAAGTCCCTCCTTCCCCCATGACGACACAAACTGGTGAACTGGGACAAGTACCTAACAAAGCTTGCTCTCCAACACATACCACAGCAAGAAAGCAGTTTTTAAAGTGTTTGTATGGTTTTGGCTACTAGGGTTTGGATATAATAATCACTTTCAGACACATTCCTGTTTACTTCCATAAATGTGTTTGCATAGCACACAAATTTGACAGATGGATTTGGGGAGTTCACTTTGCTCTGCAAGCAAAATGCATGCACATCATAAAAACCACTCCTTTTAGAGAAGCACTAAAATGAGAGAATTTTCTAAATAATTGATTTCTAAACCAACAATTGAACTCTCGCAATAATTATTTTGAAGACAAGAGATAAGGTTCAGTTACTGTCTATGCTGGTTGATAATATAAAAAACTTAATGGAAGACAGTCTTTCTAATAAGAAAGTGAGAATTATAAGCAATAAAACCCAGCATGGGATGTGATTATCATGAGGCAATAATATCCTTGGGCATTTTGCTATATAAAAGCTGAGTGCTCCCCATAAATATGTGTACTTCTTATTAACCACACCCCTACAAGTTGCCTGATTGATACAGAGGTATTTTTTTTTTTTAGATTTAAATAGAGATACATCATCTTAGGAAATAGCTTTGGGCTTGAATATTGTAGCCATGAGATTAATAGAGTTCTAAGTTGGAGATGTTAATTGCTTTATTTCTGGTGGGTGATATTTGGACCTTCACGCCTCCTTTTTCAGGGGAGTAAAATGGTGGTGAGCATCACTTTGGGACAAAATTAATCAATCCCTTCTTAAGAAAGAACAATCAATCAGCGTTAGAATCGTGGTAGTGCTGGTGCTGTCTCTCGTTTCTTATTTCATTTCTTACCTTGCCATTATGAATAACTGTCTTTGAAAGGCTGCAAAGTGGCCTTTTTTCTCAAGTTAGTTCCCAAATCAAGGCACAAGTGGCTGATGCCAAAAGCCTGTTGAGACTTTTTAGGAGGCACAGAGCATTATGAAGTCCTTTTAAGATGAATAGTGTGTAAATGTTACCCTAATGTTATCCTAAATGTTATCCTAATGTACATCACCCGTCATCCTTCGTCTCTTTTATTCATTTCTTTTTGTCCCACCTGACCCTGACCTGTTTTTTTCAATTTTACATCATCTCCCATTTCCACAAAACGTTTCCAGCTCTCCCTTCACCTGCATTGGCCTTAGGGAGTGGTAGTGAGGAACAGATTGTACATCTTTATCCTTTACATAGTAAGGACAAGATGGAAATATGTGGCTTCACAGAGAGAATTTGTCCCAGAGTTTTTTTTTCTAAGAAAGGTGGTTTTTTCACTCTAAGTAAGGATTATTCAGCCCTGTGACCTGGCCATCCTTTCTGCACTGAGGGAAAGAAAACTTACATTATTTTTAGCAGAAGTCTCCCGAGGCGGGAAGGAGAGTCAGTTCTCTACAGCTTGCTTTGATAGCATACAAATGGTGCGTAGCTTGTGAAGAAGCATTTCACAGCTTTTGCTTGAGGGTTTTTATGGAGGAGGTACTGGTGAACAGCCCAGGAATTTGTCTTCTTCATCTCTCAAACCTGAGCCAGCGCTCGAGGCAGAGCCAAGCCCTGGATGAGGTCACGGGTGACAGGACGAGGCTGCTGAAGGATGTGAGCAACCACTGCCAGTGCCAACAACTCTGCCTCCCAGGGTGCTGCACACAGGGCTAAAATAAGCTGCTTTAAGAGTACTCCCCATATTCCTTGACTCTAATTTCTCCTCCACTGAGAATCTGACCTGCCAGATCCCCAATGTCTGCAATTAGGACACAGAATTCCAACAGTATTATATCACAATCGGTGTAATTACAGCCCAGTGTAAGTGCCCGCTGTCACATTTGTTGCTTTGTGCATATTAATTGGTTAACCTACTGATGCCTGGCCAAATTCCTTCCTTGATCAAAAGGCACACTGAAACACTTAGCAGAGTATTTAAACAATGGACTTTATTAGTACAGTGTCAGCAACTCAGCCTTTCTTAGAGAAAAAAATTGCATAAGGAAACACAAGGCATAAATCCTTCTGGAATAACACAGTATAGTGGCTTATACATCAATTATTTTTTCACAAAAGCCTTTTTCTAAAAAGAAAGAGAGAATGTTATGAAGCAAGAAGAAATATAATTTCTTCAAATGCTTTTTTTCTCCCTCAAGACCAGTATTCTGATCAATGACGAGAGATGGAAATTAGACAATTTAATATTTTTAGAGTCTTCTTTACCTTTTGGTATATTTATTTTACCGTTCATTAGAAAATCCTAGACTGACTGGCATCAACTCACATATAAATTAGCATTTCCCCCACTAGGTATGTGCAACATTCATGGGTTTAAACACAAAGAGAGTAGGTTTACATTAACTATTAGGAAGCAATTGTTCCCTATGAGGGTGGGGAGGCCCTGGCACAGGTTGCCCAGAGAAGCTGTGGCTCCCCCATCCCTGGAAGTGTTCAAGGCCAGGTTGGAGGGGGCTTGGAGCAACCTGGGCTAGTGGAAGGTGTCCCTGCCCATGGCAGGGGGTGGGACTGGATGGTCTTTAAGGTCCCTTCCAACCCAAACCATTCCATGATTCTGTGTGTCTATAAGTTTAAAACTTCATTAGCTGTATGTTTTTTGTGCCTGCTTAAGAAGTTCTGGAAGATTAGGTCACCAACCTAGTGGATACATACAATTATGGTATAGCAATATGTAAAGTTTTTAGATTGCATAATTTATTCTCTATTATAAATTATCTCAGAACAAAAACAGCAAAGAACATTTTATGGATAATCAAAATGATATACAGTGAGCAAGCTGTGTGGAAAATTATGTACAGTGGACCACCCATTCTTCCATTGTATATCCATAACATCCATAGCATTCTCTTAATAAATGTTTAATTAGAAATAGAGCCAGTGGAGTTGTTCCAGATTTAGTCACTGTAGTGGAAACACTGATGTGCACAGATGTGCAGTAGCAGCAGTGGCATCTGGCCAATAGATCACTTCAGTCACTGGCTCTCAAGTTTAATCTCTGAGGCTAATGCTTGTGATTTTACTGATATCAGCAACTGCTGTTACAGACATAAATATCGTGGGGAGGGGCAACACTTTGGAATAGTCTCCAGGCCTTCAATGCTATTTCTGCTGTAGTTTCCCATCATGTTATTTTCTAGTTTCCATTTCTACGTTCCTGCCCTTGGGCACTGGTTCCAGTCACCATCTCACACCTATCACCAGTACAAGCTGTGGAGTACTACAACAAGTCCCTAAGAATGAAGATGTTCACCTTAAAAAGAGCTGTACTTTCTCATTTATGTGTATCTTACTAATGCTCAGGAACTATTTGAGTCCATGGCCTATTTGTATAACTTCTTCAGTGCAGCAGATTAATATCATTTTACTCTTAAGGCTAAACTGTAACAGAACAATATATTAAGTAACAGTTATATTCAAAAATATCCCACTTTGCCACTTGAGGAAATGTTCAAGTTGTCAATTTTATTAATACCATTGAAGCAACTGTTTTATGGGTAGGAATGATGGACACGTGAATTTATGGGGGCTCTGCTTTAGCTATGGGAAACTACATTTGCACTCTGGGGTTTCTGCACTGATGGAATATGTTCATTTTCAACTGGAAAAAAAATTCTAAAGGGAAGCAAAAAAAAAAAAGGTCCCATATTTGTTCTGTCTGTGTGTAGACTATCCATCAGCTTGGAAATTATACAGGTGTGAACAAAGCCAACCATTTCTCAACGGTGACATTCCCCTACTGTCTCCCAGCAACTTCCACCAAGCACACACTTCAAAATAAAGCAATGGCATGTTGCTCATACAGTTTTTGCTTTCTGTGACAAACTCTGTATCATGTTTAATGGCAAAATATACATGTAAACATATATAAAAGATTGTCAGCTGCTTGCTTTGTTTAAAGATCAGGTAGCTTGTACTTGTCAAGGCTTTCTGCTGTTGGCCTCGATCTTGCCCTTCCCACCTCACCAGTGTTAACTTAATGGTATGTCTGGGCTAGATAATAGGAGCCATGGGAGTAACTTTATAAAGCCAGGAAATCAAAGGCAGATGTTAAACATAAATTGTACCAATCAAACAGAGCTTACAAAAGAGTAGAATTTTCTCCTGTAATTCTATTTGAACAAACGTGTCAAATACAGGGACTGGTAGAAATACCGTCTTCATCAGGTCCCACTCTCATCAGCTGCCCTGCATTTAATCCCTTCCCTGCTCATCAGTGCCATCCCTCCATTGCAAAAATCACCTGGAAAGACACAATCAAGTGTAATGATCCCTTCCAAAGGACTGCAAGCTCTGAACTGCCCACCAGCAGCTTTAGTGTGGCAATTTCCCTGATGGCACCTTCCCGACAGCTGACCTTGGGAGCACATTCTGATTTGCTTGTGTCCTCTTCCCCGTGCCAATCATCCAGTCAAAACTGCAGAATGCTCCGTGCTCTGTAGATGAAAATGTTATGGAGAGTGGGCATATCCAGATGGATTCCCAAACCTTCCTACTGAGGTGACACCCATGTTACTCTGAGGCTGTTCAGGTGCTGGACCCCTGTACACCCTGATTTCCTTGACACAAGCCCTGCACCCCACTGTCCTGTAGGGTGCAATCTCCTTCAGCAACTTTCGATTCCAAACACATTTCCCATCTTCTGGAAAGACAGAAGGCTCTGCCTACTCAATGTGTAATCCAGCTTCCAGTCTGCCATTTACTGATTTGTTAGTTTGTCTTCTTTTGTTCTGATAATGTTGAGTTTACAGCAGGTTATTTATACCAAGAATATTATTTATAAAAAAAAACTCAGTAGTTTATTCCAGGAAAGGGTCCTACCTGACCTTACTTAGGTGGCTTTTTCCACAGGGACTGTTGGTGTAGTCTTTAAAGGGCTGGTTTAAAGGCTACTGAAGTCCACAGAAAGATTGGCATTGTGTGTAAACAAAGCCAAGCAGTGAACTGTGCAAACATCTAAATATTATTAGAGCATTCTGTGTTGGGGTGACTCCACCTGTAATATTTACAGCAGCATTTCTGGGGATGGTAATTGGGCCTGAGAAAGCCAAATAAAACAGACACAGCTTTTTAGCTGAAATGCATTGAAACTGGAGGGGGGTTGTGTAACCTGAAGAATTGGCCTAATCTCCTTTGTGTTTAGAAACATGAAGACGAGAAAGTCAAACCATGGCTGTCAGCTGCATTTACCAAGTGTAATGCCATTTGGCTGCATGGAATAGAAGAAAGCCTAAGCTATTCTACATGTGTAGAGCTATAAAAATAAGATTATTGCTGTTCCATGGCCTTACATTGCATCCAAAACTTGAGTTAGTGTTCTTATAATGGTAATAAAAAGAAATTGTAAATCCAGTTGGTTTTGGTAATATGAATGATGCCTGTAAAACACTTTTGTTCTATTAAAAATATTTGCTAAAACAAACAGAAGGAAAATGCTATTCCAGAATGGCCATAACAGGAAACTGATTTTGAACTCTCTTAAACTATCATTGCCAAAAATGTCATTTCAGTAATCCCAGTTCTGATTCTACCTTGAATCTCTACAAGTAATTCCATTAATTTCTGTGGAACTATCTTGTTTTATTCTCATTATACAAATCTAAAATCTAGTGAGACAGAGAATTTTAGAGCTTTATTCAAAGCTCATTGAAGTCAATGAGATACTACCCATTGACTAAAAGCAACCCAGATAATTTCAGAATTTGTTCTAATAGGTGATACATGTTACACCAGTTGTATACTTGTTTAACTTCATTGATTTCAAATGCATTTCTAAGTATTAGGTTAACTATTTTTAGAGTGAGGCAAAGCTTTCAAAATCACCATGGGAAGAATAAGTTCAAATACAACATAAAACAGTAGTTGAAGAACAGATTTCTCAATTTTCTTCAATTTAGCATCAGTCCTCATGTGACCCCATCATATTGCTTAATCCACTTTAAAAATCCACTCTGGTTTCCCAGTGATGAAAGCAAAATAACAGCAGAGCATAACATTGTTTTGCTTTAGGTTTGGTCAAGGGAAATATGTGTTTCTAAAAACTCTAATTGTGTTGTGTTGAACTCATTGCATTTTTCTTTCTTCCTCATTTCTGTTTTCAGTCTCACTGATGCTCTCAAGCTAAACCCCTGACAGCTCTCAACCTCTCATCCTTTCAGATGTCCATAGGAAAAGCACTTCCTAGAACAAGGGTGTTTGGCTTAAGCCATTACCAATGAGGTAATCTGATCTTTTAGCATTTTATAGCAGTGGAAAGATGCCCCCAATATTAGACATAATTAACAATCACACCAGGACAAATTCGTGATGTGCACAGTGACAGCCTTGTAGAGCCTGATCCTGCTATTAAGCTGGAACTACATCCCACAGTCTCCTTGATCCATGTCCTGGGAGCTGTTCTTGAGGTACTGCAAAGCACTGATCAACATTTTCAAAGGGAAGGATAATATACCTGCAAGCCAAAATCTGCTCATATACACATCTCCCATCCTGACTTCAGACCTGTACAAAACTTGAATAGATTGATAAATCTGCACAGCTGCTCATCATAGTGCTTTGCCTTTTATGAAAACATGCCTGAATTTTACTGCCAGGATTGATGAAAATTTGATTGAAAAACAGCATTGCAGAGAATCTCCCCCAACAGCAGGACACAATCTCCCCTCCTCAAATCCTTTCCAGCCAACCAGCCACATCCCATGTTCTTACCCAGATATGCCTCTTCCTAAAAGTATGTGCTGTTTTTAAAGGGAAAACTTTTACTACCGAATCTTAACTGTAGATAGTGAAAATTAATGGCTTTGACCAACCCAAAATATGTCAGGCTGCATTTAGAGTGAGGTGTTTTCAGCCCCCCATAGCACTGACCCAGCTCCAGCAGGGCAAGGCTGTGCATTTGTGCAGTGCCTGCAAACAGCTCATGTACATAAAATCCTGATTCTCTGGGCAGGGCAGAGCTTACCTTCCTGAGCCTCTCGTAGCTTGCCTAGTAGAAGGTCTCTAGATAATGAGGTAGATAACATTTTCCTTCATCATACAAAGTTTGAACATTCTTTCTTGCTATTTGATAAAGGTAAACATTAAGTTGGCCTGTCTGACAGAGAAGAGTGGGACCTTTGTAACCTGTTCTCCATCTGTAACTTCTCTTGACTTTGGAAGTTTTTGTTGCACGGGCATATTGGGATTTTCCCCTTAAACAATGAATTGTACTCTGTTGAATGTCAATTAATGGTACTAGTATTTAAATAATATATGTTCACGTTTTTAAAATTTCAAATGTGTCGTGCTGGTGACTCAAGATTTACCTGGCAGATAGTTTAAAGAAATTACTTTGGATGCAGTGATTCATTTAAATTATAAGTACCCATTACTCTCTATTTTTTAACAAGTTCATCATCCACTCAAAGAAATGCCAGACAGCTCAGGTTGGAAAACTGATTTATCTGGCATATGCAAAGATGGACTCCTTGCAGTTGGGGTTTCATAATCAGAGCAGAAACGCATTAAGGGTAGGTGTCATATTCCTTGATGTTTGCAAAAACTGTCAGAAGCCTGCATGCATTATGGACTCTTCTTTTGTTACATTGCAATCTTTCAGCTCCCAGAGCAATTTATGTGCATATGCAGGACCAGTTCCTGAGCTCTTAACTCAGGTAAACCCTGTGGATTTCTGCACCATCTTACCTTAATAAGGACTCCCAGATTCAATCCCTGAAAATAAAAGGAAAAATTCTGTGGAGTGAATATATTTTAGAGTGAATAATTATTTAGGGAATTCAATATTAAAATATTGTTTTAGAACTCTATGTACCACTGGAATACCAAACCAGGATCTGGCTAAGTAATATTTGTATTAGCCTAGCATTGCTATTTCTATACACTAAAGAGATAAGTGGTACAGCCAGCCTTTATTTCTTTTCTTTTCCGTTTTTTATGCTTCCTCTAAGAATAGCTTTACTCAGAGGACATTAAGACGAAAGATATTTGTTTTAATCTTTGATAATATGGTTCTTTATGTTGTAGGTTTAAGAGAGTCTAAAATATTGAAGGAAGATTTTTAAAAGTGTTTAGCCTGCAAATGATGTTGCTGGGCCCCTGGTGGGGTTCTCAGAAGGGCTGACTCAATGTTTTCTACATTTCTCCTTCTGGAATCCAAGTTTATCCTCTGCAACTTCTGGTTGATGGTAGGGTAGGTCCTGACCTCCCATCATTGAAAGGGATGAAGGAGCAGAGTAAAACATAATTATTTTGGATTTGTTGCAAGAAATGCCTGTTGTAATTTTAGGGGCACTTAACAACCTGCAGAATTCATCTTGTGTCAAGATTCAGGGAAAATAGCAGGCCTACTGTCTGAGATGGACCAATAAAAAAGTTATTGTTTAAAGAAAAAAAGAGTAGATTTTTAATTAAATTTTCATTGAAGGAATCATCATCAAACTTTGTAAGTGCTTCCTCTGGCCAGGGGATCAGCGGTAGAAAAAATGACCACAAGAGCAGTAAACAACCTATTCAAACAGCTTTATTTGTAACTGGATATTGCAATACTCATAGGATCAAAGAAATATGGAATGGTTTGGGTTGGAAGGGACCTTAAACTCATCTCATTCCACCCCTGCCATGTGGAGGGACACCTTCCACTAGACCAGGTTGCTCAGAGCCCCATCCAACCCAGCCTTGAACACTCCCATTCCATTGTGCATAACTTAAACACCTGATGGCACAAAAGCTTTAAAATTCTGCTGCTGATTAAGTTCATAGCCAGATTTCTGAGACTTAGTTATCCTTGCTAACAGAGTTTCTGTTTTTCCTGTCAATGACTTCCATGTAACTGCCTACTTACCCATGTAAATCAGCATCCCAGGGTTCAAGTTAATGAACTATGCCAATTCTTTATAAATAAAAGCTTGCCTAGACTTTTAATTGCTTTGAAGACCCCCTAGGAGAGGATCAGCCACAAAACTCATGTAATATCCTGCTACCTTGGGGCAGAGCACTTCCCATTCCTCCGCCTTTACTTTGCTGCTCAGCCATGTGCAATCTGGCCTTAAATTGGCAGCGTGATCCTCATTTTCCCAAAGTGGAGGACTTTTGCAATCAGCTGCCTCTATTTATGTAGACAATAACAGACATGATCAATGAACAACACTTAGGCTCTCTTTTAAGACAGATCTATTTTCAGCTGTTGCACAAAGAACTGCTTGTCACCATCTTTCGGGCGTTTGCCAGCTCAGCATTACCCAGCCCAGGCAGCAAACAGGAGACAGCACAGGCTTGTCCTGTTTGTGTCCCTGCACTGCTCCTGGTGGGAAGTTATTTACAGAGCCAGACCCACATTTAGTGGAAAACCACAAACACAAAAACATGAATTCTACAGTACTGAGGAAGAACTCAATACATTTTCCACTCAGGATAGATTTAACTTGCAGGTAGCACCGTGCCATTAAGAGGCCCAGTTGGCTATAAAAGCCTGTGTCACATATTAGAAGCAGCCCAAGCAGCCTTTGATTGTAGAGAGTTCTTCCAAAGGGTAAATTAATCCTTCTAAAGGAAGCAAACTTGGGTACTTCTCCATTCCATGGCAATCAGGGTTTAATTCCTACCCTTGCATTGGCAAAAGGCACTGTGTGTCTCAGGGATTTATGGGTGTAGATGGTAGAACAAGCCTGTTGTATCTTACCTGTCCGTCTATCTACTTATCTTCTCTCCCCCTCCGGAGGAATAAGTCCACAATCTATGCAGTATTAGAGATGAGCTGCAGTGTAATCCTCTTTTTTTTGCAATTATTGATATACAAGGCAGTCATTGCTCATACATGTGAGAGTGACGCAGAATGAGCAGAAGGCACGTGGCTGAAAATGTCAGATTATATCATTTTGGTAGGTGTAAATACCCATTTAGACTCATATTGTCTGGATTTCAGCTATGCCCAAAACATATGTATAATTCATTAGTCTTCATCTTACACGTTCAGCTACTGAGTGACTTGTCGGTTTTTATTCTTGGTCAATATATCAGGAGTAATGATGTTCTGTGCATAAGATTAAAACAGGATAAATGATATTTAATGATAATTTTAAAAAAAAAATGTTCTGTGGGCACAGCTTCTGTTCCAATCTGTTCTGGTTTTGCTTTTGGCAATAAAATTTTATTGTAGCTTAGGACTCCTGAAAGAAATAGCTTTATTCATCTTCCCTCCTATTGGCAGCACCAAAAGCAAGTTTAATGGCTAATGCAGAAAGTTAATTTCAGAGAAGTTACTTAAAAATAAACCAGATGAAGGTGCACATTAGCAACTCAGTCCCACTTCAGGTCCTGTTGTGTAAAACCACCAGTTCAGGAGTCATCTAGAAACAGGGAATGCTGCTGTAGGTCTGTCCCAGCTGGCTCCACACCAGTCTCTCCTGTCACTTACTGGGAAAAGGAAACATTTCTTGGTAGCTGTGTTCAATTACAGGACAGAGAGGTTGAGGCATCACAAAATGCTGGGTGTGGGGTGGTGTTCTGGGGTTTGCCCACAAGTTGAGCCACAGGAAGTCTGAGTAAAGGTGTCACGGGCCCATCTTGCCTCTAGGACTGCTAAGAAATTTTCTCAGCAGGCTGAGAACCCTCATACTCGGATTCAGATAGATTTAATTTCATAGAATAAGCAGAAAGTCTTGAGAATCCATATAGTTTTTGTGTGTGAACATTCAGGGAAACGTTAGAGAATAATGACTCATTTGTGATGGCTCCAGACTGATTCAGTTCAGTTTTGGCAGAAGGTTTGGCTCACTTCTGTCACTGAATACCCAACTCTCCATATCACAATTTCTGTGGGAGATCTGTTAACACAGTTGCTAATAAGATATTGTTCTTTCTTCTTTTTCAGTTTTTCAGAGAAAAGACAGAAACTTGAATTTTATTTTTTTTTAAAGATTTTCTAAGAAAGTACAAATTAATGTGGAATCTATCAAATGAGAGTGAAGCTAAAAAAGAATGAAGGCAGTGAAGTTAAATGTGCTCGCAATAGGTTTTCTTTTTCTTGCAAAGAAAGGTGACAGCTCGGAAGGGAATAGCTCTGGGACATGATCCTTGCAGGCTCTGTATGCAACACCTGCTCGTACACGAGCACACAGACATCATCTTGAACAGCCTGAATAAAGACCAGCCTGATCTGCAGCCTCTATGATAGACTGGCTTCAGTGTGAGCTATTTATAAATCATTCTTTCATTCTCAACAATGCTTTGGCTGGAGCCAGAGAGGACAGGACCACTGGCAGACAGACCCCTTGCCTAGTGTGCTGTGACTGACATGTAATCTGTCACTCCCCATCATCTGTGGGGTGGTGATAGGAAAATAATGCTCCTCAGTTTGCCTTAGATCACACATTACTCTCCTGAATACGGCTCCCCAAAGCTGTGAAATGGCCTTTAGAAAGTGTCTTTGTTCATTTTTTTTTTATATAGGAGAATGGGAATAAATGATAAACAGGCTGGAGGGAAGGAAAGCAAAGCACACATTAGAGACCTGATGAGAGAAATTGGCTACGACTGAGACTTCAGTGTGATCCAATGACCTTTCTGCCTGGAGTACCCACAGTGTGTATCAGAGACATGAAGGGGGCAAGAGCTGGGCTGGGCACTGACCAGGGCACTGACTGTGAATGGCATTTCCTGGGCTTTAATTGGGGCTTAACCAGCCGTGTTCAATATATCCCTGGGAAATCAGTCTCCTTCCATTTCTCCACTGTTTAGAAAATAAAATTCCCCATGTGACATCCCTCTATAGCAAACGTGTGGCATAACAGGGTCCCACTTCCATCTGGTGAATTGGGAGTTACAATAATACAAATACCATAATATAATAAATACATTGCCCACAGACACAGATCTTTTGCTAAAACAGATTTTTTTGGATGAGTTGAGGGTCACAGTTCTTCTTTAAAAAAAAATTACACCAAATATTCTTCTTTCAGACCACTTTATTGTGATGACTTGTTTACATTCCTTTTATGCTATGGAAACTCTCTAAGATTTGCAAAGATGCCAAATTAACTTCCTTCTCTCTCACTCCTCCAGCATCCCCCCAGTTCCTGGGCACCAATCCTCTTTGTTTCATGGTTTGTATACAGTGAAGTTGCTGATGATCTTTAGAATATTATAATGCTCTGCCTGAGGTCTAACCTTGCTGCTTCAAATGACATTTATGTAAATTGCCACCAGAAGTTTAGGGCAACTCTCTTTTCTTCCTTAATAACATGTCATACTGATGTGGCTTTATTTGTCTTTCATAAAGGGATGATTGATTAAAGAGGCCAAAATTAATTGAGATTGATATTCACTGGACTTCTCATAGAGACATTGCAGTGTCAGGCCCTCATATTTTGCATTTTAATCTGCTTCTCAATAAACTTTATGTCTTCACAGTCTCACGGACCCTTTTGGTCAGTGAGACAGACAAATTCCTGGATGTGGTCCCTCAGTTTTCTAACCATCTCTCCCTTTTACCCAGTTGATGTGTTACAGGAGAACTGGAGCTCCAGGAGGTACATAAGACACTGTATTTGCACCAATTTGTCCCAGCAGAAATTAGCAGGTGCACTGTAGGTGATGGGATGTGTTCCCATTCCTCCCAGTACAGACAAGGCAGAGTTGCCAGCGAGTGCAATGGAAACAAAATCCAGACCAGACCCATTTTATTCATGCAGATGAATGCAATGTCTTCTGAAAACCTACCTCAATTATTCATGTTTGAGTCTACTTATCCTCTGAGCTCCTTTCACATTCTTTATTGTTCTCCCTGTGCAGTTTGCAAATACATTTTAGCTTAGATTTATACTGGCACAGACATCAAAGCACTGACCCAGGAAGCCCAGTGTAACAGGTTGTTTCTTTTGTATACCAATAAAAGACCCTGATTTATTCTCAGTTTTCCTATTAAGAGAGAAGAAAATATGGAGGCTAGCACTGCTTGGGTGCCTTCCAAAAATGTGAGTGACTCTACTCAGGTCAGTATCCAAAAGCAGTGCTTTAGATATTATTATTTTATGGCCAATGTCCCCATAGCCCTGCATGGAGCTGAAGCATCTCAGGTGCTACAGCAATTTCCAAGAAAACTAGAACCTTGTCTCAAAAACAGGAGTTCCCAGAATGGCTGGGAGCAGAAGAAATTCCATTTTAAAACCAGTCTGAATGATCAAAAATGTTACAGAGAAATAAAATTCCCATAGAATAGAAGCCTGGACATTTCTGGAAGGTGTTTATCATCTTTCCAGACACTTGACCACAGATGGGGGAGCCACTAGGGCAGTTTGTGCTTCAATTTGAGTCCTTTGCTCTTCATTCATCCTTTGTTGCTCCCTAGCTTATTAAGGACCAGTCTGTTCTCCATGCCATAAGTCCTGTCAAATTCTTGCTTTCTCTTGCTTCTCCAGGAACCTCGAGGTTCCCTTTTCCCTCCCTCTGGGAGGTGTTGCAGAGAAGAGGGATACACTCACTGCTGGAGACAGCCCTGAACACATGGACTGCAGTCATTCCTAATGACAAAACTGATCCCCGGGAATGTGGAAATAACTAACTCCAATAACTAGTCTGAAGACAGTCTCAGTAGCTGGCATTCAGGAGTATTCAGCATTTGTTCCTGTGATTTGCAGGATAAATCAAATACCTTGTTTTATGCTTCATTGTAAAAGGCTTTCTTTTGTGTACAGCTCTTCACACATAGTTCTTAGCACTATTTATGGATTATCTGAGGGCCCATTACCACCTCTGGGCAAGGTAATGAGGGGATGCTGGAAATTCTCACACTTCTGTGCTCATGTGGAACAGAACAAAAGGGTCAGCTAAGTTACTGTAGAGGGTTCCCTATGAAAGAGAAATGCGGTTTATAGGCACGAGATGAAAAAGGAGCTACCTAAAGAAGTTATACATTTGTTCAGGCTCCTTTCAGTTAAAGAAAAAGACTAAATTCAGCTCTTTCCAGAGGCTTCAGGGCAAGGACCTACCTATTGTCATTAGAACCCACAGGTTAGTGTGGAGTTGCCTCATAACGAAGCTGGAAGTTTTTCAAGTCCAAAAACAATAATTAGGAATATGGTACACTTTCAGAAACAGAATTGAGGGGAGGGTGGTTTTGCTTACAAATCTATGTAGCAAGTGCCTGTTCTTCATTTTTCTCTCTCTATATGCTTAGCTTTCCATACCCAGAAGGGAGCAGCTCTATCCTGCCAGGGACCACAGCTTTGCTCCCCCTGGGCTTTGTTCCCAGGGATGTAAGGAGACCCAATTGCTCCTGATACCCAGCTTTCAGCAAGGACCACCTACATTCTCCATTTGGATGATGCGTCACCATTCACTTCTGACAATTCCACCATGATCACAAGAGCTGAGGGCAAATTTAACTCCCTTGGTGTCTGAATTTGAACTGTGTCACACTTGCAGTCCCAGATTTGAGCTGGGTTTTGCTCTGGTGGATCTGAGTGACAGATTCACAGTGCTCTCTCACAAGGACAGTGCTGACTGAAGCATCACGAACAAGAGTCTGTCATACACTCTGTTATTTCTTAATGGCAATGTTTTAATTGCATATTTCATATTTATGACCCTATAAAGAATAATTTTAATCTGACATTAACATCTGAATTTGATTGCCTGAAAGACAATAGCAGCAATGATAAATACTGATATAAATCAAACCAAGTGATTTTCAATTTCTAATTAAAGATGACACTGAAAATTCAAGATAAGAGACATATGGAGAGAAACACATTTCTTTGCAAGAAGAACCAAAACCATATGGAGAAAAAGTGCAAGGATATCAAGCTGAAATCTGAACTTCTTGGCATCTAAAATGTCTGTAAAGGGAATCCTAAACTGATCATCTTCCTATAAAAACTCATTTACCAGGCTCTTTCACAAGCCACTGAGTAAGACGTGAGACATCTCAAGCTGTTCAGAACAACTGGGAATTGATTGTACGTAACCTGTGTTGCAATTGTTTCACCAGTTGAGACCACGAGACAGATGGCATGAATATATTTAAAGTTGGGGACAAAGCTGATGTGACACCAAGCTGGCTTTCTGAAATGAACAATGTGAGTCACAGATTTGTTATCAGATGAAAAGGACTTAGTTCAGAAAAAATGGGTGCCAGTGTAGCCAGTGGTCTCCAGATGCTGGGGATTGGGAGAATAGCCTGCTACTCCCAGAATCAGCCCCACCATCTGCAGTCCCAATAATCAAAACTTTTAACTGCTCCCTCTGTGCAAATAAGCCTTGGAATAGGTATGGCTTTCATCGTGTTACAAAGGGAGTTTGAAATGTGCACAGAGGGCCAATAAGGAACAGCCTCGCTACAGGCTGCCGATGCAACTGTTATATTCCAGGCTATTTCACAAGTCAAATATTGGGAATTGCCTTATTAAAGTGCCAGTGAAAGAGGGAGAGAAATTTTAAAGGTTTTTAGAGGCTTTAAATGATCTTGTGCAATATTGCAGTCTTAACTTGCCTGTTTGTAAAGAGCTCACACAACCTCAGAGCCTCATTTTTGTTGCACGTTGGCATAAAGCCATTTGCAGTATTGAGATTCACTTTTGCTGTGTTTATTGTATCATCAACTACTTGTTTATGTGGGGTGGAAGATGAAGTGGTTAGCTCCACTACTTGTTTGCTGGGCAGGAAACAACTCTATCTGTAACCTGACGTCTCTCTTCCTTCCTTTTAATGTTCCCTTCTCTCTAAAGGCCTTTATTTTTTTGCTTTAATGACAGTTTAAGCTGCTGCTTTAAAAATGAGTTAACTTCACGTTTAGATTAGTTCCCATAAACCTGATTTTTAAAGGGACCTGATTATCTCCCTCGTTTGTAAACATAATTTTGTTGCAATAACAGAGGATACAGGTTCTGCCAACTCAAAGGCTAAATACCTGAGGAAATGAGGGTTAGAGCCGAGTACATGGATTGTACCAGGACACTGAGGACAATGTGAAGCCATTCACAGGGAGGAAAACATACTCCTCAGAAGACAGGAGTACCAAAGGTCATATATTAGCCTTTAATTATTGTTTTCTCTAAAGCAACCTAACAATTTGTATGACACAATGGCCAGGAATGAAGCTTTTACTATTTGGAGAGAAAGACAACTCGTTCTTACCGCACAGCTGAGGCAACTGAAAGCCGCAGTTAGAGAAGGATGACATCCAGTTGCCTCAACATGAGGGTTTGCTGTATCTCCACAGGAAAAGAGCTGGTATAAACTGCTTTTCCCAAACCCTCTCCAGTCAGCACTGCTGTGTGAAGCACAGCTCGTATGGTGTTGCATAGCAGGAGGCTTTGCCACTGCTGCCTGGGGCTGCCATGGGTTTGTCAAGGACCAAAATGCCTCGCTCCAGAGCAGGGTATTGGGCTGAGCCTAGAGGGAACTGAAATTAATGTCCCGCCATATATAGATCAAATTGGCCCAGCTGCCTCAAATTCTGTGAATATCAAGAGAATGGGGAGAGAAGTCAGTCAGTGTAATATCTGTCCTTCAGCAATGTAGGCTTTCTAATAAACACTAAATATATTTTCTGCACAACTATAGAACAGTGTTTCAGTAGCCCAGTCTGAACTGGCCTTTGTAATAATGGAGTCTAAACTCCACCCTTGCTGTGTTTCCTCTTGTCTGTTCCCTGTGCCATAGGCAGGTTTATGCTATAAGGAAGAAATCATCTTAAAATGGAACATCTACTCAAATGCATACTAAGCATTAGAGTATGTAGCTCTACAGTGCTCATGTTCCAGTTTGCTTAATGATATGCTATGGGAAATTTTTAGGAAAAAACTTTGGGTTTTTTCTTTCCCATCCTAAGCATTGTTTCAGGTTGCAAAAAATAAGCCATGTCCCACCACTTCATGAAGTTTTGATGCTGTATTTGTAAACAGAAAATGGCATTCATGGCACAAAAAAATAGCCCCATTACCAGGACTAATTGCTTATAGGTATCAACAGTGAACACTCTTAAACAAGCACTCCAGAAGAGCTCAGGGCAATGTTAGATGAGAGAATGAAGAATAAAAAATGAAGTAGAAGTTGTCTATTGCTTTTATTATGTGCTAGGAAAGAGGTTCTATTTATTGCTCAGGCAGTTAAGCAGACTGGCTTCACTTCTCTTGTAAGATGACAAGTTCATAGCCCGAGGTAGAAAGTCTGCATCATACCCTTCTGTTATATCTTACCAGAATAGTCTTAATGACCTGGCATCCCAGATAAAACACATCCAACTCTCTCTTTACTCCTTCTAGTTCTCAGCAATTCCAGGGTCAGCCTTATATAATCTGATGGGTGAATAAGCATCTATGAAGGAGTTTGATATGTGTCATCCCTGGTGTGGCTGGAATCAATCTCTGCCAAGTCTTCCTGGGACACTACAGTAGAACAATTCAGCAAATCTAAGTCACACTCTTGGCTAACAGCTCTCAAAGTTGAAAGAAACCTTGTTTTTTGTTTTCTGCAAACCTTGGGATGGCAGGGGAGGAAGAAGTGATTGGCCTGGGTGTGATAATGGCAATAATTTGATGGAGTCAGGTGTTATTTCTAAGCTGACAGATCTCTAGAAACATTGAGGTTAAGGCTTTGAAGATAGTTCCATAAGAAAAAAGGTACTTCAATGAACTAGGACTTCTTTTTTTCTTTGCAAGATGAAATCCTCCTGAAGTCCCAGATGAAGGCACATCGTCGTGTTAATGTAATTACAGAGAAATAAGGACTTGCAAGGGATTGTGTCAGATGTATTAGAAATCACACTGAAGGAGTGAGAACAGGAGAGGTTAACATTTCCTTGTGCTAGTCAACATTAAAACCCGACAGAATCAGAAGAAAGTGACACTATTCAGTGCTCCAAGCAGAGTTATATCTCCACAGAGATATCATTGCCAGGCAAATCAGGAAAGCCAGTAGAAATGGGTAAAATAATATCAACTCCCCAGAACTTTTCTAAATCTGGCCAAATTCTGTGGATTTAAATTCTGCGGATTTAAATTCTGCGGATTTAAATTCTGCGTCAGGAATAGGGATATAATTCGTAGTGTTTCCACTTTTTTTTTCTAAAGTATGTCTGGCCATCGGCCTCATTATTCTTGTTGTACAAATGAATTCACATTTATTATCTTTCAAGGGTTGGGGGCTTTTTTCCCCTGATTGCCACTGATTTACTGAGAGGTCCCAGGAATATCATACCAGAAAGGAAGATTGTTAAGTGCTACTGTTACCAGTAGTATAAAACAGAGACATCAGAATAGTCCAGTGCAAAAAGCCCACAAATCTTTTGTCAGTAAGAGTTCAAGGGAGCATGTAGACATGTATTTAACTTCTGCAGATTTATTTGTCTTAAGCACAGGCTTACTTAGGTGCCTGACATTTGGCTTGTGCCTATCACAGCATCCAAGATGGAGTGTTAGAGAAATACATACTCAGGCAAGAATTAGAAAAAAAGATAAAATCAAAAATTAAGATTTTATATAAACTAATAGGCAAATAAAGGCCTTACATGTTGAGAAACAAAACAGAATAGAGGATGAAGAGACACAATTAGAGACTTTGCCAAATGCCTGGATTCAGCAGGAACGTATCTGATGCGAAATACTCCTTCCAGTTTAATAAGAGATAAGGGTAGAATTGGGAATTTGCTTTGCTGAAGACAAAAATCTTGCAGACTAAATGAACCTGGGAAGCTTGTTGAGAGGTTCTGACAGTGTAGTCAATCAGTGTGTAATGGGAGAATACTGGGAGATCCTGGAGGACTGTGTATAGAAACTGCAGTGGACTGGGTTTGAACTGGGGAGTGAAACTCTGAAGAGCTGCCAGCTAAAAGAAATGAAAAGAAAAGGACAACCGTTTTTGTTGGAGCCTTTCATTAAAATATTGGCAGCTGCTGATGCATAACAAAAGCTCTGCTTGTGCTATGAGATATTAGAGTGGGAAACCAAGGAGGCAAATGTTCTCTTCAGTTGCAGTGCAGGAGTAAATGGCTCCCAGCCAGCACAGAACACCTCAGAAAGGAAAAATTTCAACTATGTTCTGATCAAGTATTCTAATCTTTCTCCATTTTGTTAAGGAGCAGTAATTTTCTCATTAACTGGTTCCAGAATATTTTTATGTTGTTTTTTTTTTTTAAATTTCTGGTTTAGTTTTTATTCTAAAATTTTTGTGTAGCTCCAGACAAACTTTGTAGGGAGCTTCTCTGTTGTAATGATAACTTCCCACATGAAACTGGTCATAACTGGAGAGGCAAAACAGGGTGGACTTGAAACCCAGAGCAGGAATTCAAACTCTTTATTCTATTTGAAGGACAGGGAAATGTTAATTTTATTTAATGACCTTTACTGTCCTTAGTATTTCCAGATGTCTTTTAAGTGCAATCTTAATGCTGGTATTCTTGCAATGTATGGCTTAGGGTATTAACAATACGCCTCTGATATTTTATATCCTTAAATGCCTGGTACACATGAATCTGAATTCTATCTCCATGTGATTATTCGTCAGGAAGCAACACATTATAAAAAGACTATAAAATAAAATAAAAGCTAACTCGGATTTTTCAAGATGAAAAATGCTTCTTTTAATGAAATTATAGGAAAATATAACATACAGAGAGGTTTTTTTTACTTTAGACATTACTAATTCTTACGTTATGTCTTTGTGAGGTCATTTCCTTGGTAAATTATTTTTCTCCATGCTCTGGCCAGAAGGAAATAGGATGTGAAAGCCTGCTCATACAGATTCTCTGCCCACTTTGCTTAGCTCTCCAAATTACCAGGATAACTTATATTTCAGACAGACAGGGGCCTCCTCAGTGTCAGCAGTATAAATCTCCATTTACTCTTTGCTGTTCCACAGCTTCTCAGCAGAGTGGGGAAAATGCAGCTCCGGAGGGATGGCAGAGTGGGCTCTGCTGGCAAGGAGCAGTGCCAGCAGTGCCTAAGGTTATGGCTGGGAAGCAGGAAGAGGGCTGGGAATGTCAGCAGTGAGGCTTAGGGGGTTCAGGACAGAGAAAGGCTGGAGGAGAGAGGTCAGCAGAACAGCTCTGGCTGGAGGAGTGTGGCTGAGGGGCCCTCAGTGCCCACCTGCTTCAAAGCTTTTGTGTTCCTCTCCTCTGTCCTTCCTGGGATTGAGGGGAAGCTGCCCTGCATCAAAGCTTTGAAGTGCTTCCTAGGCTTTTGGAAAGGAAAGGAGCCAAGCTGGGGAGACTGCTAAAGTGGAACTTTTTGGGGCTGTTGCTGCCAGGATGGAGCTGCACGAGGTGGCTGCCAAGGCTGGCAGGGAACGTGGCCTGTACCCGAGACTGTGGTGGCAACGCAGCATCTGCCAGAGCAGCTCGGGCTGATCTGCTGCTGCAGAGGGAACAGACAACAGCAAAGGGGACAGTCTGACACTTCTCTCAGTCTGTCTTGCCTGTACCTTAAGCAGGCCTGGCATTCTGAGCCAGGATTGACGGGAGCTGCCAAGGGGCTCCAGCACTGAATACTGGCTCCTGTTTTTCTTCAGCCTCACCCAAATGTTCTTGAAGGCAAGTTCAGCTTGTTCTAGTTAATGTCAGGTCATTCCTGTTTTAATTTCTGTTTTCAGTTAAAAAAAATAAAAGAAGTGAAAGCGGGATTACCTAGAATTTAGAGAAAATTATCAGTTTTATTATTCACCAGATATTACTAAAACATCAGATAAGCTACGATATTTTACTGTCATCTTCTGCATCTACTTTGACATAGGATGTCAGAAAACATCCTTTAGATGATTCATAATTTCTTTTCCTTTTCTCCAGAAATCAAACAGTCCATTCCATAGGTTGCTGATCCTGAATGAATATTGTAATTCCTGATAACAAACATTTCATCCAAGTGGTTTCCATTCAACACTCCTGACAGGGTTTCTCATGAGACAGTCTCATGGAAACTAAGCTGTCACAGGATAAGAGGGAAGGTCCTCTCACATATTAGAAACTGGTAAAATGATAAGAAATAAAGGGTAAGAATACATGAACTGCTTTTCCATTGAAGGGAGGCACTCCAAGGCTTTCAGCTGGGATTTGTACTAATCAGCGTATTATCAGAGATCCTGGGGAGGAGGTTCGTGTGTAGTGGCAATAAAAAAATTATCAGGATAGTCAAACTGAAAACTGAAAAGCTTAGGCCTTAAACTCAAAGAACTAATAAAATAGCAGATAAAATTTAGTACCAAAATGTCCAAAGCAATGCTCAGGGCAGAATATTAAAACAGGAGAAAGGCAACAAGAATGCTCAAAATAGGAGGAGAGATCACACAGATTAGGAGTCTTTGGCTTAGAAAATAAATGAAAGGGATGCATGTGATGGAAGCTGATAATATCATAAACAATATAAAGGAAAAGCAGCAGGAATTATTACTTTACTGCTTTTCAAGATAGGTGTGCAAGAACATAACCAGCAATCTTACTGGTGAGCACATTTAACAGGAAGAAGAGGAAGTTCTTTTTCACAAACTGTATAATTAAGTTGTGAAACTCATGCCTACAAGATTTTTAGAAGATGAAATTAAACATGGCTTCAAAATGTGATTAAACTCTTTAAGGAGAAGCATATTAGTGGCAAGACTGTTCAAACCTTTTGTCACAGAGACTGAATCATTGAGCGCAGTAGGAAAAGCATTTTCCTGTGCATTCCCATTGCTCTTTGGTTGCTCCCAGAGACCGAGAACAGAACTAGGTGGGCTTTTCACCTGATCTAGTGCAGTAGATTCTCTTGCCTGTGGAATTGTGGAGCATAGAGTAGCTGCTTATTGTTTTTCCTCTGTTAGGGCTTTTTTTCCAGGTCTGTGCTGATTAATTCCTGGTGATCTGGGCAAGCAAATCCAGCCTTTCTATTCCCAAACATGTGCACACCAGCTGAAGACACAACATTCACTGATATGGATTTTACCTTCGTGGTAGCACCTTTTGTTCCACTTGCTGAACTAATTATTGTTATCCCATAGACTTGACCAAGAAAGACTAAGTTTTCAAAAAAACAAAACAAAATTCGTCTCCTAAAGTCAAGCATAAGGGGAAAGCCAAAACTACAAAATGGGCTTTGTTTTCATGTCTGTTACAGAAAAAAAGATTCAGGCAGTAGTATCTGAATGTGTGCCATTTCACCTGTGATGTGATGCTCATCACACCTTAGGTTTAATTCTTTCCCTTCTATAGGAATACATATGATTGTCTGATCTTATTTTTAAATGGCCTTTCAGAAATTATATTTAGGGAGAAATATCTTTGACTGTGAATTGGGGATTACCATAAAGGGATTTATTCCATGGCTGGAAGATGATGCTGCATTTCCCATGGCAATGATTCCATACTAAATCTGTGTTTTGCAATGGTGGCCAACATTGACAGGTGAAGCAAACCCACCCACCAGCCCTGGAGACCTTGACATCTAAAGGCATTTGGGAGTATTCCAGGGGGTGGGAGCAGTGAAGCCGAATGCTGGTGAAATGGCTCTGGAATAGGAGAAACTGGGAAAGGGAATGGCTCTGCTGAACTTCCTAATGGCTGAATATTTAGCCTGAATTTAGAGATTTCTGATGTGGGGTTTGGGTTGGGTTTTTTTGTTTGTGTGTTTACAATCCTTCTCGTCCCTTCTGTTTACGGATTTTTGAATGTGCAGCTAATTGTCTTCACTTGCTGTCCTTTTTCCTCACTGCTTTCTGTGGTTACCCTGCTGATGCCATGCCCAGGTGGGTTTGGGCAAGCTCAGGAAGGGGCTGTGGGAGCACCAGGCAGAGGCTGTGCCAGTGACTGAAGTTACACATGAGAGAAACAGGTTTCAAGGAGAGCAGGAGGTGAAGAAAGTCCCTCACATCCTGCCCCAGCCTATTTATGCAAGATAGGTATATTTTTCTCCTTTCTTTTGTTATGCAAAGTTTATCTCATTTTCTTCAGTTTAATTAAATCCTTCTCTTTGTGGAACTGTTAAAATCTCTCTCTGCATCTCCAGCTTCAAGAGAATAAAAACCACTGGCTAAAAAACTCTTTGTAGCTTCCAATTGTAAACAGATCAGCTGATCCTGTTGTTGATTCCTCTCAGGTCTTGTGTTTGTTGCTGCCTCATATAAAGTTAGCCACCGCACGTTGAGGAGGTTCACACACTGATATCTTGATTTCTCCGCTGATGATAACTGAACAAATATTAAGCATATCAGTGCTTCAAATAACACACTATCAGCCAAACCAGGCCTGTTTGCATCAGTCTGTTTAGCCACCTACTGCTTTGCAATATCACCCTAATTCTGTGAAAAGAAGCTGCCATTGATTAAAATCAAGTGACCCTCAATGCTGGTGAAGGTCAAGTGGGGGCTAATGCAGCAAAATGAATGTAAATGTCACGGTAATGTTTGTGGGGGTTTTTTTGCCTACTTCAGATCAGGAACTGAATAAAGTATTATGCCTTCCATGAATAGTTTGCAGATGAAAACAAAGGGAAGAAAGAGACATGAAATGGCGCATCCAAAATCACTGGGCAGTGACACGTCCAGGTTTCCTGATACTCTGCCCTGAACCACCTGCTTCTCCCTCATTGCTAATGATGTTATTGCTAATAGTGGTATTATAAGTGTGATTACAGTCATCATTATTTTTGGTCTATGCCACTGCATGCATGACCATGTTTCAGTTGGAAAAAAAGTAAATTATTTAAATAGCTATTTAATTGGGACTTCTGGTGACATAGAAACTCCAACAATTATCTACAGCATGTGAGAATACATGCAGCCCTCAGCAAAAGAGAATGGGCCCATCCCCAAATTATTCCATCTGGCAGAGTCAGTACCTGCTGTAGTTCACACATGAATAGCATTAATTTGCATGTAAATAGAGGCCTACATGCTTCTGTGGAGCTAAAAGCTGTATTTCAACATTTCACAGTGGAATTAGGCAGTGGGCACAGCACTACATGATGGTTCAACCTTGTAGTGACGTGCCAGCTAAAATCATTTTAAATGCTCCTCTCCATATTTCCCAGTAGGATTATTTATTGAAGTAGTGTGTAAGAGCTCAGAAGAATCCTCTATTGAAATGCTGCCAGCTCCCAGCTACGATTCTGACATTGATGTTGTCAACTGAGATTAAACATTGGTCTTAATGAATGCTGACAGTCACGTTTCTTAGGTATGGTCCTGTACTTCCTTTCAGCAAAGAACCAAAATAGAAAGGCTGGACATGCAGAGAAAGATGCAGTAGCACTGATGTTTACCTGCTACTTGAGCTTTTTTTTTTCCATTCTGCTTCTTTTCCTGAGAGGTGCAGCACTAACAGCTAACATTTTCATATCAAGATGTAACAGCAGATGTTCCTGTATCACTTTCAGGTAAAATAAATATATACACTGTGTTCCTCCAGCAACGCTTTCAGAGGAACTTGGAAATTCCAAACTGACTACACAGAACAAAATCATTCCTTCCACTATGTTGATTCAGTATTTCCTTTGAGAGATTGGTTAATAATTCCCTCTCCTTGCCCACAGAAATTCTAGCTTTGATCACATCGCCATTAAGTTTGTCTTTTGACCCTTTTCAAAAGTATATTTTGTTGGGTTTTTTCGAGAGTCTGCACTTCAGTTAAGTCCCAGTGGTGTTTAGACAGATCATTGCTCAACTGAGGCTCCATTTCAGAGCCTGAACCTTTATGTGTTTTTAAATTTTAGTTCATTTACACCTAACTCTTGGGACATCCAGAGTCTGGAAAGCCCCTTGTCTGTGATTGCAGGGAGTACTTTACTCTGCCATTGTACAGACCTGCTGTTTTGTTGCAAAAGGAAGGTGACACTGTTAAATTCAAAAGCATCCCTTTCATGTAAATATCCCACTGAGCAAAATCTCGAGACGAACTCCTCTAGTTACTAAGCATGGGGGAAAAAAGCATGTGACTAGTGATAGGGACTGGTAGCTGAAGAGTGCAGGGAACTGTGCCCTGGGTTAAAGATCAAGGGTAAGCGTTTAGCTCTGGAGGAAGCAGACAGGCCCATCAGTCTGAGTGCCAGCAGTGAGGAATTCTTCACCTTGGAAGACAAAGGGTAGTGAAGGCAGATCGCAGCCAGGAACAAATCCATCTGGACTGACGGGCAGGGAGGGAGTGGATGCACAGGGGGATCCCCCTGCAATAACTCAGGCAGTGCTCCCGCATTTTCCTTCACAGGAAAACTCAAAAAGAAGTTGCACTGAGGCATCAGGGATGTGTTTCATTGCGAATTTTTATTGCGGCTCAACAACTGAAATCAAGCAATTCAGTGATGGCAGGATTGACACCTGAGTGCATAATGTGTGTTTAATACTTCTCCAACCCTCTGAGCAGGCATGCTCCGTGTGTCAGCAGCTGGAAGTGGATCAAGACAGGCTTTTAGATATATCCCTTTAAGTAAAACAAAGAGATTTTGTAGCCCTTTTTCATGCTTTTTTTCCGATGTGTTATTTGCAGCCTTGCATAACGAAAAAAACACAATGAAGGAGAAGAAAAAAGGCCTTCCAGAAGGAAGGCAAATATCTGGTGAGGGGTATAAAATGGCCCATGCAAGCACATGGCCATATCACTGGTTTACTGTGAGATGCACAATCCAGTGTGAGATAACGAGGTGACAAAAAGCAAGCAGCAGGGTCGTTGTGATGGGAAGTCGGAGTTATAGAACAATCAGAGTCTGACTTCCACAAGACATTGAGGTGCCAAGCGGTTGAATTTGGGCCATTTCTGTACTTCAGTGAACGCAAAAGACCTCCTCTCCCTCTTTCCATTACTTTTTCAAGGACAGGGGAAAAAAGCTGCGTGGTAAAACCTCGTGAAAGGCACGCACATTTACAGCCGGGTGTGCCTTTCCTTGAGCACAGGAGGAGCAGCTCAGTGGAGCAGAGCAGGTTAAGAGTGAAAGGGCTGCTTTGAGCATTGCTGTCAATAGGCACTTGTCCCTCAGACTGCTCTTCCTGCACCGGCACTCGCAAGTGGTGTGAAGTGACAACCTTGGGAGCAGCCCGAGAAACAAATGCCCCACCCACAAAGCTGCTTCTGTTGTTGTTTATTGTCATCGCCGATCTGTTTCAGAAGGTAAGTGGATGAATGAAACACCCTTATTGACACTAAACTTGCGGGAATGCCACCAGGTTTTCATATTAACAAAATTCCTTCAAATGCAGGGCAATAATTGACAGTTCTTTAATATACATCTTGGAGGCAAGCTCCAGGTCCTTACTTTGTTTTCCTTAAATATATCACACTATTGCAGAGCCAGGCTATTTTCACAAAGAAATGAGTTGTATCTTTATACCAAGTGCTGTTAAAGAGGATTATAAATAGGCTTTAGACTACAGGCTATAGCTTTGCTTTGCAGTTGAAAAAAAACATCAATCACCTGGCTGAGACTAAATCCTAACATCTCACCTTCCTAACAGATTTTAAAGGTCACTGATGTATAGAAATGTTCAGTTTAATCTTAAATGCATTGACTAGTCTGGCAAAAGCATTTTAGGGTCTTTTCCTTTTTATTTTCTGCCAGCTATTTAAAATGTGAAAGAAGTGTCACTTATAACTAAAGAGTGGATCTTCAAGAGAAGGCAGAGTATCAGAGATCAGACTTGAATCTCAGAAAGGTCTCTGCAGCTCTGCTCTGCTTTTCAGTCAATCTGATTCGTAATGTTTGCAGATTGCACTGGTCCACCCCCACTCCCCCAAATAGGTTATCAGCAATCAGCTACATGCTGGGGACACAGAACAACCTCAAATGAGCTCTAGCCTAAAAATAGCCATTTTCACATTAAAATCTTGATTCAGGCAGGAGAATGGGTTGCAGCTGGGACATCTTGTATTTGCTTACGTCGCCAATGGCGAACACCTACAACAACAAAAATCTCTCGTCCACACTAAAATTGTTGGGATTCTGCTTATTAAACATATTCCTTGTTGCAATGATGTAATAGATACACAAATTAAGCTGCAAGTTGATTTCAGATGCCTGTCAGTAGAATAAATAGGACCATTTTCAGTTACAGACACAGCTATGATTAATGCTCCAATTTACCCCGCAAACCAGCACCTGGGTAAGGAATTTACCTGCCCTCTATACACTGCTCTATGTTGGTAGATGCAGAGGGACCACCCAAAGAAGATTCAGAGCCTGTAATCTGAGTTCTGATGTTTGGAGTGGTGGGTTTGTCTTCCCAAGTCACCATTCCACACGATGGAGCCCTGCTTTCCTGGGGATGGCTGAACTGCCTGCCCATGGGAAGTGGGGAATGGATTCCTTGTTTTGCTTTGCTGGCGTGGGTGGGTTTTGCTTTGCCCATTAAACTGTCTTTATCTCAACCCACAGTTTTCTCACCTTCTCTCTTCTGACTCTCTCCCTCATCCTGTTGTGAGGAGTGAGCCAAGGACTATGTGGTGCTTGTTGCTGGCTGGGGTTAAACCATGACACACTCCTAAAGTTCAGGGTATTATTTTCAAAAATTTCCAGTGGGGGCACAAGACAAATCTGAGATATTTTCACATTCTTGCCCTTTGTCATTTTGCCGTCTTCACTCCTCCTTCCAATTTCTGCTTTGCTTTTCAAATTTCTCAAAGTTTGCAAAAGAAATTGGGATAAGATCCAAATGAGAAGTACTTCCTTTGTTAGATCGTGATCCTCTTGTTGACTGATTTCTTCCCGCTACCCCAGTCATCATTTCTGAAGAGGCACTTATCTCCCTGAGTAAAGGTAGAATTCTGGCACGGGGTGAGGGCAGTGGTATATGGAATTCTGTCACAACAACATAAGTTTACCTTCCCATCATAGCTGGATTAACTTCCAGCAGTAGGAAATGGAAAAGAAGATGGCTTACTGGGCTCTGTGCCTAACCTTGTAAGCATTATAGGATGGAAGGAAGCTGAATGCCCTCCTGAAAGATATGCTATAATTCAGCCACAACTTACTGGATCTAAGGATGGCTCGCATGGAAGAAAGCAATAATTCATTTGATAGGGGGATTTATTGGATGAAATTCTTTGGCCTGGGCAATGCAAACCAAAGTGGGTAGTCATAGCTCTCTCTGCTTGCTTTGAAACCCACGAATCCTGCAGGCTGATTCGGCTTGTGTTTGGTGAGATTGTGTTAAATTTCTTATCTGTGAGACTTGCTGAAATAAGACGTTAGGAGCTGGCATCTTGAGCTGTGTGTGATTGTGTAGCATCTGTTTAGGAGCATAGATTTATCTCCCTGGCTTTATCTAAAATTCCCCCTCTTTTCAGTTTTGTTTCCTTGATGTGTCTGAAAGGTTTGGTAATGGTAACAATATGGACCTGTTAAGAGTCTAAGTGAAAATATTCTGAGCCAAACTATAATCCATCTAAAGCCAAGTTACACAGAATGACAGTACCAGAAGAGAGGCTGCTGACAGTGGTGTTCTGTCTGCTTATTGAGGAGCAGTTTGGCTGTGGTGGGGTTCTCACTGTGCTGCTCCAAAATGGAATTCATTCAGTATCAGAAGTGGGTTATCACAGATATTTTTCCCACGTACTTTTTTGCAAGCACCAGATCAGTTCAGCCATTAAGAAAATTGCAAAAGCGTCACGTGAACTTCCTCTTGGATGGTCTGTCTGCCTAACTGGGAACTATAAACAAGCACTAGTAATTTGCTAAAAAATGCAGCTTCGGGTTAATAAACACGATTGCTTTCAGCTTCAGAAGATTCTTTGTCTAAAATACAAAAACTATAAAAAAGGTTAGGTTTTATTTCTTACATTTCAGAAAACACTCCTCTGAATTAGTTTACAGATAAACTCACATAAACATAATTTAGAAGCTTATGAGGAAAAAAAAATCCTGAGAAATAAAACCTGAAACATTGGTGTTGAGAAATGAACTAAATGTTTCAATTGATCCAGGAGAATTTTCTCATTTTGAGAAAAAAAAACAACCCATAGGTGATTTACAATTTTCAACTAAATGGTAAAGGCATTCTCTCTGGATACTTCTGTTTGGCTAGAATTTTGCCAGCTTTAAAGTATTAATGGTGGGGAAAAAAGAGGTTAAAGACTGTGTAAGAAGCATGCAGTGTGAAAATGAGAGGAAAAATAAGAAGATAAGGATTTTTTTGAGGAGCTCCAGCTTCCTTGAAAGGCAGAGCCATAAACATGCACTGAAGTCTATCATTAAACAAGAATAAGCATGTAAATGCATGGCTTGTGTTTGGTTTTATTTTAATTTGCTTTAATTTCTTGCTACATTTGCTAATAATGTTCTTGCTTAATAAATGTAGCATTGGGAACAGGATCCTGGGGAGGAAAAAACACGTATCTGGTTTGACCTTCACATAATAATCAATAAAAGCCAGGGCATATACAGATCCATATGAAAAATGAGATATCCATCCTAAAGGGGAATAGGTACAGGCATGGAAGTCAGTGAGGAGATGAGCAGGGTAATTAGTTCTATAACCCCAGTGCTTTACTAAAGTCATATTTAGAATATTTATGTAAACAAGTAGTTGTTTAGATGCCCTCATTTTCCACAACAAGCTCCCAGCACTACTAGTTCCTGGTACACTCATGGAATAAAAATGGATATAGCCTTGAGCTGCCATCAGTTACCACTGCTCTTGGAGAACTGGCATTTGCTTTGCAAAGCAAAAACAACATTGCAGTGCCCTTAGTTTCACAATTACCCTTACAACCATTGTACCATGTTTGGGTCAAAAAAGGTGGAAAGGCTCCCGTTTGAGGTTCTGTCTTCTCTCATTCTGATTGATTCTTCTCTTATTCATATTGATTTCCACACCTGGTGTGTTGTAAGTGTGTGTATCAGGTCAGAAAGGAGTGATTTCCCATCCATGGAAGGGGAAAACCACTTGGATTGACTTTACCAGCTTAGTCTTCTGGCCATGCTGCAAACTGTGTCACTGCTGTTTGCTTGTTCCATGGCATATCCTGAACCAGCTGTTCTCAACTAAGACATGATACTTTTTATAGGAACAAAGCCTCTAAACCTTAGAGGAAAGTCGTAAAAATAACTCTTCCTTCCCTGCAAATCCTCTTTGCACTATATAACCATAACTGCACTTGCTTGCTGGATATCCCTCATGAAATAGAGCTTTCCTCTCTCCTCTGGGCTGGAGCAGTAACCTCAACACAAATCCTCTTCTGTGAAACATCCTGCCTCCAGAGAGAGCAGGGTGGAAGATGGGGGACTGTTTAAGGAATATGTGTGTAACAGTGAACCTTTTCCACTCATCCAATGGGTTGGACTTGTTGCTGTTGCAAGAGGACTTTTGTATTTAGTCCAATACAAAAAAGTCTGTCTGTTAGACAGACAAACACAACTGTCTTTCATATTCTCCATAACATTAAATGATACTGAACTCCAAAGAGTAATTGAGCATTCTGTGGAACACTACTTTCAATAAGTCTAAGAACCTGCTGCCAGCCTGATGAAACACTGAGTATCCAAGTCTCTAGTTGTCTTTTCCACTCCTGGCTTTCTCTCTGGTCTGCCAGAAATCTTGTGAGTGGACCTTCAGCAAACTACTCAGACTCACTGTAACTCAGTTTCTCAAATGGAAATGGAGATATTAGCAGGTCCACACACCAAAAGAAAGAATTGTTTATTTACTGTGAGGGAAAATAAGCCAGATGACTACACCACTCTTAACTATGAGGGACTTTAACATATGCAAGGGATGTGCTCACTGATCCCCTTAGTACAGCCAAATTGTGTGCCAATGACAATGGATTGAAGTCAGATTTAAAGTTTGTGGACACCTAATCCTATACAATTCTCCACCTCTTTCCAACAACTGGTGATAAAGGCTATAATAAGGGGAGAAAAAGGAGGAAGAGGTGGGATGGATCCCTAAGAGCTGATGGGAGAGCCATTTGCTACCCTGTCATGAACAGTCCACACACAAACCTCAACACCTGAGGGGATCCTCTTAGTCCTGGCACGAGGCAGCAAATTCCTGTGGAGAGGTGGCACAAATGGCTGGAAGCTGTAGCTGCCTTCCTTGCCTCAGGTTAATTTACAGATGGCAGTGATGCTGAGGTGGATCTCTGTGCAGGCTCTCTGGCAGGAGTCAGCCAAAGACACTGAATCACACAGGAAGGAATTTATGTGCTCCGCTGAGCAGCTGCTACCCTGGGTATGTCTGTGGCAGCATTTCCTCAGGAGCTCAGCTCTCACACTGCTTGGGGAGTGCGGACTGAGTGTGCAAGTCAGGGTTACTTAATGTGTAAGAAGTGTGAAAAACCCTTAATAAACCAACTAGTTGAGTCAGCCTGAAAAAAGTACAAAATATGAGACAGATTAGTGTACATACACACAACCTAAAAGGTAAACTCACCATTAGGGGTTGAGCAATACATGAGTCTATTAAAATGATGCAGCAAAATGAACAACTCTGTTTTAGTAAAGTGGCCTTTTGCAGACCCTGGTGCAACTGAAGTCAATAGCAAAAGTCTCACTGCCTTCAATAATTCTTGGATCACACTCAAACTAGTGCTACATTGCTTTATCCAGCCTCCTTTAACTCTTCACTACAAACGTGTCTTATTGTGGAGGGGAAGAGAACGATCTCATTCACTCACTTATAGAGAGAAATAGCTGCAGTTAATTGGTCTGTTACACAGTTAATTCAATAAGTGGGTGTTATATACCAGGTTATATGAGGTAAATTGTCTCAAGCACAAAGAGGAGCTGTGGTCCAAAATGTGAGTTCATGTCCAGGCCCTCCAGGAGCGAGCGGTGCCACCACCGAGCACAGGCAGAGACAGACCTCTAGTGGTGCCTTGCCAAAAATGTGTGACACAGAGCTGCTCTGCACAGCCACACCAACAGTTCTGAGAGCTCTCATTTAGCACTTCCACGGCACCTTCAATACAATACATCAAAAAACAGCTATACGTTCTCCAGTATATAATTATCAGCCCGAACTCCCATTTCTTCTCTGCTGCATAAACACCACTGATGGTCTGAGGGTGTTTCATCAGAGGAGTCTGAAGTAGTCCTGGGGTAACTGAGAATCAGAGTAACAGAGAATCAGACATACATTTTTTCAAGTAATTATTCCATTTAATGTGGAATCTTAACATGAACACATTATTATGGCTTGTTTCTTCCAGTAATCCATCAAATTACTGCCTCGCTAGGTGTGGAGGTTTTTCAGCTCAAATAATTGTAGTATAGTATGGATTATAACAAACATTTCTCAAAGCATTTTATTTTTAAATGGTAACTTTTCATACTTTTAAGTTGGCTAAAAGGTGTGATCTTCATACTCCCTGTAAATGTGAACAGTTTTCTGTGTGCAGTTTGTCTTGTGGCATTATCTACATAAGAAAACTTGGATATTTAACATTATATAGGCTTACATGGAAGGTACCAGGACTATCTTACTCTTATTGACAATAATGAATGTCTGTGTTGGCAATTTTCAGAATAAGTCCACCTCCTACAATGCCCTGCTGTAAATTAAAGGTCTGACCTTGATCCAACAGTGGATCACATATATATGAATAGGGACATAGATGAGTAAAGAAGAAAAACCTATTAAGGAGATCAACATGTTCTTTCATGTTCAGAAGACATAAAGAAGAATCTATGGGAGTATTGAAAATATACGAGTAATATACGAGTAATAATGCAAATTCTTATCCAGTTTTATAAACACGTGTGTCTCCTCCTGCTGAGTGCTCTGTGTCAGCAGTGGTGCTCTGGCTGCTCTGGTCCTCTTCGCTCCAGAGGTTCCCCTGGGGATCTCCTGAGGTGAGAGGATGCTTCCATGTTTGCCTCAGCAGGAGATGCTGAGAACAGCTGGCTAGAAGAGATCATACCAGCTTTCCTAACTTTCCAAACCTTGTCTCGATATCTTCATATTGCTGAGGGTGATAAGAAAATGCATACTAAACCTCTTGGAAAAAGGATAGAGAAGGAGGAGATGAGGAATGTCTTAAAATTCAAATAGCTCTCCAGGATCCTGTTGAGGACTGGCTGTTAGTTTTCAGCCCCAGTAGTCTCTGTTAATTCACTTGCTCCCACAGCTGAGGTTTTAGATTACTCAAAACCCCTTCAGGTCAGCAGAGTTCCTCTGCTAGTTGTGTTCTGTAGTCTTGGGCAAATGCTTGGTTGATCATCCTGGTTGACCATCCTCATTTTAGAATAAAGTCAGTTAATTCAATGTGAAGGTGAAAAATCCCCTTGTGCCCTAACTCCCTGCTTCTGTGAATACCCTGAGGATTTGTTTCTTATCCTTCAGAGATAACTGCATTTAAATAAATCACTGAACAGGAATAAAATTTGCTTATGATGCAGTTCCAGGGGATTATCTTAACCCACAGCAGACTGGGTGTTCTGCTTCCTTAGAAATGTGCAAGTATTGTAACAATTGAGAGATCTTCTATTACAAAGGGAATGTCATCCTGATATTTTCAGTAGGCTGATGGCATATCTTGGAAAGTGAACCTGGTTTTGTTTGCATTCACCCAGTGGTGATGTTACTGAACAGTGGGTTGATCATTACCCAAGTTCAAATACTGGTGAAAACAAGGCTGAAATATGAGAGTGAGTGAGCTGTGATGTGAACTGATAGCTGGGCAACAGTGAGGAGCTATTGCTACTCCTAAAATGAAATGTAATCAAGTAAATTTGGCCATTTGTGTTTCTACGAGTGTGGTTTGTTGAGGGGCAGGTTGGTTGTGTATTTTTTGATCCTGAAATCTCTCCTGTTCTTTTCCTGTTGTATTTATGGTTTTTGTTCTTTGTCTGCAGGTGTAGAATTGGTAAGAAGTGTTCAGAGGTGAACAATGGTATGTGGACAAGAAGTCCCGTGGCATTTCCAAACCAGGTATCTGTCATATCTGTCATATGCTTCAACAACTCCAGCCTTCTGCCATTCTGTGCTTTTAAATATACTATTTTTAGTAGATGAACAAACAATTGAAAAGATTGGAAATGTTTTGGAGAAGAATCGATGAGAGTCTTTTCCTTTTTCTCTGTCAGATGCTTCTGGTGGGTTAATAACTCCATCTACAGTTCATCACTGAAATAGTTCCAGAAATACTGGAAATATGAGCCTGAACCAGGTGATTAATAAGGTACAACCTAGACTCTGTTCACATTTTGATCAATGGACAGTGAGGAGAATACAGTAGTGTGAGGGTAAAACTGCACAATTTTGATGTGCTTTGCTGAAACTGCTTTTCAGTGGCACAGAGAAAGAGCATCACACACAGCTGAAGCTGTTCTGCAATGGCTTTGGGGCAGTCTCTGTTCTGGTGTTGGAGACTTCAGGGCCTGTGGAAAAATGCCAGTGGGAATGGTGCTGATGGGCTTTCTCCCAGGGGAATATGAACCCCTTAAGTTACTCAGGATGGGCAAGAGGAGCAGATCTCATCCCAAAGTCCAGGGGCAAAGCTGGAAGGGAAAACAAGTGGAAAAAAAGCTATGATCAGCTGCAGACAGATGCACATCTGCTCTCCCCATGCCTTGAGGGGCCAGACAAGCTGGTTTCTTTCTGGCTAGTCCTCCTTCCCAGCCAGCCAGCTCAGAGTCTTGTCTGAACTGGAGGTGCTGATACAGCTCCAGGTGCTGTGGTCCAGTGGAATATAAGCAACAGAGGTTGTGATAAGGGTCAGGGATATTCTCATCTTATGTAGAATCAATTTTCACAGATTATTCTTCTGGTTTTGCTGGTGTTACTTGTGGCACTAGACCAGGGTAGCAGTAAACAAACATAAAGTCCTTGTACATGAGCTACAAAGAGAGTTTGTGTGAAGTATTTATATGTCAGTGTGTTCATCTGTTTGTGACCTGCTTTGCCATATCCAAAATAGACATATTAAAAATTACTGCTGTCTATTAGTGTAAAATAAAGAGGCAAGGCCAATGAACTCCAAAAAGAAGCTTAACTACTAATCAGTTATTATGACAGAGGTATGACAGGCTTTGTGGGCATCACTTTTAGTGTGCATGACCACATGTGGGCAAAGGTACTAAAACAGCTCTGCTGTCAGAGCTGTCACCCCCTTCTTTGGAAGCTATGGGAGCTCTGTGCTTCTGAGGGCATTACTTTGTAGGGATCTAAGTAGGCATTCTGATGTATTCATTACTTCAGGTTGCTACATACTTCTTTTTTTTTTTTTTAATTTATCTGTCAAACCAGCCATAAATTTATTAACAACAGATTTATTTAGTAAGTGATCTGCTTTAAAAAAATCAGCTAACAAATTAAGGACAGAAATACAAAAATGTGTTCCTAAGCTCAAAGAGCAAGGAGGAAGTAGAACCAGGACATGATGGTACTTATAGTATTTTCGGCATGTTACAAATATAAATGTATTTTCTGGCACAGTAGGATTTTGCTATAAGAACCATATTGTAAGTGTGGAGGTTAGATGCCTGTAAAAACCATGATCCAATGCCTTTCATCTTTGTGACTGGTGAATTCTGACTGTTACACCATCTTCTTCCTGTATGATTGTCATTCAACACTGTTTGCTGGCACCCTTGACAAAATCTTCTGTCAAAATAACTCCAAAACCAGTATTTGAACTAGGCATTTAAGAAAATAATGTAGTTTATTTTCAATGATCGTGATAGCTAAACATTTCTTTGTGAATCAATTTTTTCCTAGTGTTATTTGCTCTTGAAATCTTTGGAGATTATATTCTAGTGACATCTGTTAACACTGCTGCACTTAACATGTAATTAGGAAGGGAAAAAAAAGAAAACAGAAAACAAAAGCCCATGCCAATCTAAATGTGCTTGAAAGGTGCCAGATTGATAACTCTGGAGAATTGAGTCCTCTGTTTATCCTCTGAATTAGTGCAACAAAATCAATGGCAGCACAAACTCGCTCATGTCACCCTGAAATGTCTTGTGCTCGCTCAGCTGTGAGGGCAGCCTGGGCTTCATTTCACCCACAGCCCTCAGGATCCCAGTAGGAATGATATGAAGGATGTCATCCCATGGTGGAAGGACTGTACTGAGAACCCTAAACTCATTTCAAATAAATTTCTGACCATCCATCTGAGGTCAAACTTCTGGTTGCACTTTGCAGTTCGAGCATGGATTACAAATGGTGGTTCTGAATTAAAAGGCTTTATGGTGCATTTCCAATCTCTTAACTATCTAATCCCCTGGTGTGTTTGACTTAATGCACAAACTGCCTCTGACATGACAGAGCCAGAGGCATTACAATCTATCATGTCAAGGCTTCATACATTAACAGCACTTGTTAGCACACACTGGCACAGTGCTCTGGAAGAGTTCTGAGTTATGCTAATGATCCATGGATAATGGGGCACAGGGAGCTTTCTGAACCACACCTTTAAACCAGTGCCACAGTGCTTTTAGGATGTGTCAGAGTGCAGGGAGGCTTGGCACTATAACACGCTTTAATGCATCTTCAGAGCACCTTATCTTGTATGCTCTGCTTTAATTGAGATTAAATGGCTTTGAAGGTCCAAATACAATTTCAAGGACAATGCAATATCTCATATTCTCAGTGAAAGGTTTTTAATGTATTTCCTTAAAACCAAGACAAATATACCATACAAACACATTACACCAGACTGATGTTAAAGGTCTGTCTCAAACCAAGAGGAGCCAATACAATCTGAATTTAAAACATGGCATAGTATTCCCTAGGCTCCAACTGGGATGGGGTGAGAGAACTGCAGAGCAGCTTGGGTTCTGCAAGAGCACCAGGTAGCAAAGTAACAGCAGAAGCAACACTTTCTAAAAAGAAAAATAGAGGAGCCTGGATCCTGTGGAAAGTCAGATGGAATTTGTGCCAGGGAAGGCTTGTGAGAGTATTCGTCTGAGGGTGCATAGTCTGAATTCTTTGCACGGTGTCAAAGAATGAGCAAAACCATCCTGAAAGTTTGGGTTAGTTTGTCCCCCTTGTCTTTACAACATTTCTGTAATAATGGTTTAAGAAAATATAAATAGATGTCATATGAAAAGAGAAATGACAAAAAAAGAGAGTTAGCCCCCCCTTCCCCTTTTTTTGTAACTTCAGTTTAATACTTAGCATTTTCTTTAGTTGCAAACTTGCCCTCTCTGCCTTGCTTCAGTGATGATATAAAGGTGCTGCAGTACCTTGGAAGATGTTCCTGCATTCCAATAACAATAACTGTGTAGTTTCATGACCCTCCTGAGCTTACGTTTGAGGACTCACTGGAAAATCTGCCGTCATATCACAAGGATGTGAAGTCTAATACTGCCAATTTTCTGAATTATTCATTAGTCTGAAGGAAAAAGAAGCAACAAAGACACAGGCAGCTTCTTTTTATTTACGGTTTTACTACTCTTCATATTTTTTTAAGTGAAGGGAATACAATTCTTCCCTCTTTTCCACAACAACAACAACAGAAAAGAAAACAAAATGTGTATGCTTGAAAAGTTGGGATTTCTGGGAATACATTTTCCTCTTTTAGCTAGCATTTTAACATAAGGTAAAACATTTTTTTGACAAGGTAAGTAGAGTAAACAAAGATCAGTGAGAAAGCAGAAATTATTGAAGTACTGGAAAAACTGCTGCAGGCTACTTTTTCACACATTGCTGCTCAAGTCAGGATTATGCTATGACAGTTCTAACTCTCCTGCTGACATCCTTATAGACTCTATTACATTATTTACTTCTTGTAAAATAACATTCTATTACAGCTCCTTCATGTCCTGCTGCTAGTCTAAGTTCAAGGGGAAGAAATTCTGCTCTGCTCACTTCCAGCTCGTTAATACAGCTCTGAGGAGATCATTATTAAGAAGACTGATATGCAGCCCCTATTTCATGCCCCATATTCTGTTGCAGAAACAACTGTATTTCTGGGGTGTTGGTCTTCACTTAAATCAACAGCACAGGTGAAATGTGTCAGCCTTTGTCTGGAAGGATCAGGGAATTATGCCCCACCCTGTGCTGAAGATGTAATGTCATTTTTATGTCTCTAAGGGGGGAAAGCTTTCAGATATTTCTCTTGCTTTTTCATTGCAGGGAAAAGTGAAGCCAAGCATGCAATCATACCTGATTTCAAAAGGAAAGAGATGATTGTCAGTAGACTTGCAGGAACATCTGTGGGTAAACCAGGGTTAAAAGCAGACAGGTTGCTTGAATACTCTCTGAAAACTGGCTTAGGTCTCTTTTTCAGTGTCAGGACATAATCAAACACATAAGTCCCACATAAGGAGTCTGCTGAAACTTGTTTTCTGGGAAGACATACTTATTAGGGCCCAGAAAATGAATTTGCCTCCTATCTCTGAATTCTCACTGTAAGTCGAGCTAGCAACCAGGTGTACCACTAGCAAAATACTCCCACAGTCTGGTAGAAAGCTCCCAAAGCATCAGCCTTTGAAAAGTCCTACTTTCATCACTGCCTGAGATCACCCTGGCAAGTCAGTCCTCAGTCCTGCTGCTTGCAGTGTGAATCTTGAAAGCATCACTTGACACTTGAAGAACTGGCATCAAACCACACTTGACACTTGAAGAACTGGCATCAAGCCACACAGCAGTGACCACGTGCTTTGAGATGGTCAGAGGACAGGGAAGCCCTGGCACTGCACTCACAGTTCTGAGCAGTGCACTTCATCAGCCTTCAAAACCTGTTTGGACCATGCCTAATGAAATTTAGGTTGCATTTCATCAGTAATAATACAGATAACGTGATAGTTATCTAATTATCCAACCCTTGGGAAGAGATACTTAAACTTCCCAGTAAAAAGTGAATCATATGTGCTCTTTCTTGAAGGCAAACAGTGAAACAACTGGAAAATCAGCATTGGTGGCAGCAGCATTTCCTTATGGATGTGATGGGTGCAAAGCATTTGGCCATTGATGTCTGAATTTTGGCAGGGACTGTGTGGGAATTAAGGGTGATTTTTGCCACTTTCCTCTACCAGGACTTCAACCACTGTCTCTTGCATTTTCACTGTGCAGCTTTGAGTTATGGCACTGAACTCAGGGATAAAGTTACATATGTAAGTGTGCTGTGTCAGGAGCTGGTGATTGTTAACTCTGCTTCATGGCCATGACTAATTAAATATCTTATTCCTCATGAGAAGATTCTCTAATGATCCTTCACAGAGATAACGGGTGAAAGTGGCAGGAGGTCCAGTTCAAATAGTGTAGTTACCAATTCTCCCAGAGTAATCTCACAGGATAGACACTTGCTATTTCTTTCACTATAGGGCTATTGGTTAATCTAAAAGAATTATTTTGATCCTTGGAACCCTTTGATTTCAAGGGAGTTTGGGACAGATTCCCACTATTTTGCTTTACAGCTTTATTGGTGTGTTGATCTGTGACCTGGGTGGGTCACACAGGCACTGGGATGGGCCACAGGTATTACTGGAAAAGAAAAACTCACTAGTATTTCTCACTAGTGCTGCAAAATTTTATCTCCCTTAGGTGTGAAAGATGATCCTCTTCTTCATCCCCTTATTCCTCTATCTCCCCAGTCTGAGCTGCTTTTTTCTAAAAGAAGGGTTGATTATTTTCTGGAAAGCATGTTTTGAAGGAATTTCGGTAAAATACCATGAATATCTGACCAGCTGTTGAAGTCATTTAGTTCAAGTGCCTGTAGAATGTTTTTGAGACCTGGTGTCCTAGCTCAGTTTGCTAGGACTGGTAATTCAATCTTTGAACCAGGGAGTCATTATATTTATCTGTTTGCATTTGGGTTTTATAGACCCCCAATTACTCTTATCAAAATATGTTAAATTAACTGTGTTCTAGGAAAGCAGATAATTTCAGTGCAGACTGGTAAATATCCGATTATAAATGAAGCTACCTTTTATTTATTGCTAAGGCTAGCACATTCATCAGCATGCCTAATTAAAATTTAACAATTAATAAGCAGTGGCAAACCCTGTACGAAGGTCAGTAGCAACCTAAGCAAACTTATCAAAAATGCAAAGGGGTTTAGAGTTTTTAAAAAGTTCATTCTGTCCTTAATTAACAGATCTAATTACAGCTCTGCCATAGCAAAATGTAAAATGATCTCTTCAAAAGACGAGAAGTCAAAGGTTTAATAGTGCAGATAACCTTCTTCTTCAGTACATACTGACCCAAGTGTAGAAGGGAATTTCACCAAGCAGTCAACAGAGTTGATTGGATGGCTTTGACAGAAATTTAAGCTAAGCAATACATAGAAATCCCCAAACAACAAAGGAATTGAGAGGGAATAAAAACTCTCTTGTGTCTTGGGATTTGAAATAACACCAAGTCAAGACTTTGGATAATCTCCTTTCTTAGCAAGTTGTCAATGTATTTATTCTGTGACCTTTGCTGGTTAGTTTTGAATAACACTTTCTGTTCTGTGGACTGCATGTGTTTAATTATCACCTTATTCAACAAAAATGGACAGTGCAAAAATCAAGGATAATTTGGAATAGCAGAGCTAAATACAAGACAGCAAAACACTTAAAATTCCTGCAGTTTATAGTCAGCATTTAGGAGCTGAAGGGCAATTTTCCAAGTTTCACTGAAGGGTTTAGTTCTGCATTACTTCTTCAAGAAGACCAAGAAAAAAGTGAGCATTCTGTTCTGAGTTTTGCAGGAAGAGACTGGAAATGAACAGAACTGGGTTCATCAGTAAGGGAATTAAATCTTCCTGGCTGATTTATGTGGGCAAGGGTCATTACATGTGGGTAATAGAAAGTGGCTGAAAGAAAAACTAGACTGCTTAAAATTAATAATATATGGCTGAAATGAATTGTTACTCTTCATCTTTAGGTTTGGATTAGCAGAAGGAGCACTGGTATGAGAGGCAAGACCTCTTCAGGAAACCTGACCTGTGTGAATATCCTTAGTGTTCCCTTTCATACCCTGCCAGAGACAGAGGGAGTGCAGACCTATGAACACAGGTACAGAAAGTAGAAACAAAGGAATCACAGTAATTGTCTTGGACGAACTCTAAAACACAGGAGCCACATTCATCTTATACTGGAATTGCAGTGCAGCACAACAAATTTTTCAACCAAAAGGCTCATTAAATGCAACAGGAAAACAGAGAGTCTGTTCTGAGCAATCTCCATGAATTGGCCTCTGGCTTTACCACGGCACTGTCATGACCTGAATTAATTTCATATGACATGATAATTTCCTATTGGCAGTAGGAGGGAAAAAAATGAAGCCTGCTCAGGCTGATGAGCATTTTAAGACTTCTCTTTAATTCCTTTTCTTAAAAAAAAATCGTCTTGTGTTTTTAAGCTGCCTGACTTGAACTGATAGGTATCATCCCCCACCAATAACCTGCTGTAGCAGTGTGGCCTCGTGCTAGTTTTGTGCTGCGTATTTGAGAGCAGAAACAGAGAGGATTTCAAATTTAACCAACATACTCTCTTTCTCATACTCAAAGGAGCCAGACACCCTGTGACACGGGCCATGACACGATCCCCACCTCACCTTTAAAGAAATTACAGTGACCTATTTAAATTGTGGGTGCTCAAGAAGAGTTTTGGCTGATATTTGGTCCTTCCCTGCATCCTGCTTCAGTACAGGAGACAAAACTGGTCCTGGTACATGGCTTAAAAACACAGATAGTTGCCAACATCCCATTATCACATTCCTTTCTTCGGTAACACTTTCTTTAAGATAAGAAATGAACATAATTACTTGCGTTCTGCTGATGGGAAGTGAAATATCAGAGGTGGGCATTATTACTGTTACTGCTGTTATTATTACTGAAGTAGCAGGAAGTGCAGTGCTATAAAAACTCTCTAAGCAGTCACTCCCTTTAACAGACCATTAAAGGTTCACTTCACACTTATATCTCTTTCTTCCAGACTGAATCCTGAATCATTAATTTTGCACTTGACGTTCCTAAAGAAAGATTTTTTTTCTGAAGCAAAACCTTCTCTTGATGTCTGAATGCACCCTGAAGATGTTAATCACCAGAGACAGGCATCCAAGACAAAAAGCCATCCAGGTTCCTTGAATTTATTGAGACTTGAAAGCAGCAAGATGTGAAGATTTTTGTTTTATTTTCCAGCACTATAGAGTGTCCAAGCTTTAGACAATATCCTTTTCTAATAGCAACCTGAGGGAGAATAGTTGCTACAGGAGTATGTGACACAGGACACTGTAGGAAAGTGTGATAGATCAGATTCAAGAGCAAAGAGAATCAAACTAAACCCTTCCTCCCTTCCCCCCTTCCCCCCTTCCCTTGCCAAACTTGCAGTTTACAGATCAACTGGCTTTAAATAAAAATCTTATGGAGAGACTGAACAGTAAGGAAAGTACAATCTTTGGGTTGTGCAGGTAACATACCTCTACTGAAGAGATTATTTTTTTAAATTCTACCTATCTCTATGAACTTTTTCTTTTTTTTTCTCTTCTTTTCCCCTTTTTCTTTCCCTTTTCCTTTTTGTTTTCCCTGTTCTCTCCTTTCCTTTCCAAGACATTTTTCTCTGTCAGTGCTTCACCAAAATGCAAAATAAGTTCAGAGACTCTAAAATGTCCTTTAATATTTTGTTTGGAAGAGACACCCTTTCCCTGTATGCAGACCTCCTTCCCAAAAGAGTTTCTCACTTTCTTTTAAGAATATCACAGCACTGTGAAAGCAAGCAAGTGATATTTAATTTTTGGTCTTCTGTGAAGGTTTTTCTTCCTCTTTTCCTACCCCAGAACAAGTTCTTTCTAAAATAAAGCAAACATGTGAAGCAAATGATGAATTAACAAATGAAGGCCACCCACCTTAGATATTCTCAGGCTCAGAAATCCTGAATATCTCATGCATTATTGCCCTCTAGTGTTACTGCAGAATCTGTGTAGAAGATTCCATCTGTAAAATTGAACAACAAATGCACATTCCATAGAGGCCAGAGCTGACCCTGAGAAGAAGTTACCATATATCCATGAAAAGAGGCATTTTGCAATTCCTTGATTTTGGTTGGGTCAGTTATTCAAGGGCTTGACTGAGAACCAGTGCTTTGAATATTCATTCCCACACAAAGGGAGGGGGGAGCACAGGGATCTTTGCTCTCCACAGCTCTATTTGTACTCCAGGGAGGATGCCCCTGGTGCCATATGGACATTTTGATCTAATTCCAGTTTTCCTGTGGCTGCAAGTTTCTCTAGGGGTTTAAAATGCTTGGTTTAGCAGTGGGCCAATATAAATAAAATAAATAAACATGGCAGTGTAAGCTCAAATCAGCATTTTTGTAGAATGGCATGAACAAATTGGAACATGATCTGTTGGTTAATCTATTGATGTCTGGTTAATGAGACTTAGATGTGCATCAAAGAATGAGAAAAAAGTAAATAATTGTCACTTTTTATGGAAATATCCAAAGTTTTCAAATTTCCAGGGAAATTAGTGAGTTGAAATGAGAAGAAAATTACTAAGTGCCAGTGCTTTCCTTATGTCTAAAAAAATTCTTGATGTAAACAGTCCCAGACTGTGAGGGAGTGTGGATCCAGATCTGTCCTCTCCATGAAAGTAGGGACTAAACACCTACTGTCCCCTACCAGAGAAAAAATTTATATTAGTAGACAGGCAGTTTGTTGGAGTGGGTGCTGAAAAATAGGACCTTGTATCACTATTTCAGTAATTCCTTAATTTTAAGTAAAAGTGGTCAACAGGAATGTTCAGTTTCCTTGAAAATGAGACCTCTGAAGTCATGGTTTGGTTGGTATTTAAATGGTGTTCAGTATTATTACCAGCCAGGTATTAAATACTGCACATTTCCTCATTTGCTGGAGTTCTGCTGGAAGGCTTAGTGGGTAAAGGATCTCACTAACTGTGGGATGCTGAGTTCAAATTTGGGATTTCCTGCATCATCTTATTCTCCTGTGCTTCATTTTTCCCATCTAAAAAATAGGATCATGAACTAATTCTCTTATGTAGAATTATTCCTGCAGATGAAAATGGTCCATCAGAGTTTGGGTTTTACTACATAATATCCAGAATTCCTCTGAAAGCTCTAAACACAATAGGAAAAATTACTAGATTTTTTTTTTTAATACTGTCCAAAATCACATTAGCTTTTCAGAAAAGTTCACTAACCTTCCTGAAACTATAGAGCTCAGATCAGCAGGTAAATGCACTTTCTTCAAACCATGCATCACATTCATTTTGCTGCCATTCAGGGGGTGGTTTGAGAGAAAAATCCAGAGAACTCAAATCAGGAGTCCTGAAGTGATCCATGGAAAGTACAATGTCCAGTTCTCTCATGGGTGTTTTCATCCTGTTCTCATGCAGGAGCTCATGTGCACCTCTGGAAAAGATTTTGCTGGGAACGTGCTGATGAAATCCAGCAAAGAACTCTCTGCTCATTTCTTAGTCAAAATCCTGAAATCCCCAACAAAAGGTGGATCATGACATCCCAGCGAGTTTACAAACAAGAAATGTTACTATGGCTTTTACATATTCATGTTGGGCCTGATTTTTGTCTCATCCTGATTTCACAGCTGTATCCTGCAGTCAGCTCTGATGACATAACGTGATCCTAATAAAAGAAACAGGGTCAGAGCAGTGCAAAACATCCCATTACATCGTGTGATCTATTCATCTGTTGCTTTAAATCTGTAAGGGGTCTGTTCTACTTGTTCTTTTGCCAGCCATTTACAGGCACTGATGATTAGACTTTTAAGGTCACTTGGGCATTTGCCATGCTCAGTAACTCCTGGAATTTTCAAAGCAGCTGAGATGCTTCTGGGTTTTAAAAAATTTTGACAAGAGCGAGACACTAAAATTTTTCAAAACTGTCAGTAAGTATTTATATGCATCTTTAAAAATCAAATGCCTATCCAAATGTGACCCTAATCCCTTTCTGAGAAGAGAAGACCATGACATCCCAGTACCGGGTCTGTTACACCACACTTTTGAAACACATTTGCCAACAGTTTTTCACATCTATTTGACCTGCCTGCAAGAAGTCAGCATTCAAACAACTTAGAGAGGATGATTTAAAATCTGATCTTGAACAAGACACTATTTCTCTAAAAGATTGCAAATGTCTTTAACATTTCATGCTCTGAAGCTCATTTTTTTAACGATCCTCATAACTAGATTTTTATGTCGAATCTTTATGATTCACAGAAATCAAATCTCAGAGTGATTTGTGTGTGTCCCCTTAACTATGCTTACAGATTTATAGTAATCTTAGGTTGTGCACTAGTTGGGGTTTTTTTATATTCCAGGCCTTTTAAAGGATTTCTCTCTGAAGGTAAATGGGTGGATGTACTGCAGGTTGCAGTTTCCTGGGATGAGATTGATGGTCTCCATGTATGTGGCTAAATGGAGGCATTTTCCAGAGAGGAGTTCCACTAGAGCAAGGGAGGACTTCAGAGCAGCAGCAAAAGGTCTGAGGATTTAATTCATAGCCCATGGCCACTGCAGCACCCGTGCCCATGGAGGGATCTGTCAGGGTGAGCACAGCACAGGGGTGAGCACTCTAAACTTACTATTGAGCCAGTCACAACAGGAGTTAGGTAAGAAAGATTGCATCTTTACCTCTGATTTGAACTGGACACAAATTTTTTATGGTCAGAATACAAGGTTTGTTCAATTTGAGGTTGCTCAATTTTTGCATAAGCAACCCAGAAAGGTGAGCTGCTGAAGAATGTGAGAAAATTCTGTAGAATCCTATAGAATCAACTGAGTGGCAGGGAAGTAGTTTTGATAATTTTTCTCTCTTACATTAACAATAGAGTTTTAAGTAAGACACCACTTCAGAAGAACAGCCATGAAAGGAGAACAGAGCTGTGACTTTCAGAGTTTGCAGGGCTGTCAGTGAGAGAAAATGCATCTCTACCTGTAAAGTGGGCAAATTTATTCTGTAAGACTTTGAGAGAAAATAAATTTGGAACTTCACAATGCTATTTATTCAGTCACTTTTCAGCATATAACCAACCACTGCTGAAAGTTCTCATCATAGTCAGTAGGAATCTCATAAGCATCTCAATGCACCTTACATCCCTGCCTCTGTCAAGAGTCAGCAACCAAGTCGATAACAAGACCCATCTTCTTTTATTTTGCTGGAGAGACTCTTAATCAGTTCACAGTTGCCTGTTATGTGTCTAATTTTGTGTAGCAAGATGAAAATGAGCATATCCATATCCGTACTGACTTAGCAAGTTCAGAGATATTTTGCTTTGAAATTTACAAACAGGTAGGATCCCTGACTGGAATTACAAATGTAGATAAGCATAAAACATTTTGAATTGCATTTCTTTTCTTCTTAAGTGTTTCTCTGCAGCTTGTCATTACTTGTGTAGCACATCAGCAGACTCTGGACAGGCACAGCACCACGAGTGTCACGGGGTCACATTCCCAGGATGCAAACTCTGGTTTCATATCTGCAAATACATATTTTGAGATTGTTCACATTCAAAAAGAAAGCTGTCCCTGAGATATATGGGACAATAACAAGAAACAAGAAAAGTTTAGCATTTAAATGCATTTTGACCTCTATGTCTGGAAAATCTCCACTGCATTCTGGAGAGTTTAAATCTGTATTGAGAAGAAAATTTGGCCCTGGAAATAGCACAGACTAGTGGGTAGGTCTAGCCAGGAGCACGCTGAGCTAGAAGGACAATTGGGTCTATGTGGTCTGAGATGATGGTTTCTGCCTTGAGTCCCATAAAGCAGAATGACAGAGAAAAGCCTATTTTAAGTGTCACTCTTTAGCTCAGGAGATCATCTCTTCAGGGTGGTGGTGTTGTGTGTAACTCCAAGCAGATCCTCAGCCCCTCATTTGGTTCAGTACTTTAAATGTTAAGTGATAGCTCATATAGGGTTTTGAAGTGACTTAAATCTTTCTGGGTTTGGCACCTGGAGTAAAATTCCTCTTCGTGTTCTCAGAGTCATATCTGTTCTTGCTGCCTGTGAGGGCTGAACACAAGTGTGAACTGATCTCCATGTGCCTGGGTTTCCTCTGACTGGAGAGCAAGAGAAGGTCCAACATGCAGGGCTGTTCCTGGCACAGCAGAGTCAGGGTTCAGATCCTCAAGGGGACATGGCTTGAAGCTGGCATGAGATGCAATAGCTAATAGGTATTTAAGCTTATTTAGGATCTGGACCTCAAATGTTGGCTCTAATTAGCTCATTAAATCACCGCTGAATGGAAGAGCAGAATGAAAAAAACATTTTCCCCTCAAACATCGTCCTTTCCAAATTAGGATGAGATGTTTGCTGAGGGTAGATAACACCTTCAGCATGCAGTCCCTGCACTATACCTGCTCTGAAGCTGCACAGAGAACATGCAGTTCTGGCACCTCTCCCAGACTCTGCAGCATGTTCACTTTCAGTTTCAACCAGTTTAGTAGTAAAAGATACTTCCTTGGCAGTGGCTACAAATACTAGAATTCCCACTGTGAGGAAAAGTTTAAATATTCAGAATTCACCTTCAAACCATTAGATGAAAAGCACTGTAGGAAATTCTGCACATCTTCTACTCTGTGAAGAAAAGCAAAGTCATAAAAACTTAAGAAACAAAGCCTGTCTTTGGCCTTGCCCTTGCCTGGCTTGGGCATGTATGGAACATGTATGGAATGAGGACCTTGTTAGTCAGCAACTGAATGTGTTTGCAAGGTTAGTGATATGATGTCCAGCCTATCCAGCTACTATACTAGAGCTTATCACACTAATAACAAGCTCTTAGAGGTCTGGAAGCCACATTCTGCTCCTGCTTCTTTTCTTTCTATCTGTTACAGTGCACCTGGGCATCTGCTAGTTTTGGTAAATTCAAGCTGACATTGTCTTAGAGAGGCAAGAGAAGACCACAGCTGCATGCCCTAATGGTAATTCCCTGAGAACCTGAACTGGGCCAGCTATGGAAAATGAAGTAATTCTCCTGGTCCAGCATAAAAAGGATCTGAAAAGTGCTGTTCTAGTTGACTGTTTTTATGAGGAGAGGCCTTTAGGGGAAAGCCTTTAGGCAAAAACACTATTAGGAAAAAGTTTTTCAGGTAATTTCAAACTATATGTTGTGATTCTCAATTACATTTCTTTAGTGTCCCTTTGTACTTAACTCTGACTTTAGAATATAGGAAATATTCTTGTCTTTTCATCAGGCTGTAACTGCAGGCTTGGAAACTGTAGTTGACTTGATATGTTCTTGGCTTGCTGACTTTGCCTTATCCTCTTAACAGAATAAGTGTTCTCATGTAATAACAAACCTGACAGATCTTCATAATTGATCCCTATTCCTGACATATGAAGGGCACGGGATGCAGAATGAAGCACTCTAAGTGTCCTGCAATGGAAGTATTGATTCTTTCAGCAGCAGTACTGCCTTTCTCTGTAAGTGCCCACATCAGCAAGAAGAAATTATGGGGGGCAAATGGACATGGGAAGTAAAATTAGACTTAATTGAAAAAAAATGTGCAACTGATAACTCAGTGAGAGCCTGCCTAAGGGTTCAGTTTTACACAGAGCCCTTAACTGTATCAACAAATTCCTTTTGGACCACTGAAGGTTAAAACAAGTATAAGTTGGGGAAGACCAATAAATCAACCCCGCTTTTACTAGACACAAGTTAGTAGTGTTCAAAAGCCCTTTATACAATTAGAATGATTTACAGATGAGTGATTGGCATAGGCTGAGAGGCGCTGTGGGTAATGGGTGAAGTGATGTGAGGAGCACTGCTCACACCTCTTACAGCAAAATTATAATCAAGCGAGTTGTTCTTTCAAAGCCTTATGTCCTTGATAAACAAGGAATGGCAAGACTTATTAAAGTGCAGTGAAATCATTGTTATGCCCTGATACTGGAACAGATAGGTGTCAGGTTCTGTTATTGCTGAAGTTTTCACAGCATCCAAATGATCCCTTTGGAGGTGTGTGAGGAGGCACTTTGGCACATAATATGTGCACACCTATTCCCAAACCTGCAAAACCACTGCAGGAACCCTTTAACCTGTTCTTTCATCTTCTTTTATACATCAGTGTTGTCTCACAATCTGCTCCCACTGAGCATGCTGCAGTTGTCTAACGAATTTCACATTCAGATGGTTGAGTCACATTACACTCCACAGGGTCATATAAATGTTCTGAAGCTGACAGTTGTGATTACAAGTTAGTTGGGTAAGAAGAGGACCCCTGGGCACAAATCTCTGATGTACCTGAAAATTTTTTTGGCAGGAGTGACTAAATCTATCCCAAGCCTACAAGGTCAATTTGCAGCTCGGTTGCCATCCATATTTATCTGCCTCACACATTGAAATTTTACTATGACAGTGATAGGATCTCTAGGAAATATCTCAAGGAGATTGTTTCCATGGATAGCCTGTAATCCTCATTCTTTTGAAACAATCTTCCAGGATATGTTATTCTCCTGATGATGCCATTTTATGCTAAGTTTAAAAAAACAAAACAAAATCAAAACAAAAACAAAACCCCTACAAAACAAACAAACAAAAAAACCAAAATAAAGCAAAACCAAAGCCCAAACCAAAATATGTTCTTAAAGCAACAGAACTCCCCTTAATTTCAAATCTCAGTGGCTCATAACATGGTAAGCCTTGTTTGCAGCACTGTCACCAAAGGTAGGCATTGCTCTGCAAACAATAAAGGGAAAGTGTTGGCTGCTAGAAGGGACAAATACAGTGTAAGATCACTAAGTAACTTAAATTTCTCATGTTATCTCACACTGTGGAAGGACTTAAGAAAAGAAAAAATACCGAAGACGTGGAAAATCCTGTTATACACACAGCCTCTTTGCTCCTAAGCACTTTCAGTTCCTGATGATCTCCCAGTAGGAGTTCCTGCTCAGAACTAATATATTTAATCACAGAACTAGTATGATCAGATCAGATAACTACAGTTACAAAAGGAATTCAGTCCTACATGTATCATGTGGATTTTAGAAGCAACAGCAATTTTGGGCACACGTCTTGGTGGTGGGAAATCGGATTGTTGAAATTGGTTTTAAAGTATTCAACATTTAGCAAGTTTAAAGGTATTTAAGCTGAGGTGATATTTGGAAAGTCTTCATCTGAGTCTCTAAAGAGAACTGCTTCCCTTGGTCCATGATCAAGGCAGTGCATGCCTTATGTGATACAGGGACATGCCTGAGATAGAAGAAGGTTTTAACTTGGATTTTGGAATTTACTAAATGAAATGGCTGATTTGTTTCATCTCTCAACACAATCCACTTCTGAAGTGCTAAATACTGGAAAAAAGCAAGACAACCCTTGCTCTGAAGTAACTGTTTAATATTGAGACAATGCAGCTGATAATTTTGTTTGACTTTTTTCCAAGAACAAAGGAATGTAAAAGCAAGGACAATTGCTCAGTGGCTTGGAGAAGCTGGGGTTTTTTTGTGATAGACTGTAAAATGAGCACTGAAAGGGAGGTAAAACAGTTTTCTCTAGCTCTGTTTTTCTGTTCCTTAAATTGTGAAGTATCCACATAGCAAAAGTGTTCAAGAACTTCAGCGTTCAAACCCTGTCACTGCAACGAACTGCACCGAGGGCCCAATATAATGAATGCTGAAGTCACCAGGAGTCTTTCCACCAGCTGGAATGGATGTTGGATCAGGTTCAACACAACACAGAAATGCAAACTCTGCAGCCCTGGCTCTCAGAGGAGCTCTTTAGGATGTCAGCTGAAGTAAACTGCACCAGCTGAGCTGGTATTGTCACCAGAGATACTGAACACAGAAGAGATTCTGCCAAATTAACCATATGCTGAAGGGTGGCCATGGGCAGTAGATGCAGGTCAGTACACCCCTTCAGAAGCACCAAATCTGTGCCTTATAGGTGCCATGGTGTGCATTGTGCAAAGTTTCTGCTCAGCAGAATTAGTCTTTTCTGTACTTAATTTTGATATTTAATCAAAAGACTGTATTTCATAGTTACTCCACAGAGTGTTCCCTGAGACAGGTAACTGATATACAGGGAGATGGAGATGCAGAGGTTTTTTCTCAGCCTATACACTGATCTCCCCTGGGACTCAAGGCAAAGTTGCTGTAGCTCCCTCCATCATTATTCAATTGCTAAAACAGCCAGAAAGTGATATCAGTGTTCTATTGTAAATGTGTCCTCTTGCCATTCACAACCTGAATATTAGTTCTGCAAAGTTTTACTTTTTATTTACAGCCCTCTAAGTACATTTCCAGAGCTGGATAATACAGTCTTTGTCAGCAATACAAGCAATAAAATATTACTGTATAGCTGGCATCTCTGGAGCTAGAATACAACCCAATCAAACTGACACAACTGATAAAATTCAGTGCTGCAATTCTTGCAAAGTCTTTGCAGCACTCTGAAATGCTTGAGTACAGAATGGTCTGGAAATCAGTATGGGTTTGCCATAAAAACTCACTACTCAGTGCCAGGGAATAGTGTCCTTTGTTGCACTGATTTAGTGCTCCATGCCAGCCCCATTCTCATTAGGAATTGGTCACCAGGGACAACTCAGAAGTGTTTTGCTGCTTTTAAGTAAGAAATCGAAATTAGTGAGAGCTTCAAGTGGAGGTGTATGTTTTCTTTTGCTGCCAGAAATCCTTCTGTCCTTTGCATCAATAAAACCTATTGATTCTAAATTTGCTAATCCTGTTGAAAATGGTTTTCTTGTACTCTCTCTGAGTCCAATAAATGGGGATGGAAAGTGATAGTTACAGTAGATGCAGGGTCATGTAGACGGTGAGTCAGAACTCCTGAATGTTGGGGCTGTTTGGTTTTGCTTGAAGAAGTAATCCAGGGCTGCATTATAGATAGATAGATAGATAGATAGATAGATAGATAGATAGATAGATAGATAGATAAATAGATAGATAGAATATAAGGATGCTTTGTCTATTACTTATTTCTTGAAGAACTGACTTTATATTAGGTACCAAAGTACCCCTTCCTATGCAAAGGAAGAAAAGGTTTTGGTCTCGTGCTAACCCTGCACATTTGAAAACAGAAGGAAATATTAACCCTCTGTATCCTTGCACTGCCTGGTGACCTGGTACATGGCATCACAGGCACCAATCCTCCTACAGAAAACCTGCCACAGAATTAGACTGATTCTATTGAGCCTGGAAACTCATTCAGTAACTACCAAGCTTTTAATCACTCGGGGGTTTTTGTCTTCCCTTCTCAACACAGGAGCAACACAAATTGAAATGGAAAATGATTTACAAGGTTTTGAAATAACATGGTGTATGTTAACTTGTAAGTGTCAAATATCATTAGACCTGATGGGAAGGATGAAAAACCCTGTATCCTGTGCCATGCAAAAATGTATTGTTTGGAACACAAGCTTGCAGCCAAAATCCCACCCCAGCGGTTCCCTCCTGCTTCCCCACATTGCTGCAGGGGATACTTGAGAGAAGGACAAAAAGAAACAGATATTATTGTTTCAAAGCTACATCTTTCCTTTATTCATCTCCTCTCTGCTTATCTCTCGCTGATCTTCAGACCCCCCTTTAGGAGGGAGATTAAACAACAATATGGGAAAACAAAGGAAACACAAGGTTGTTTTATTTTAAAGAAATCTTTCTCAGAAGTGTCTGCTCTCGAATGCTTTCCTTCAGATTTTAATTTTGTTGTTTCGGTTTTTTGTGTATTTAAACAGATTCCACCCTGTCATAAACACTCCTTGTGCCATTTCCAGTGTCAGGAAGGGAGATCTGGGTCATGAGTTGATATTGTGAAGGTACAGTTATAAAGAGAAGCAGATGGATTATAAAATGTTGGGTGAGATTTTCTGTCTGTCTCGCCACCCGCTCATTTATTGTCTCTTTCCATCTGTCTTTGCCTGCTTTCCAAGATTTCATTGTGTACTTCTCTCACTGCTTTTAAGTGCCAGAGATTTAACCGAGAACCACTCAGCTACACAGCTGATGTCAACAAGAAGTAGTATTTAGTTATACTGGGTTGGGTTAGTATTCAGCGTTTCTTATCAGATTTTTTAAAATATAGTTGTTCATGGGTCTGCAGGAGGCTTTTATGACAGATGTGTAGCTCATTTTAACCAAAGATACATTACCTACCATCTGCTTCAGAGGGTTTTTTCTTCAGTGCTCACATCTTTATGTTTTGCAAGTTTTTAGTCCTTATTCTCACTGGTTGCCTCTTGGTACTTTTTAATCCCTTTCTTTAATATTCATTCAGCAAAATGCTTTAAGGTTTTGTTAATAGGGAAAGGATTCAGCAAGGTAGGTGGGATTGAATTACAATACAAGGTTTTAAGGTGACTTTCCTGAGCTCTAAGCAGGGCTGATCCTAATGGTAGATGTGACTTTAGTAGGGACATAAACTCCTTGCCTGTCTCCCCAGCTTGAGCACAGAGATGCCAAAGCTGCCCTCTCAGCTGCAAGTGGCTGGGGGAAAAGGACAATTAAACAGTAATAGCTGCTGACTGGTTTATACACCATGCTGATAGTTTCAAAGTGCTGCAGCCTCAGAAAGACACATAAAACTGATGGTTTTAAGCTCACTTGACATTTTCTTCAGATAAGCACCTGTATTTTCCATATCAGGGGAAAATCTGTGTATGTGTGTCTATAAATCAGAAAGCAAAGTCTGTTGTTCCATTTACTGGCAGCCCCAGGTTAGAGGACTGCAATGGCCCAAAGCAAAACCACTAAAATGTCGTAGAATCCTGCTTAGAATAATGATGGAAATGCCCAGTGAACTGCATGATGTGATGCTGACAATTCCTGGATATGGACAACGAGCTGTAACTACTGCAAAGGCAAGACAGCCTGAGGAAAGGACCAGGTGCTGGTGTCAGGAGCCTTCAGGAGAGGGTATGGAAAATGACCCAGGTCAGCTCTGCAGCTGAGAGAGGATGTATGTTTTGAAGAAAAGATTGGGAGATGGAGGTGAGGGCACTTATCTTTGGGTCATCAGAGGAAGATGGTCATTTTAAAGACTTAAAATACATCCTGACACCTTTCAACACCTAGATGTGGTTACTGGTTTGTTCTCAGTGTGGTTCTTTTTTTCACTGTTCATCCATTCATTCAGCCTTTCTCTGATTTATTGTCCTGAAATCACAATTGTGTGAATTGGCTCCGTGAAGTTATATAAGGTTTTAACAGATTCTCAGCCCTGGGGGTGGAATCCTTCTTCCTCTCTATTTCCATCATACCTGTCCTCTCCCCTTAAGGATAGGTGCATTCATTTCCTCTGTTAGCTATTTTTGTGAAATAGTTAAATGCTGCCAAGCATTGAATCAGTTCACCTGTGATATGTCTCACAACCCTGGCAGCAAATGCTATCCTGTTGGGAAAAAAAAAATTATATGCAAGTTATTTCTCACATTCCTCTCAAGATAAACCTCTCATTTACTGTCTCAAGACAAACATCTATTTCTTTGTGAAGCTTAAATTATGTTACTAGTTTGTTCATTATTATTATTATTATTATTATTATTTTTCATTCACTTAAGAATGCTTCTTTATGCAGTGGACTTCAGTGAAAGCCATTTGGGTAAGAATTATGGGATGAACAAATGTAGGATTAGAAACTTTCTTAATAGAAAAAAAAAAGGCCTTGGGTGTTTTGTTTTTTTTTCTTTCCAAGCAATTATTTTATGGGAGTACAACTGGAAGTTCCTCAAAACTTCACGCCTGAATTTCTGAAAAAAATAATTCCATCATGATCATTCCCATATGTTTTGTAAAAATAAATAGTTGTCTGTACTCAATTTGCTTCAACAATAGGCATTAAAATATTTGTTATATATTTATAGTGGACACAGCTACAACATGTGTCTTCATGTCTTGTAAATAAATGCTTTTTCTCTTTGCTGGCCAATTCCACGCTAGAAGTCTGTCTGAGATATCATCCTGTTGAAATCTTAGCTGACATGTTTTCTTTTCTGCCTTTTTATAACATTTCAGTGGTCTGGGACCTGAATTAAAATACATTCCTCAGTCTGATTTATTGTGTTATTTCATTTTTAAAGTTGCATGGTCACTGCAGTGCTACTAATATGTACAGAGTGAAAAGGAAAAGAACCTAAAGCTTTTCTTCAACCTGTTTTGCAAACTTAGGAACACCAAACTGCACATTGGCATCAGCATGTGCTGTTCTCCAGATATTCTCAGGGGTATTTATTGGTGTAAGGAGTCTCCAGTCTGTGTAAAAATACCACAACCAGCTCCTTTGCCATATTCCCTTAGGGAATCAGAGGACATAGAAAATTGTGTCTGATGTGTGCTGAACTCTGACCATCCGGCTGTGGGAGATGTCACGTTGGAAGACACCCATTGTAGATCAGACCAGTTGCTTTGGCTCCCTGACTGTCAAGACACAGGAACTGGGTTGCTGGTTTCCCCAACATAGTCAATCCCATCTGCAGCAAACGGTTCCATGTAATGCTCCCATCGAGCTGTGCAACAGCCAAATCCATCACCATTTTCCTTGGCACCTCTACATGCAGATGTAGAGATAACCATGCTATCTAGGATGTTCCTATGAGATCCCTTAGGGTAGGACTGATTCCTTAATGACTACCACAAGTTATTCCAATAGCTCATTGCCACGTAGTGAGACACAGCTCACATTCCCTGTTTCCTTTTTCAGAGAAGGGAATGTTTCTGTTCTGAGAAATGCACTAGATTTTCCTTCAAGTGTTTCTGAAAGAGAAGGACAAAGCCATTACACTGTCATGTAGGCTGCTTTTCCAAGCCCACACTTATCTGGCAATAAATACTTGGATAGGAGTAAGATGAAGTTGTGAAATCGAATCATGATATCTCAGCAGATGGTAACAAGCAGCCTAAATACGAGGTGAGTGCCTCAGATGTTTGACTTGACTCTGAGAAGAAGATTTATACAGTCATGTTCTACCTTCAAAGGAAATACCTGAACGCCTTTGTTAATCTAGATCTGTGCTACATTAACTTTCACAGGCAGACAAGATCTCTGTTGCGCTCTGAGGTAGATTATTGGTCCTTCTGAGCCAGGAGGCACGTAAAAGATGACAAGAGGGAATAGGCTTCTCTTGAATTTACCAGACAAGTTGATAAATTGTATGTGAAAAGGGAGGTTGGAAGTATAAATATGTTCTACATCCTTTCCATGACAGGCTATGGAATATTTATTATAAATGGAGACATAAAGCAGGAATAATCTTCCCCATGACCTCACTGTGACAAACTGGCTTTCTAATTCTTGCTGAGTGCTGATTATTACTTGGCTAACACTCTGAGCTGAAGATGAAGCATGTGCTAAGTTGCAAGAATTCTTACAAATAGGCTGAGCTATTTCCAGAAGGGCAATTTTAAGGACACATTCATGTTTTTACTTGCTGGAGTATTTTTTCTTAAGTCATAAGAGGAGATCCACATATGCTGAAAACCTTCAGGCAAAACCAATCTGAATGCAATTGCTCATTTATGCATTGTGTAGTGCCTGGTCCAAGGAAGCAGTGGGATTAGTAGGATTGGTTACATGCTAGGAAAGGCACTCTCATTAAACACCTTTTGGAGGTGGGTATTAAGGGAACGGGTATAACACTAATAAACCTGCTTCAGTTTTTATCGACTCATGGCAAAGGTAGCTCAGAAATACAAAGGTATAATATATAAGAGTAGAGGTAAGGGGTTCCTTGTTGAGTTTTATCACTTGCTGGGAACATCCAGACTGTGTTTATGTGTAGACTTTGCTCATGCTTTGCAAACAGTTTGAGCCAGTCAGATCTACCTGAACAGTTGTCTCGTTGTTCCACACCTCTTATGTTGCATGATGTGCTTTTCCAAACCTCACCCCAACCCTTAATCAGTTCCTCTTACACTTACACAGCAACAAGCTCCAGCTACAGGACCTCAACAACATCTTTGTTCCCCTGTTTTCAGGGCCTGTTAGTGGGAGCCTTTTGCAGTTTTGTTCCACAGCCATCTTAATGTCTAGTTATAGGAACAAGGGGGAAAAAGGTAAAAACTTTTCAGGTATTACTCCTGCTAAACAGCAAGGATAGTATACTTCTGAGGATGGTTGTTTATAGCATTTCTTCTAATAATGTAAAAAAAAATTTATAAATGAAGGATTTATCATTCATTTTCTGATAATCTAAAAGCCTGTAGCTTGCTTTCAAAGATTTTCCATATGACATAGGACTTTTTCTACAACTAATTCTACCATCTCACCACACAGTCTGCTTCTGTAGAACAACAATTTGGGGCTGAAATTAGGACCACTGGGGGAGATCAGTGGGGGGGATTGTCTCACATGAAGAGTGTAAAACATAATAGAATGAGCACATACCTCTTTTAAGTTCTAGATGAGCTGTGGGAAGTTTTTGCTTCTATGAAGTTTCACAGACTGCCTGAATTTAAATCTCCTAAATCTGTGAAAACAGAGTAGGTTTTTTTTACTTCTTTCAGATCAAAAATACGAAGCTTTCTCCAAAACTAGATAGGCTTAGCATTGAGCAGCACTGACGAGAGAAACACTATCTGCAGGCTCAGTGTTCCATTGGCTCTGTCATCTGAGCCCTGAGGTATTATCAGTGCAAGCACAGTGCTCATCCAGGCAGTGGGATGAACCAGCAGGTGTATCTTCCTTTCTCAGGTGGGTCAGCCTTTCTCCTATTTTACAGAAACTGTGACAACTTTGTGTCTCTGAGGTTGTTTTCAAGAAAAAATGGAACAAATCGTTTTTTTCAAGCGAGTCATCCAGCAAATGCAAGGGTTTGTTTCTTGTATTCTTGAAATGAATTTGAAACTTTGCTTCCTCAGGCAAGTCACGCCTGCAGAGCACCTTTTTTTGCCTGCACACACTGCATTAGTGTGGTTGATTGCAGCTCAGCTGACTTCATCAAAAAACTCAAGCAAATTTTAATAGTTAAATTTGTGCTCTCGTGTACCTCATGTTCAATATCATGTATTGACAATAACAGAAATTTTGACATGACATGCAGTGAGGATATAACCATATGCTCTCCTACTACCATTAGTTACTCTGCCACATTCTGTGCCATCATGTCAGATTTGAAAAATTAAAAGCATGGTAAAAGAATTTCCAGTACATGTTTAATTTCATAGGCCTGTGAGTGTTCAGTTGACGTACAATGTGACTCCTGTAAAATGGCTTTACTCTGACACCAGAGGTGAATTTCTAGCAGTTCCATACTTCAAGTTTTCAACAGCTTCAGCTGTAATTTTATGTTCTTGCCTGCCTTCAAAATTAAAAAGTTAGTTAATCAGGGATAGAAACAATAAAGTAATCCAAACTCAGTTTTATGAAAGGTCTATGAAGATTTAAAAGGAATGTTTCTGCAGTTAAAGATCTGGGAAGCAATAAAACCCCACCAAAATGTCCTCTGCAAGAGAATTCATGGCTCTAGTTTTGCCAGTATTTTCCAGAGGTTTTGGGGGATACTAATGTTCAATTTCCAGAGGTGGTAGCATTTCTTCCTAAATCAGAAGTCCCTGGAGAGATATTTTTGCCCTGAATCACTGAAGGTTAAACCCATAATCACAAAGATATTCAATCAAGTTCTGTCCTTATTTTCAAATAACAGACAGATGGATGCAGCTTAATGGTCATTCATATGAGAAGTCAGTTATTTTTCCAGGGATATAGAAAGTTGGCCTGCTTTTGATCCCTTGGATGCTTTCCCTTCCTGCCAAGACTTTTCACTTCTTGCAGCAGAGCAATGGTATTGAACAAATTGTCAAATGCATGAACAGAACTCCCAGAACAAAATTGCAGCTGTGCCCAAACCTATCTAGGTTCAGAGGTTGTTCACAACATTGCTTTTACAAGCTTAAATTCTGCAATGCCTTGCAAATTGTCTTAAATTCTGCAATTCAAAAATGTCTGATGGTTACTAATGGGCACCTCATGAGGTGATTCTGGTGACAAGGTTGTGTCAGAACAAAAGGGAACACACAGATTAACTGCTCCAGGGGGTTCAGGTTCTCAGAAGGATGTTTTTAGGGACCATCACTGAAAAGATTTTAAGCAATGTAGAAATTAGTGTCATGCAGGTATTACCTGAGAGAAAAAACACATTTGCATGTCTAACATAAAGACAATATATTTTCTAGATCCCCAGGTGTTAAGAAGCAATGCCTTCTGCATGGTCTGATAGGGATGAATTTTACTAACAAGTTCTGTGTGGATTTCTGTACTAAACTAGAGAAGTACCCTGAGAAATCATGGAGGCTGTGGAGACTGTCCCCTGAAAGAACCTTTGTCACTAAACTATAGCTGGATGCAGATTTCTGGAAAAAATTCCGTGCAGTACTAGAATTACGATAAAAAACAAGCAAAAAAAAACCCCTCAGCACAGAGGAAGTGAACTCCCAGCACAAAGCTGGAAACCTCAGAGGCTGCAGAAGTGGCTGGCAGAAGTTCAGACCCAAATGTCACAGGCAGCACCTGCAAATGTTGAATTCCAGCATCAGGGCAGTGCTGGGAACCAGTGGCCATTCGGGGGACACTTGTAAGTGACCTCAGGTGGAGAAGTATGACACTGCAGTGGAGATGTTCCAGAAGGTCTATGTTCCACTCTGTAAGTCTTTCCAACAGCTGGAACTTAATATTGTAAACTATAATTTGCCAAACTCCCTGATTTGACATTTAAAAACCAACAAACCAACAAAAAGCATTCAAGATCTAGAATAAACCCTTGAGATGTCAGATAAAACACTGCAGTGAACACAAGCCATTCAGGGCAGGTTGAGGCTTGTGACACTTGTGACACTTAATGCTGTTTAAATAAATGGCACACACACAGAAAATATCAAGCCAAAAGCCTGTGCTTAAAAATACTCAGAGCCAAGAAATCCCACAAGAAAGAATTGCAGGACTCTACTAACCATGACAACCAATATCTATTATATTGAAATGGCTGAAACAATTCTAGTATTTGTAAATATCTCCTCAGAGCAAACTGGATATCCATATCATCCCAATTCTCATGGAGCATAAATTTTGCTAACTATTAATAACTAGGGCTGGGAAACGGGGAGGTTGAAGTCTGTACTTTAGAGATGCCCCAATTCTTTAATGCAAAAGCCTTAAATATCTGAGTGAGGCACTGAAAAGTGCTTATCTCACATGCCTGGGCACTGTTGCAGGAGAGCATGGCATCAAATTCCTCCCTGGGTACAAAAGAGAGGAAAAAGGAGGTTTGTGGAGGCAGCAGTGTGAATTTGTGAGGATCTCTGCTGTTGGGGTGTTGTCCACCCACCCTCTGGGGATACCCTTCTGGTGAGCTGCCATCAGGATTGAACCCTCCTTGCCCTCTGAGTGAGATCTGAGTTCATACTCCAGTTCTGGTGGCTGTGGGAGGATAAAGAGGCTGTAACTCTGCTCTGGAATAAATACATACTGTCTTTCCTCCTCCACAGATTTTGTGTGGAACCTTTGTGCATATGTTCAGCTTCTACACAGAAGCAAGCCATCTGTGCTGGCGAGCTCTTTGGAGGTGTGGAAAGTAAGAAACTGGTGGATGACCCCAGCCCCACATGTCTGGGGAGTTCAGAACTGGAGCTCTGAAGGCTGGAGGGCAGTGAATTCCTAGGGAACAGGGAGAAACTGGGACAGAAGAGCAGCAACCAGCGTGAAAGGGAAAGGAGGACAGGCCTGGAGCACAGCGTGCCATCTCAGTGTGACCCAGTGCTTTTTGAGCCATGTGAGGCAAGGAAGATTTTGAGTGAGACCTAATTAAAATCATCTGGCCCTCATGAGAGAGGTTTCATTTCCTTGCAATTATTTTTTTTGTGTCAAGGATATTTAATTAGGCATGTAGAGCTATGTTTCTGAGAGGAATTCATAGCTATTTTTAGGATGTTATTACATTGTTAGACTTGGGGATTACAAACACTGCAAGTCCATAAGAACAAATAAACTATATGTCCAAGGCTGCAGTGGTTCAGGATTGACATGATCTGCACCTCGGGCCGTTCTCTGTATCTAAGTTCTGGGAGGTAATAAATATTTAAGTAGAAATTCCACAGCATCCCAAAGGGTACCATCGTCAGGGTTTAATTGTTTCTTCTTTGACCTACTCACTCCCCTGCAGCCAATCTGTGGCATATTGATAGTAGAAGAAACTTTGGAGAACCACAGTTTTGATAAGGTTTTCCACTAATGTCTTAATTTTTTGTTTCAGCTGATCTGTTTTTAAAAATTTTCCTTTCAGTGATCACAGTTATAAAAGGAGACCATCTGGGAGCTTCACAGCAAAAAGCAATTTACTGAGCAGCAGTTAATAGGTAACTGCTGGACTGATGAGGTGCTGACTCTGGCTGCTTCATTATAATTCCACACATTCTGTGTCCTCCTAACACAGGGATAAAGTTGCATGTTGTGGCTCTGTGAGCATCCAGAGCACCAGCAGAGATGTGAGACAATAAGTGTGTAACTTTGTCAGAGGTCTCCCTGGAATAACTTTGCACAGGCAATCTCAGAAATCACACCTGAGTGTTTTTCTGTGGACCCTTGTGGTTGAGGGATTTTTTGTTTCCTTTTCTTTCATAGAGGTAGAATTGAGCACACACAATAGCAAATGCAAGTGCTATTCCTGAGGTGAACTGGGCTCACAGGTTCTCTTTTCTTACTCAAAAGACCATGCTATTTTCACAACCACATTCAAATTTGGGTTGACAGAAATGGCAGGATACACCACACCAGTGAAGTAGGCTGCCTGTGCTAATAGTGGAGTCACCATCCCTGGAAGTGTCCAAAAACTTCTGGATATGGCACTTGAGGATGTGGTGGCTGACGGTTGGATTTGGTGATCTCAGAGGTCTTTCCCAACCTTAATGATTCTCTGATTCTATCTCTCCCTCTGGACCTTGCCCCTTTTATAAGAAAAAGGTAAGGTGTATATATATATATATATATATAAACCATATACATATACTTGTTCCTAAACAAAATTTTGAAATTCATTTAAACCTCAGGCTTCTCTTTTAATACTTGAACTCTCACCCAAACATTCATCTCTAGAATCAAAAAGTGATAAGAAATCTTGTCTCAGAGTTGCTCAGTAATTGAAGAGCCCTTTTGATCTGCTACTGCATTGACAGAGGCAAAGCCCCTCTGAAATCCATGCTAAGTTTAGCACTGTTTTAGCACTGTATTTGTAGTAACTCCAAAGTCTCTCAGTTTTCTTCAAGCTCTTGATTCCTCCCTAAACTCACTAGGTGGCTGTCTAAGAACACACATAAGTCTCTTCCTTGCTCTGTACTTGTTCTCTTACTCGGCTCTCGTGTCTGTGCCCTTCTCTGCTCTCACACTGGAGAGCACCCTTTCCTCAGCCACAGCAGGCACCAGGTGCCACTGCACAGTCAGGGCTGAGGAAACCCAGCCCCACATGTCCTGGACACCAGATCCCTTCAATTAAACCAGTTTTGTTCTCCTAGGCAGAATTATGTATTTATATCAACTGAGTCCAAGCCTTGCTCGAATTATTTCCTCGCAACACCAGTATTTCAAATTCTATGTGGTATTCCTAGGAGTCAAGTAAAAATAGGGAATAAGGTGCATAATGAAGGCTACTTTGTTCTTCCAGTAAGTTAGGGGGTGAGGCAAAGCAGCTTCCAGAATCTGGCAATTGTGGTTTGCATGTGAGGGGACAGGCTGAGAAAAAAATCTGTGCTGTTCTAACATTCTTCTTGTTCGAGCCCTTGTTACCAGATGTGGCTTGAGTCTGGCTTGTGCACACTGATGTTGTGTGGTTATGAATCCTTTAACTTAAGGGAAATAATTTCTGATCGAGATGAAAATTGGACCCCAAGGCTCAGGCTGAGATGAACTTTGGGCACATATCTCAGTTTTCCAATGCTTCTCATTGGAAACCCTGACTTACGAAGGAAAGTATGCACGGATCTATCTCCAGTCCATGTGTCATCCTATTGTCTTCAGTTCTGCAGAATATAGAGCAGGGAATTAGACCACACAGGAATGAATGCATCTCTCCAGAGCACCTCTGGATCTGGCTTCCATGGTTTGTGCTCCTCTGGACTACCCCAGAATGAGGAGGCAGGGAATTGGCAGTGTCTTGTCTCCTTGCCTTACTGAGACTGCAGCAGAGCTGAATTGGCACATGGCTGGGAATGATTTTAATTGCTTATGCATGGAGGAACAAGGGAAAGGATGGGAGGATAGAAAGGAATATAAATGTTATCTGTGCTTAATCAGTTTTTTCCCATCACCGTGTTTTCAACAGGATACTTACATTCCATAAAACAATAAGTTTTCCTTTAGTTCAGCCTTGTTGAAAAACCTAGATTTACCTGACACTTTAACAGTTTTCAGTTGGAAACACTGAAATGAGATACTTAGTCTGAGGGCTGGGTCAACTCCATATCTTCCAGAAAATCTCAGACTGTGAAATAGTTTGTTTCCTGTCATCAGGACACCAAATGCTGATGTACAACTCTCCAGTGCCTTCTGGGAGTTGTAATTCGCTTGTTCTCTGCCCAGCTCTGGTATTTTTTGGCACCTTGCAACTACGTGATACCTTTTCCACATGAAGATAAATGCATAGTTTTAAGCCTTCATTTGCCATAAATCTTAATTTGCATATTGCAAGTTTAGCTGGAATAATAACAAATTGCCAAAACGTTTTTTGCCTGGCTGTCAGACGAGTTTGAAAGCTAAATTCTTGGCTCAGAATCAGCAGGATTAATACGAGACGCTAAAACACGATACTGGAGCTGATCAAACCGTGCAACCTACACCTGAGGGGAATTTTTCTCATGGAATTCATAAAAATGTCCCTATTTTCTCTTGATTAGATGTGACTGTTAAGGTTTAAATAGAAAGCAGCAACTTGTACGTGGACAGCAGTGGGAGCTTTACTGTTCCAAAGCCATAACTTTTAATCAGCACAGTTCCCTGTCAGAGTGGATTACCCCAGGACACTTCACAACCCACTCTGCTCCCACCCCCCGATGGCTTCGGGGGGGAGCTTTGGAACAGGAGGAGGGAAGCAGTGAAAAAGGGGATGCAATTGTCCGAGAGAGACAGAGCTATGTGCCAAAATGTCTGAAGGTTTCAGGACTGTATGATTCTCACATTATTGGTACTTTATTTTTTAATCGACCGCTGTTTCTACAAAGGCAAATCCACTGTTTGCATTCCTCTTCTATGTAGTTAGTGTGCCACAGTAACCCAATTTGGAACCTGAGGTGTAAACTCTCCTTTCAAAGAGTCCTTTAGTAGTGGAGGATGCTGGCTGGGATCCATCCAGCAGGCATGAGGTTCACAAGGTTAATGAGAAGTTCAAGGAAGAGCATTTACAAAAGCCAGCACCAAGAACAGCCCAGTTCTTGCAGCACTCTGTTCATGGGCAAAGTGGGATTGTGCCTCAGTAGGAAGCTGAGGAACTACCTCACTCTGGCTGTTGCCTGTTAAGAAGACATGGCATGTATGAAATATTTGGGGGTTTTTTTCCACCTTAATTAAGATCCTTATATAAAGAAAAGAGCTAGATTAACAGCCTGTAAGAAGTATACAATATACATTGTATACATGTGGACAAGTAGAGTTTGGGTAGCAGCTTCTAAAATTGGCTTTATTAGAGGAATCTCTAGCCTAAAAGGAGAATAAGACTTTTAGTCTCCCTTTAAGTCATGCTCGCTCAGCAGATCAGGGCTGTACTTGTCAACACAAGGACCCCATTGCACTTGCCTTTGTAAAACATGAGGTGTGAGTTGTGCCTGCACTAAATAAAATCAACCATTTAACGAACTTAATCAAAAAGGATAGTGGATATAGTGACCTAGAGAGAGGTGGTTAAAGGGCTGAAAGGGATCACTTGTTTTAGCAAATCCAGTCTCTGACAACAACGTGCTATGTCACAGGTGTACAGTCCAGAATGAATTTAAAGAGGATCCACTTTTCTCTTCCCCTTCTTCTATTCCTTCCTCAGAGCAAGTGAAGAACTTGTAAAAACACTATCAGCTTCCTTACAGCAGACTAGATACAGAACATAAAAGATTCAAACCCTGGTAATTTACAGAAGTTTGTAGAAGAGGTTAAAATATATGCACTGATATCAGGAATCTCTCCAGGGTGATCTTATTGCAGCTTTCCAGTATCTAAAGGGGCTCCAAGAGAGCCGGAGAGGGACTTTGGACAACGGCCTGGACAAGGGGGAATGGCTTCACACTGACAGAGGGCAGGGTTAGATGGGATATTGGGAAGAAATTCTTCCCTGTGAGGGTGGGGAGGCCCTGGCACAGGTTACCCAGAGAAGCTGTGGCTGCCCCATCCCTGGAAGTGTCCAAGGCCAGGTTGGACGGGGCTTGGAGCAACCTGGGCTAGTGGAAGGTGTCCCTGCCCATGGCAGGGGGTTGGAGCGAGGTGAGCTTTAAGGTCCCTTCCAACCCAAACCATTCCAAGATTCTATGATTCTATGACTCTGATTTAAATGTCCTCAGACTAATAAATTTGGCAGACAGACAACGTAGGATCTAAATAAAACAGAGGAAATTTAACCAGCACAAGCTGTTGGACAAATCTGGGGGAGGGAAGGGGGGTGGAAGAGGATGAGCTTTAAGGTCCCTTCCAACCCATTCCATGATGCTATGATTCTCTGAATGCATTTGAAAATGTCCAGATAATCTTAACTGGGTGAAAAAATCCTCCTTCTTGACCATAGATTTAGCACTGGTTATAAAAAAAAGAGTTGAGCAAATCACTCAACCAAGAACAAGAGAGTACTGGCAAATCTTGTACAAATCTCTGCTTTTTGAGAGTCAGAAGAGAAATTTCTCTCTATTTTGTAATTCCAAGTTATGCTTCAAGATGAAAACCCCACTCCCAGCCCCTCCTGAAGACCAGAAGAAATACCAAAGAGTGGGCCAAATTAAATGCAAAGCCAATACTGTGCAGCAAGCACAGGTCAGCCTGGCCTCGCTTCCACCTCGCAGTTATTGATCACAACAGGGCAGAGATCAGGAGTCCTGTAATCCCAAACGTTCATTTACAGCTCTGGCTATCCTCTCACCTGTTCCATAAGCAGTTCTGTGAACATCTGCCTTCTCAGATGACATTTTTTCCACAGTGCTCACACCCAACCTGCATTGCTGCACTGAGGCAGGGAGGCTTTAGCTCTGCCTTCCTATTTGTATTACTACCTTGCTATTACCCTACTCTACCTTCTCTTCAGGAGTATGACTGGTGAAACTGGGCAGGATTCTCAACAACGTCTAGATTCTAGGGTAGAATCACTGTGCTAAGGAGTAAATAAAGGGCCGATGAGTGTTTCAGATGTAAAGTGTCTTAGTGAGTTCAGTGTTCCTACAAGCCTGTGAGGGCTGCATTGGTCCGCCCTCAAATCCACGTGCCTGATATCACATAGGTCTGCTGTAGCTGGAAATTAGCAGACTATTGCTGACACTTGAGCTTACCTGAACAATAACCTTATACCAAGTTCATGACTTTCCTGACAAGTTCCATTACAACTGAGAACCAACCAAAAAACCTCAGCATTAGCTGTTAACTGACCACAGGACACAAGGCCAGCTCCAGTTCCATGTAATATGGTCACTGTGTATCACAGAAGCCCTTATACCATCTAATGGCCTCACTCAATGTCTGGATGCTTTTCAAATGAGATGTTCCAGTTTGTTCATACACAATTTTGGGTTTGCAACTGGTATTTTGGAAGTGGACACCAAAACCCTCCAAATGAAATTGTGGGAAATGATACAGTTTGAAGAAGTATATCCTGTAATTAATTGGGAGAGGGCTGTGTTTACAGCCTGTTATTGTCTGTGCTGGTTGACTTTCCCCCACACACCAGCAAAGACCAGAATGAGCAAGTTGTGGCAGTTCTGGGCAACTTGGCAACTGCAGTGTAGTTTTACAAAGCCTGAGCTGATGAGCTTTCTGCTGACAGGCAGTATCTCTCTCTAGAAGTGAAATGTTCTGATCCAGTTAAAATATCATCTATCAATGAAGTAGGCTCTCCATTTAAAGTCTTTGAAAGTTAAAATTCCTTTCATGGACTTGGAAGTACAGTATCTTTTTGTGGAGGGTAAAATAATGATTTTTATGTTGAAACTTAGCTCCTGTGAATAAATAAGTGACATATCATTGATACATGAATAATCTATGAGCACTTTCTGCAGTGGGGGAAAACAAAACCAGTGAGATGATCTGTTTGGATATTAAAAATATATCTAGAACACTGATTTTGTCTTTGTAGACCAGAAGTTATATTTCAGCTACCAAAGCCCCCCAAAAAGAAAACTACAAATACTTTGTTTAGTAGCTTATAAAAGTCATTTTTTTGTGATGAATTTTGAGGAAATAGAGACCTCAACTACTTTTTCCTCAACTACTTTTTCCTTGCTCAACAGTTGCGTTGAACATACAACACAGAAACGTGAGGGCCATTATTTCCATGGAAGCAGAGTGTTGGCAGGGGAAAATACCTGTTTTAGGGAAAATACCTTCACTTTCTCCTATCAGACAGACCAATTCAGATGTTGAGGTGATTTGAGAAGATGATGATCCCAAAGAAGAAGTTCTTGTGTGTGCTTTCCTCCTAGATCTGTTTGCTCCCCCATAGGTAAGACCTTCATGAGTAAACATTTCCTTTATAAACCCTTTCCAATTCTTTTTGAATGAGCTTTTGTGTCAGCTCCCCTGTGTTATTATGAAAGGATTAGTGAACATTATCACAACAGAACATAATAAATTAATGCTTGGCAGCTCAAGTCACCTAAGGGATACTAGAGACCTGTCCTAAGTTGCAGTAGGCACACTGCAGTGTTCAGGCTGAAGTGTATGGGGACAATAGCTTGATTTAATGTTTAGAAAGTAAGCCTGGAAGTTAGGGCTTAGCTGAAGGTTCCTGCCTCCGTTGGCAGAATCCAGAAATTAAAACAGGTTCTGTTCATGGCTGAATAATTCTCATTATTGGACAGAAAGTACATAAAATATTTAGCAGCTTGAAGCATAGATCCTGTAATAGATGTTTTTCTTCAGGGAACATAAGGAAAACTGCTTTTGATGTTACTACATTGCACTGTGGATTGAGATATTCAGGTTTTGTCCCTAGGTCAGCCCCGTTGGGACATTCAGCTCTGGCTTCCCACGGGCACTGTGAGACAGATTCTGTAAACAATCACCTGCATCTGTGCCCTCTGCAGGGCAAGGCTGGGGATCAGCTCCACACTGACTGTGCTCGTGTTCAGAGTGTGACAGACATCCTAGGACATGTTCCAGCCCACCCTGGACCTGGGTTGTTCTGAAGAGGAGGGGATGAAGCATATCTACAATAGAGGTTCACAGCAAGTAGGCAGGAGGGTTAGCTTGATTTGGCTGATGTTCACACAGTAGTGCCTGGGGAGGGATTTAAAGCATCTTCTAGAAGCTGCACCTCCTTATTTCAGGATTCTTTTTGATGGAAAGGAGGCTTTGCCAAACCCTCACATCTCTGTAGTCCCCAATTACTGGCATTGCTTTCCTCTAGGGACAGTCACTGTCTTGGTTAGGACTCGGCACTGAACACACCTCATTTCTGATGTACCCTCAGCAATGCTCAGCGTCTGCCTTCGAAACAAGAGTCAGGACGAAGTTCCTCAGTATTGCTCTTGCAGATCCAATGTGCATGAAGATGCCTTTGAGACCTTCTGCAGTGAGCCACCAGCAGCACTTTTCCTCCTAATCACAACGAGCTCCCTGATAACGTGTTCTTTTCTTGTAGTTTCTTGTTGCACACTCGGGACTGTGAGCTCCTCACAACACGTGCACACAGTGCTGCACACAATGGGATCCCTCTGACTCAGTAGGGCTGCACTTCAATTACAATGGAAATAATAATGTTAATTTATTTTCTTGATGCTTTTGACTAGGATTTGCTGAAAAATAAAGGAAATACGGGCTATGGATCATGTTACCATAAAACCACATGCAGCGAAACATTCATCTGTCTCCAGCATTTCATGTCTTCTGGGCATCCAAGAGAGTCGAGTTTGATTTACACAATCAAGCTATTCATTAAATATCTGTTTGAGTTTTAGGCAGATGCATCCTTTACCTGAGTGATGAAATCTGACTACAGGAAATGGAGCTGTTCCTTTGTGAAAAGACCCCATTCTGCTTTATAAAGTGAGCCTTGCAGCAATATACTTCTAGAAAACTGCCAAGCTTTGTATACCAAATACTGTTGTAAGGGCTCAGCAATAAAACAGTTGTGGACTTGGGGGTGATCCAAGCACACAATAGCACATCTTTATGCAATATTTCCTCTTTCAACATCCCTCTCCAACACTGTAATTCACTGACAACCGTCGGTTCATTTTAATTCCAAAATTCTAGCCCAGAACACTAAGCAGTTTATATAGAGTCTGAATTCTTGTGTGGGCATATTAATTATTTAAATCACTAGTCTAAATCCTGTTCCAAAGAGCTCTTGCTGAGAGTCCTTCAGGAGCAGACTGATCTATTGCTTATTATCGCCTACTGGGTTGTACTGTGAGTCAGAGGCATGTTCAGTATTTCCTATCAACAACCCTCTATATAGCTGGCTGTTGTGAGGGCACTGAGTGATTGTGAATGAAGGGAAAAGTAGCAAATAGAGGATATATCTGAAATGATCCAGTGAATTGATATAGTCCCTATTAGGGATTGGCTTGGAAACTTCTCAGACGAGTCATTTTTAGAAAAATAAAGTATCCCCAGGCAGATGGGAGTGGCTGTAAAACCTAACACTGTGTTGAATGAGGCTCCTTATCTTGCAAACCACCTTGCAGATAAACACAGACAGGGAAGAATCCTGCTGGTTCAGGGGTACACACAACTTTCCTCTGCCTTTGGTGAGAGGAGCGATGGGTCAGGTCTGTCTCGCACAGAGAGGGGCAGCTGTATTTTTGTGTATTTTAGCTTTTGTGTTGTTATGAAAATAAACCCATGAAGTTTTGTCCATTTTGCCTTTTTGGGCCTGAAACGGGCACATTTCAGCTGTTTCAGTGGCAGGGCAGGCGTTCAAATGAGAAACACCTTCTGCTCTTAAAAGGCAACTCCAACATATTCACTGCCTGAATAACGAGCCGTGCATTCCTCACCAGCCAGGATAATGGGACCTTCAAAAGCAGAGAAGTTTCACATGACCTTAGTACATACGCCTGACTTTGAGTGCCTGAAAGGAGTGACCTCCATCCCATTCATCATCATGGCTTGTTAACACTCAGATCCACTGTTCTGCGGGTTCCCCCCAAAATTAACCCACCCCAGACCTGAATGGCAGGGCCATGGCTGGGCAGGGAGGTCACACTGAGCCACGGTGCCTAAATGGCCACTCCCCAGAGGACAGGCTTTTCTTGTGGGCAGCTCTGCCCCTCCACAGAACCAGCTCAGAGTCACAGACCTTTGCCAATTACGCAGCAGGAGATAACAGGATAACATTCTCCTTAAACCCACTACGGGACAGTCAACACAGATGCAAGGGAAGGCATGCAGCACTTATATCACTTGATATTAATTATAACCTCCATATTTTATTCATGAATTTTACAATTCCAAATATAATGAAACAGTTAGAGTATTTTATTACAAAGCTTATAAAATAATTAAATATTACACTTATAGTTTTTTGCCTTTTTTTACACCATAATTCATACTTTGTGACACTACCATTTTCTTTCCTCAGTTGTCACTTAAGGAAGTGAGCAAAAAAATATAAAGGAAAAAGCTATGCATTAATAAATTAATTATTTTACATAAAATAATAAAAAGGACACAATTATAAAAACAAAACAAAAACAACCTTGTAGTTTTCCTAGAAAAAAGTTATAATTACACAATGTCCAATATCAAGACAGAGCAGTGTAGGTTGAGATATGTTTCCAATCATCATTTCTTAGAGTATCACAGAATACATGTTTTTAATTTAAATTGTTGCAGAGGGAACTGCTAATTTTAAGTGACCACTGTCTGGCATTAGTGCTGAGCTGGCTAATTTTATGCTGAAACCATACTTTAAAAAAACAGTCAAACTGAACTACATTCATCAAACAAAGTTGTGGGATTGGGTGGAATTAGATAAATACGTCCCTCATAGGCACTCCCCAGAAAATTACAGTAGGACACAGCTCTGTCTCAGATGGGTTTGGCAAATAGGTTGGGGATTTTTTCAATGTAGAAACCTTTTGAACTGCACCATTTGATCGTGTCACTGAGCACCTCGATACTGAATGGTTACAAATATCATTATGTTTACAACTCTTTTGTTTGCTGGTGGATTCTGAACTAAATACAAGTATTAGGAGAGTGTATAAAAATAGAATCGACTTTTATTTGGTTCGAGTAAATAATCCACTTATCTTTTTCAAGCGCTTTTTCTGTATAACCCGTGTGAATAAATAACTGTTCAGAGAAGTTCAGCATGAATTAATGGACTGCAATATTCTTGTTATTTCCTTTGGGTAATGGATGAATCAAAATTTGCAGAGATTTGAGATTAAAAGGAAGACATTCTTCAGTATCTTGGCATTCAAACAATCTAGCTTCTGAAACAAAACTACTTTAAAATATCAAGTTTAAATTTTAAAATTACATATCTAATGACCTTAGAAAGTTGAAAACATAACCATTGAGCTCAATAAATCTGAGTTCCTTGAGTTAGTTGAAACATGAAATCCTATTTTACTTGTAACACAGCAATATTAAAAGTCCAAATATTCTAACGCTGAGTATTTCTAGGAATACATTTTCAAGTTACTAGTTAACCACCTCTGAGTTTCTACACAAAGCAGAAAATGAATTCTTCAAAATAATAAGAACATTAGCATGATGCAAAACTTGCTTTTCCAGCAGCAAGTCTGATAGAGAAGCACCATAAATCTTTGTAGTGCACTATTTACTTCTGGTGGTCACACGTGTGACACTGTGTTCTCCAGCCAACAGCCATTGGAATGTCTCTCTGTGGCAGCAAACAGCTTCCTCACCCTGGGACAACGGTATCATACACAAATTATGAAAGGAAACGCTTTTGACAGTGTGCTCTGTCCTGCTGCCACGCCGTAGCCTTCCTCCTCCAGCTCCCCACCTCTTTTTTGCTTTGCATTCTGGTAAATTAGCCAGAAAAGGCTTCCTTGCCTTAATTTCTTCCTCGTAACATGTGACAGTGCAAAATGACACTTTTAAAGAAAGAAGAACTTCCCCTCGAGTCTCAGTGTTCAAGTGATCCATAGTACCCTGTGCTTTAGTGAGGTCAGCAAATAAAGAAAAAAAAGAAACACCCCTCTTTCAACACATCTCCAACAATTACTGTACCTCAGACATTCCCTTAGAAAAAAAAAGTCTCTTCCATCAGTGGTTTATGTGGCACCATGTCTTGCCTCAAAGTAGAGATAATTCCAACATAAATTGAAGAAGAGAATCCTGTCACTGAAGGGTTCAGATAACTCTCTGCTATCAGTTCTTCTTTGTGCATGATTTACAACACTGCTTGCCATAAAATTTGTGGTTACAGACACCATGCTGGGGCACCAGATGACACCAAGTGAAGAAATCCACACAAGAAGGATCATCTGAAGGAAAGAAATCCAAGCAATATGGTAAGCCTGTGTTTTTAGCAAGTCTGCAAGTCGGGCAATATTTCCACACATTTGTATGCAATTGTAAATATTAAAAACATGGTGTGTGACTCAATTCAAAGAAGAAGAAATATGAGCGAGCTTTCATCTCAAAAATACTAGCTTCTTTTTTTAATTTGTTAAAAGATCAAATTTACTACTTTATAGAGACAGAGTTAATATCATAGGAGGGTCAGAGGCTGAATGAATCAAAAAATTTAGAGCACACTCTGAAGTTCGGGAAAACAGAAGGAAGTTCCACATTAGAGGATGGAAAAACTTATCTGTGTTTACACCTCTGATTACAAATGTTGTTCTAAAGCCAGGTACTTGTACATGTGAGCCTGCTCTACACTTGATGCCAACTGCTTCTTGCCACCATCATCACACGGAGTTTACCTGCACCTCAAAGCAGTGTCAGCTCCGAGTGTGAGTGGGTGTCCACACAAACACATGGAAATGGGAATGCCTGGGCCCTGCTCTGAGCACATGTGGGCACAAAGTGCTCTGCTCCCTGTCTGTGTCCCAGCACTTTCCAGAGGCACTTCTTTCTCTCCATTCCACTCTCAGAAATCTCTTTCCTCAGACACTTCAGTTATGTGCCATGAATCAGGCTTTTAGGACTATGCCCTGTTGGTGAAATTTTAATTAAGTGCAATGAGAAAAGAGACTGTTTAGTTCTGAAAAGCTTTTAATTACAAATACAGGTAAATCGTATTTTTCAATTAAGATCTTATTTCTCTTCAATTTCTGTACAAATCATTTATACACACAGCTCTGCTGCTTTAAAAACATTTCATAGCTGCTCCTCTCTCCAGTTTTGTAAAGGATGCTTTATGTTTCTTTAAATGAGCAGAGTGATGATTCATATGGATGATTTATAAACAAATTCACCATGTCTGAGAGAGCAATAGGACTCAATGAGCTTCAGCAAAATTTATAGCTAAACTGAAATCTCCTGTGAGCATGGGAAAAGATTTCATTCAACTCTCAGAACTACTGTTTACATGGTCAATAAAAGGAATTTACAAGGAGACTGAAATAAAATCTAGCCACCACTGCCTGTATTCTCAGATCAGCTAAGCTGAGTCACAGCAGATAAATACTCCCTCACATGGCATAGACAACTTCTTCATGTTCCCTGGACCAGGAATCATCTCTATGTCTCTATAGGAACTTCTTTGGATTCATCACCACTGCTTTTTTTTAATTCCCTTTTATATCATGGTAAAGGTGATTTTTCTTTTTGTATGCCTTTATCACTCTCAAATTTGAATTAATAGGAAAATTATTTCTTTTTTTTCTTTAAATATGACGTTTTTTCTCAGCTTTTAAAAACATAAGCCTGTCTGTAAATTCTAATGGTAGGGAAAGAAAACACTGTTCTTGAACAAACACTTGTCTGGGAAGTGAGGAGCTCAGTACTGAACTGCAGCACTGCCTTTCCACAGCACTGCCTTTCCATTCTGCATGGAGTGTCAGGAGGGATGCAGCTGGAGTTCAGCACCAACCTTCCCGTTCCTTCCCCTGCTGTCACCAGACAGAATCTGGGAGGAACCAAAACAGACAAGAGATGAAAAGCACACACCACACAGAGGAAGGAAAGCTGTTCTGAGTAAGACAGAAGAAGCTCTCCTGCCATGAAAGGGTAAATTTTTAAAAAATTACAAATTACTCTTTAAAAAAAAAGCATGAGGAGGAGGCAACATTAATAAATCTTTATTCCCACTTTGAAGATCAGAGGGCAGTGTTAATATTACAGAAGTATGGCTGAAAACTTTACACTTGGGACCTAATCCAAGGACTGTTGGAAGGAACACAAAGAGTCCCACAGAATTCAGTGGATGGGGATCAGGCTGTCAGTCCCTTATTTCTATTTACCCAAGTATTTATGTGTTGTTCAGATTTTTATTCATTTAAGCAGTTGGATTTACTAGGAGTCACAGTGACCCTAACTGCATTTAGCAGAGGGGTGGAAATGACCTGGTTTGTCCAGGAAAGTGCAAACTCTCCCTGAAACATTAATTTCTTGCCTGTGATCACTGAGCTGGAGCTGCATGGCTGATAATAGAGACTGATTTGCTTCAATGTGATTCCAGCACAGCTGGTTTCCTCTCTTTCTGCTGGTTTAGACAGAAAGTTAGAGAGCAGTGAGGAGATAATTGATCTCTAGAGCCTGACGACCCAGGTATAATAAAGGGGAAAGGGCTCCTGCAGATGTGAGGAGAGAGAGAAACAGGCCAAGGCCAAAATTAATAACAGACAGTACTTCAAACATGAAATATAGCAGGGGAAAACAGGGGTGAAAGAAAAGTCCTTGCTATGTAACAGAAAAGGGAGTTATGCAGGAACTCCAAAGTACAGCAGAACCTTTTAGGAAGGTTAATTTGAAGTGTTAGGAACATTTACTGATAAAAACAGCAGAACTATTTACTTATCCCTTGTAGGACCATTTCATCTCTATATCCTTGTTTGGATTAAGGTCCCCTGATAGATCAGTTTGATACTCTGCATGTCCTGAGCTGATGCAGTAGAATGGTTAGGATCTCCCTGGGTTTCACAGGGTTTCTGTGCACAGGGAATGCCAGGAATTGGGGCAGACATTGGGGGTGGTTGGCTAATGTCAGTTTACAAGATGCAGGGCCAGAGCTTGACCTCTGCTCCCAACTCCATTACCACCTTCCTCTTGCAATCCAGCTTGGGTTTTATGGAGGTTACTTTCAGCTCCCAGTTTTAAAATGGTAACAAGTCAATTAATGTGCAGTATTCTGAAAGCTAATGTTTGAAGTGCTTTAGCATACCTAGATAACCAGTGTTATGTGGGACAAACCTGGACCTCCATGAGTTTTTTTCACAGTTAGAAAGGGGTCACGAACAGTGACCATCCTGTAACCAAATATATGGGATGGGGTAATGCACCACTCTCTGTCTGTGGTGATGCTGAGAGAATTCCTCTTCCATCATTCCCTGCTCCTCACACTGAAGAGGCAGAGGGATACAGTAGACATACAAGTGGGGAGAGACCTTAATTTCATGTTCCCTGACTGCACGTCTCAAGCATTCTAGACAAAACATTTTTGGAGTCCCAGGATCTGGGTGCAATTTGAAGCTTGGTCTGACTTCAAAAGACTAAAAGTAAATGGCAAATACTTATTGCTTAGCTCCAAAGTTGCTACTATTATTCACAAAGCAGTGCCAGCACAAGATGCTTCTGTTATTAAACAAGAGAGTATAAAGGTGCAGCTCAGAACCAAACAGCATAACTATTTCACATACTGTTTTTAAAATCTCCTGTGTCAGTCGTACTCTTAAGTTTGCTTTAAGAGGGCTCACTTTGAGAAGAGAGATGCTGTAGTATCAGACAGTTACTGTCAATCTGGAAGCCTGTGAAAAAATCATTTATGAAGGAACATGCCAAATCAGTGAGTGTAAGGAAAAGGTGGGCTTTGCTGGCTATAGAATTTTAAGGAAACAACTGGTGCAGCATGTAGAGCTGAGTTTTACCTCTTTTCACGGGGACTGGGCAGAAGTTTGTGTTGCAAGCTCTCAGGACAGCTGGTTTCTGGTGGGGCAGGCACCCAGACGCTGGCCTCCCCTGGCGCAGGCACTGCACGCTCCGGGTCTGCACTCCCCCTCCACAGGTCACCGTGCACTGAGGAGAAAAGGAAAAGCTGTCTTTCATTGCAGAGACTCTGGAAGCCCACGAAAGCCAAAGGGGGGAGTTTCAAGGGCTTTGGATGAGACTTTCAAAGCAAGAAAGGTCAGGATCGGATGTGTCGCTGTTCAGTAACCCCCATCAGGACCAACTTTTCAGAGACGTGTGTGTCTTTTGGTTATCTAAGGACTCAGCTGAAAATCTGGTTCCTTACTTAGGCATTGAGGCAGAAACTGAACATTTTAGAAAACCTGTTCCTGACTGTCTGCCCTGATTTCTTTTGATCTCTGGGCCTCTGGGCCCAATCCTGCTGCCTTAACAGAGATAAAACTCCCATTGGAACAATAATTATGGCAGTATCTGGGGAAAACCACTATGCATTTGCAGGAAGAGCTATGAAGTATTTTAACATTAATAAACCTTTTACTTGTATGTGTTTCATGAAAAGTTGTCTTTAAGATAAATGTGATCATTTTCATCTGATTGCAATTGTCAGGCATACATTGTTTCATGTAAATATTATTAAATGAGTGTGTGTCTCATTGATATATGACTCATGAAGTAGATAAGTTCCAGAAATACAGAAGCTTGTTTGCAAGAATGTAGAAACAAATACAGACTGATCCCACAATTAATCATAGTATTTAGGGAATTCCAGGCAATCTGTGCAGATGCTCAAATACATTGTGCACAGAGATATGCAATAGTTCAACCACAGTGCACTTTGAAGAAGATGGAGAAGAAAGTGTTGGAAAATGAGTATGGAATGTAATGCCTCTCAAGCATGAATAACATTTTTAGGTGACATTCTTCAGTTTCAGGACAAAGAAATGAGCTGCACCAAAGTACGTGATGGATGTGGACCAGCTGCATCATGTTTCAGTGGCTGAGTGGTGTGGCCTTCTTTAGGGAATGGCTACGTGCAGGAGACACCTGGGAACTGTTAGTACTGGGGATGGCTCCCATGTACCACTGGACTTTTGACTCCAGCAGAATGTAAGGCTGGAGCTGGCTTTAATCTGGGCAGCTTGGGCTCAACCTGCCGTGGTCACAGTGGCATGGCTGTCAGCATTTTACAGCCACCAGCTGCTTGTGCCACTCCAGCCAGTGTTCCTTCTGTGGGATATGATGGAACGTGGTGCTCTCCAAACCCAGCACGGACACCTCACCTGCATTCCAGGGCATGCACTGCCCAGGAGGCAGCACTCACACTGCAGTTGTGTTTTCTGCAGTGCTGTGCAGGGTAGAGCACCAGGGGGATGTGACTTGAGCTACTGTACAGAGAAACTTGGTCCTTCTGCAAGTTCCTTAGAGCCAAGACATGAAACAGTGCTGAAACAGCAACAGCCAGGACAGGGAGAGAGGTGAGAGAGCTTCCCATTCCTACCTGCTGCCAGGGTGAGGAATACCAGCCAGACACCATGTTATACAACGTCTGTGAAGGACAGGCTCCCTTGTTACAAGGTTCCTCCAGCTTGGTGTTTGGTTTCTTGAGGTTTCTGCATCTCCTCTGAGGGAAGGTGAGCAGCTTCCCGTGGATGCTTTTCTCACCACATTTGAGTTCTCGCCTTTGAACGCCTGGGCCGCAGGAGGTCGAGCACTGCAGAGGCAAAACACACCTCTTACATCTACAGATAAAGGGGAACGTGCAAGAGAACCCAAAGTGTGCATTACAAAAGCATTGTAGAACTAAACCCACAAAGACCACGCTCAATAATGTGAAAACTGAAATACGAATCCAAGTCAGTGAAAGTCCTGGATAACAAAGACAGCAGGGTACATCTAACTAAATCTGTGTTTTGTAGTGGTTTGCCTAGAACACCTGATTTTCAAATGACAGCTCAGCTTTCTGTCCTCCCCATGGCTCGTGTGTGTCCCTGAGCCAGCATTACCAAGAGCAGAAAGGCAGGCAGTGAGCCATGTAACTGCACCACTTTACCTCACTCCAGGAAGAAATCACCCACTGGAGCCGGTCATTTTTGGGACAGCGTCCTAGCACACAGGTCTGCTGGGATTCGGGTCTGTGGTCTCTGCTGCACATACTTTCAGGCAAGATTTTCACCTTGGGAGAACCGGTACTTTTGCAGTAGACATCTCGTTTCTTAAGACCTCTCCCACAAGTCTTGGAGCACTGTGATGGAAAGAAACACTCATTTGAAGCAGAGGAAATGAAAATTGGCATTATTTGTATTTTACAGCAGAGCGTAGAAGTCATGGCTAACCTGCTGTGGAGCTGCCATTGTATATAAGCAAACTTGAAATTCTACTGGTAAATAAGTTACAGTAACATCTGTATGTCACTTCTAAAACGTTGCTCTAAGTGCTCTCTTAATGTGAGCTGTGAACTCTCACAGCCCCCATATAGAAGAGATATGAGTAATGTCTCTTTTCCGTAGATGAGGTAAGTTGGACTTGTGAGCAAAATGCTTTTGTGAGCAAAGTGCTTTCTCCCTGCTCAGCACAGCTGAAAGCTGGTCCTAACCTCCCATGGCAGAATCTCCCATGGCAAGATGCTCTCAGCTATTTGTTATTTTGTCCTCACCTTGGCCTAGAGGGATGAGATAGAGGCAGAGAAAACTACCCAGGGAATTGATACATAACTCCTTCACCGAGTGGATCTCACCACAAGACAGAATCTGATACAGACAGTGGTTAAGGAGTTACACCAAAGATGTTTTAATTGCCAACTGCAGCTTAGGACAAGTCACCAGTGAGTAAATAAGCATTGCTGAACCATAGTTCAGTGGAACAGGCATTCTGCAGCTTTCACTGCCTTAGCATACAACAAAATGCCTGAATGAGCCATTTCTGATGAAATGAAGGAATAAACAGCCCTGAAATAACACTGCCAGCTTCCTACTTTCTTGCATCCTCTTCTAATTGTTCTTCTTTCTACTAATAATTATGGGGCATGTTCCAAGGCAGAATCACTACTTGTATCAAATTACAAGTGTTTTTAAAAGATTTCATGAAAGCACAGTTGTGTTAAGGACGTAGCAGAAATACCTGCATGTTGACAATCTGTGGTTTTAATCCTTCCCCAAACAAACAAAAAAGTCTTTTCATTTAAAATGACACTGATTTGTATAGAGAGGCTGGGTTTAGATTAGATATTAGGAAGAAATCCTTCCCTGTGAGGGTGGGGAGGCCCTGGCACAGGTTGCCCAGAGAAGTTGTGGCTGCCCCTGGATCCCTGGAAGTGTCCAAGGCCAGGTTGGACAGGGCTTGGAGCAACCTGGGCTAGTGGAAGGTGTCCCTGCCCATGGCAGGGGGTGGAACAAGATAAGCTTTAAGCTCCCTTCCAGCCCAAACATTTTGTGATTCTATGATTTCGCACTTTTTCCTCTTAACTCCTTTGAGCTTGTGATGTAACAGTTTTCAGCTGAATCTTAAAATCTTTACTAACTTGTTCAATAGGCCTGTTCACTACATTTCAGCAGGACTTGTAAACTTAAAATCTCTACACCTCTTGAAGACGAAAACGGATTTTTCTTAATTGTCTTATTTCTTTATTTTAGAGGAGTAAAGTCTGAATGTGTGAATATGTTTGAAGATCTGGGTTTTACAATCTCCTGCCACACTCAGGTTTCCTTCACAAACACTGGAAGAAGCTCCTTTTGGAGTGTTAAAACTCTGTTTCAATGGACTACTGAGTGGTTATTCGTCTGTCACATTCCAGGGCACTGCCCTGAACAGGCAGACTGTGCTTCTCAGCTGGGAATGCTGAGGTCAAGGTGTTCTTGAACACCTAAAGAGTAACAGTGCCAAGAACAGAATACATAAGTAATACATTTTTCAATAAATTTAAATCCATCTCCAATCCTTTTGATATAAGTGTACTGCCAGCTCTCCCTTAAATCCCAGATTTCTCAGTACTTTGTTTATCCTTACATTAATCATTCACAACAGCACCAACAGCAGTGAAAGATGGAGCAGAGCTGAGTTTTGTGTGAGCATCTGTGTGTTTTTTAGCTCAGGTGGTTCAATGTCAGGGATCTCTCAGGTGTGTAAAGCAGGGTGTGCACACACAGAATCTGCCCACGGGCCTCATGCCCCTCATGGCAGTATCTGCAGCAGCTCTGCTGGCAGTAGAGTAGCTGCTCTAACAGTGGCAAAAGTACAGAAGTCATTAGTGAACATGTAAATCACAAATTTATCAACCCACCATCCATATACATGTGTAACTCTAAGCCCAAATTCTTCTTCATTCCTTGACTGCCTGTCACCTCTGAGAGAACTTAATATTGCTTGGGAAGTAATCTCAGAGGGGGTTAATGGCTTGAAGAATTCATAGAGCCTTAAGTTATGAAACCAGAAAGAATTATCCATCCATTTGTGTGCACCACCTAAAGGAACCCCACCTGTCTGCTCCTGGCAAGCCCTCCTGTCTGAGCACTGCTGAAGGCTGCTTACAAAGTTTACATGTTTATACATACATGGTTTACATATTCTCTTCATGAATGAAGCCACTTCCAAAACACTGAACTCCACAGAGTGTGCACTATTTTTCTTTTTGAGGAGAGTTTTTTGCAATGTTTTCATTATGCCAGCAGACCAAGATTTCTCCAAATTACCTGAGACCAGGGGCCAGGGCTCCATTCTGGTGGGCAGTCCTGACTATTGCACATCTGCACCTGTGGGGGGGTGCTGACAGGACACAGGGAATGGGCCACGACCTCCTCTCTTTGGAAAGCCCTTTTCTGGACACACTGAATGAGGCGACTTTGCTGCCCTCCTCCACAAGACTTGCTGCACGTGCTCCACTCACCTGCTGACCAGCTTAGAGGAGGAAAGGCATGTTAGAAACACAGGAGTGCAATTAGCTTTATAAAATCAATACACATGAGCCACCTATCAAACGTGAATTATTCGGGGACCCTGCTCAGCCGATCTCCTGATGGACTGATATCTGCTCAAGCAATCAGAGAGCTGTAGTTACATTATCTACCTTCAAAGCATGGAACGTTTTGCTAGGGATAAAATATAAGTCACACAACTAGAAAAACAAGTACTGCTTATTTACAGTTCTCATCTACTAGAACCAGCTTGCCTATCAATCTGACTTGGAATCTGGAATTCCATGGGGACTGAGAGAGACGATGCCGTTGAGGCTGGTGGAGTATTTAGAAAATAAAAGAGTCTGGTTAACAAATCACCATTCCTTTTTAACCCTGTCTGTGCTGTTTACTAAAATGTCTCTCTCACACACAAAAAGAAAAATGTTTTCTAAATAGATTATTTAGAAAGGGATGATCCCTTTTGTCACTGTAGCTGCTGAAGAGACACAGACTAACAGAGGCCAAAGGAAGACAAATAGATGGAGAGAGTTCTGTAAAGAGATAAGGTTTGATTATTAGCAAGTTGTGCCCTTTGTTGTTATGACTTTTCCTTTTTACATCTCTCTCAGAAGACAGGATGAGGGAGGAAGATTCACCTAAGCTGATGTAAGGAAAAGTTGGCATGGAAAGGAAAGGAAGGTCAGTTTAGCTGAGCATGTACCTACCAGGTTTGTGCTTAGATACACTCACACAGGGAGACAAACATGAAGGTATTTCTGTCAAACCCTACTGGCCTATATTCACCATAAAGAACTTGCTTGCTAAAAGCAGCAGTCCTGTCACCAGTGTCATGAGGATTTGAAAAGGCTCTGAAAGGCTGAGAGAGTTGGGGTTCTTCAGCCTGGAAAAGAGAAGGCTCAGGGGTGAACTAATTGTGCCCTCACAGTGCCTGAAGGGAGCCTGCAGGAAAGATGGAGAAGGACTTTTCACAAGGACAAGCACAAGGACAAAGGTGAATGGGTTTGAGCTGAAGGAGGGAAGGTTTAGATTAGATATTAGGAAGAATTCTTGGCTGTGAGGGTGGCGAGGCCCTGGCACAGGTTGCCCAGAGAAGCTGTGGATGCCCCTGGATCCCTGGAAGTGTCCAAGGCCAGGTTGGACTGGGCTTGGAGCACCTGGGCTAGTGGAAGGTGTCCCTGCCCATGGCAGGGGGTGGGATGAGATGAGCTTTGGGGTCCCTTCCAACCCAAATCATTCTGGGATTCTATGAATCTATGACTCTATGATTTAAACGTTCTCAGACTAATAAATCTGGCAGACAGACAATGCAGAATCTAAATAAAACAGAGGAAATTTAACCAGCACAAGCTGTTGGGCAAATCTGTGCTCGAGGCACAGACATGCTGCAGCTACACGTCATGTCCCTGAAGTGACACAAAGTCTGAGGAGTTACTGCCAGTTGTTTGGGGTAAGTTCAGTTTTGGAATGCCAAGAACTGCTCAGTATTTCTATTCTTGAAGCCCTGAGTGGGTCCCCAGCCGTTGTGGAACACTTTGGAAACATTCAACCAAGTGTCTTTGTCCTCGAAGGCTTCCAATGGAAGACCATAAATAACAGCTAGATAGGAAAACAGAAGTGAAGAAACAGAGGAAATTCTGAATGACTTAACCATTACTCATTGAGAACTCTTATTCAAAGACCCAGCACTGAAATTAAACTGAGGATTTTAGAAAAGTTTTACAAATTTTTAATTATTTATTTCACAGAAAGGTTCTTGTCTCAAATCTGACCATTTGGCCTATCCTGCTTCCACAGTTTCTCACAGCATTAGTCCTGTGACCACTGGAATAGCTGCTTACATACAGTTTTAATGATAAGAAAGCTTTTTGTTTCCTGTGTGAAAGATGTACAGCATCTCCATTGCCTGTCTGTTCACATCTGTCTGAAAACAAAGCTAATTTTAATTTGTAGAAAATGCATAAAAAGCCTATTTTTGCAAAATCCCTCTGGGAACAGAAGAAATCTCAGCTCTCAGAGTCTAACAACTCCTGTAACTGCCAAAAGTAGGAGAAATAAAAAAGGCAATAATTTAAGGACAAAGAAATATTAATGTGAAACGTCAGTAGTTATGTAATTCCAGAACACATCAGAAGTTTCCTTTTTGTCTGATTTATAAATATTTGGACCATTTCATTACAAACTTCTGGGAAAAGAGTTTTAATCCATTTTACAACTTTTAATTAGTTTGCCTTGATGTTTCTGACAACAGCCACTGCTAGACCAACCAAAAGTGTTCACTTTAAGAGTTTATTCACCGTAACTGCTCAGAAAGTTCCCTTCTTCACAGAGGAGAGGGCAATAAACCTACTTTAATGTCCTCTAGTAAACTGCCATTTTCCAAGATTATCTGGGCTGTGATCCAAGAGTATCTTTCATTAGCTCAAATAACTAAATAATTATGACCAGATTTGGCAGCTCTGAAACCCAACAACAATCGTGTGCAGCACTGGTGCCTCTCTGTGTTCTTACTGTTGGGACAGTAGTTTGGTCCCACTCAGACTAATAAGCCTTTGTTCTTATGCAACAATTATTCCTCACCGACCTTCACAAGTCTGGAGCCTCTTTTATGTCCCAAAACTGACACTCTTGTATCTCATCTGTAAGTCACCTCCTTCCCTCGCCTGTTCTGCCTGCTGTACTTGGGTTTGTGTTATTTGTTAGCTATTAAGCATTCCTCCATGCGATTTATTAATTAATCCTACTTTTTTTTTTTCTGTTGGCAGTCTGAGGTTTATGGGAAATATTACATGCTGTGACTTTCTGGGCAGATTCCTCAGCATAGAGATTCTGGCACAGTTTCACTCAGCTGAATGGCAACGTGTTAATTTAAGGCATGGTCCTACATGTAGATCCTCCATGCATTAATATATCCTAAGGATTTTAAGAATAATTAATTAGTGAGTTGAACTGTTTTTCCCTAGAGGTGCTTGAGGCTTTTACATCTTTTCTTTTTGTAGTCTTTTTAGGGTTCAAATCATTAAATGCATTTTAAATAGTAAATTATACAATAGCTGAAATTTCATCATGAAAACACTGCACGGTATGTCAAAATGGATATTCAGCAGTTTCACTGATAGGTATATCAGTGGATGTTCAAAGTACATCAGGATCTCAGGTTAATAGAAATGGAAATTTTGTGTGTGGTCAGTAGAAGTTAATCTGAATTGGGTGGAGCTTTATAACATAATGATGCCACATCAAAATGAAGGTAGGCATGAAGAGCTTAAAAACACTTCTGAGGACATCACAGACAATACATTTCTGTGGGCACGATACTGAGTTCATTGGATAAAAATAGTTCTGGCAGAAGACAAGTTGCATATGAAAAGACTGGGTTTGGCTACAAAGATTACTCAAAATTGGTATTGAGAAAATCATGTGGCTAAACGCAATGTAAAGAAACTGCTGAAGCAGGAACACGGGGCTCTCATGTCACATGTTACCATTATTTAAACCTTATCTCTATCGTTTTGTGGTCAGAGTGTATAATTTGCCATTTGGGTTTTGTGTACTCTGCTGTAATCATTAAATTCTGCAGGAAATTCCAAACTATTACTGGACTATTTTTTAGTATGTTCAACATATTGCAAACTATGGATTTTTAAATAAAAACAAAGTCACTGCAGAACATATGCATCTTTTTGCTTTGCCCCATCATCCTCTTCTGGACTGGGGGAGAAGAGGAATGCTTTCCATTAAACTTCATTAAATGTGTTATTTTATGAAGTATGGGCTTAGCCAACTGCTTTTACTGCCCCGTTGCTTTCATCACTGGAGAGTAAAACCGGCAGATGACACCAGATCTAGACCCTTCTTCCATTTCTTCTGCTTCAGTGCATCTTCAGATTTATTTATTTCCCACTGACTGATACACTCTCAATTTTTTCACCATATCACTTTAGAAAATCTCCTGTTCTGCAGTCCAAATGTCTTGTCCAACATAGTACAGCTTTTATGATCTTTAGTATAAAATTAAAATAATGCAAAGGTTGCAAAGTCAGGAATCCAAAGGTGAATAAAAAGCAGAAGAAAGATGGCCATTTATATCCCAATCTACCTATTTATATTCTAAGCCACATAATACTATGTTTAATTATATGAGCACACAACATTTTTTTTTTCAAAAGGACCCCTACTACAGCTACTATAAATCAGTGCAACTCCCTTGGGTTTTAAATTGATTTAGACCAGCTGGATTCTAAGTGCTTATCTATATGTCAATGTCTTCCTTTGCATCTCACCTTTCTTTTAGAAAATGGGGTTGTTCACATAGGCAATGCCTTCATATTTATTTCTGTGGGCATCAGGAGCATTGCTGACACTTTGTTTGGTTTAGATAGTCCTCTTCTTGGTATCACAATACTCCGTGGGGCATTTTGCCCAAAAATCACTAATTACACTTCACAAGACTCTTTTAACCTAATCTAACATGTGGAATGTGAGTCGTGGGGGCCAGGCTTGTACACAGGGAGTAGCACTTTACTCAGGAAATGGGCTTAGTGATTCAAGATGAGTAAAGGTGGCAGAGGAGGCCTGTGAGCGAGCTGGATTTGCTCTGTGTCACAGGGCTCACCCCAGCACGGTGACAGAGCTCAGCAGGCCCTGCTCAGACATCACACACACCGACACTGTTATCATTGGGCAGCAGCCACACCACTCACATCTTTAAACAATCCCTGGTTCACGTTACAGAACACAAAGGGGTTCATCTCGCAGGGAAACAATCCCATGTGCCTGGCACACCCGGGCACAAGGCACAGCCAGCAGGTACAAAAACACAGAGAACTTACTATGCTGGGCATGGATTGGTGTTGCAAAGTTTTGTTTCAGTCAAGGGCTTCATCCTTGGGCCGCAAAGGGAGGTGTTGACTCGGACACGATGATCTTCCAAACAAATTGCTTTTGCTGTAATGTGTCCTGGGGAAGCATTAGAAAAAAATTACAAGAAACATGTATTCAAAATGTAAGAGAAAAAGTAGTAGGGAACAATTTTAATTAAACAAGCCCAAGCTCAGCCTTGGTACAATTCCACTGACTTGAACTAAATAAAATAGGGGTTTATCCAGCAACATGTTTTTAACACTGATTTCCTTCTCTGTGCTATTGCAGTCAAATGAAACATTTGAGTTATAAGCAGCATATTTGCAGAATCTTCCCCAGCAAAAGTTAGTGATTCTTCAAATCTTAATTCTCTGCAGACACTAGCAGGGCTTGTTTATAGCCCTCCTCATGCACTTGCAAACTGCAAATAGACATTCTGCACATTTTTTACAGTGTATGTTTACAGACTCCACAATTCTGCAGGTTCCTGTACCTAAACTCAATCTAGTGTCAGCATCAGGACAGGTTACAGAGAAGACTGCAAATGCCTTAAGAGATGAAGTGATTGTCTAGATTTATCTTTTAACTGAGATCTATCATTCATCTCACACATGGTTCATTTGGCACAGTGAGTCAAATTTGGAAGCACAGTTGTTTCCATCATTTTTATATTCATGCTGCAATGTTTTAAAGGGAAGGAAGAAAATACAGCTGTCGTATTTTAGGGCTGCAGTGCTCCTGGTGGGTCTTTCTTCCATGAACCATTTACTGAGATGCTGTGAATTCTGACAACACCCTGGCAAGATATCCCTGAGTTTCACCTGGATGGACTATTTTGCCAATACAGGAGCACAACATGGCATTTCCTTCATTACCCAGTCCTGTTCTTTGGTATTAAAGACTTCTCACATGCCAGTTTTCTGCTTTCATTACACCCCAGAATTACTTTCACTGACAGAACATCCAGGATTCAGAAAAAACAAACATGGTCTGTGCAAAGCAAGAGGAACATGGCAATAGGAACTCCTTAGCTTATATGGAATTTCAGACTTTGACCTGGCAGCATTAAAATATTGGTAATTAAACAGTGAGAAGATTTGGTGCAACTTTCAGTGAAGGTCTTGATAATATCTTAGTCTTCTGTTGCTCTCCACAGATAGAATAAATTTTCCTCATTTTACCTAATTTACCTCGATTCAGAATCTTTCAATGTTCCCCAATTGCAACTTCAAAGCACATACTTAATTCCCACATTACTTCAACAGCAAGATTATCATATGGATATGGATTGACCTAAACAAAAAAGATTGAGTCATAGTGACATGAATTGAGCCTGGCATGGATTTTTTTTCTTTACTATAAAGTAAGTACAAAGGTACTTCATCTGTGTTCTAAATTGTCAGGTAAAAAAATAAGGACCAGGTGTTCGCTGTAACCCTCTGTATGTATCAATACACATACACAAAATTAAAGGCAGCTGAAGAGTTTGAGATGCTTTAAAAAAAAACAAAACAGAAGGGGCTTGGCAATTGGAAAGTTACCTACCACCACCACAGGTAGCTGAGCACTCAGACTGCACTGTCACCCAGGAGTAGCTGTGTTTTCTGACAGATGTCTTGTTTTCAAGGTTGGTTTTGGAAAATGAATATTCCCAAGAAATCCCAGGATTTTTGCCTTGTAACAGGATCTATAGAGGGGTATTTGAGGGTTGTTAAAAAGAAAAAAATAAAAAGGGAGGGGGTAAAAAAGGCATTCTGTCAGTCTGAAGGAAGATGAGCTAAACATGATACAAACACAGTATACATATACACACCATGCTTGTGGAAGGATTTTCAGGCTGGCCATCAAAGCAATAATCACCAAAGTGCTGCTTGGACTTACAGCTGCCTCTAACAGAGGAGTGCAGAAACACACGGTCCTCCTGTAAATCAGGGGGCACCTGACTGGGTTGGGGAAGCAGCAATGCCTTCAGGTGACATGGAATATCACCCAAAGACTCCTGGCACTGCAGTATTTGTGCTGCTCCCAGGCAGCTCTCAGTGCTCTGCTCCTGTCCCTGACCCAGCTGGTCCCTGCACTCACTGGGAACCCACTGGCAGGGGCTGGAGTTTATCCACAGGGGATGGATTTGGGATTTGGGGGTGGGAGACATTTCCTTTCTTTCAGTAAGCAAAGTCCAGGCTGATCCTTCCACAATGCCTTGTATGAAGGAAGAAGCCTTTGCCCATTAAGCAGAACTCAAAACACTTTACTACAAGAAGCAAAGCAGTAGTAAAGCTGTGTGGGGTTGGGAGCAGAGGTGCTTGGAGATGGCTTCCTCAGTTCTTGAGCCTGAGGGTATAAAACAGAAGTTCCTTCCTTGTAAAAAAACTCTCTTCTATGCAGAAAAATTTTTTATGCAGATAAATTTTGCTTGGAAGACCCTCAGCTGGTATTTTTCTCATGATGATTGAAGCTGATAAAGCTTCAGTCCAGGAGAGAACCTGTCCTTGAGTGTCTACGGAGGAGAAAGGATTGGAAAAATCTTTTACTTCATGACTTTAGCATAATGTGTTAGGAAATTTACAGAAAGTGTGATTACTGACTATAATAACAATCTTTGTCATTCAGCTCAAGAGCCCAGCTCTCAGGGGTGTACTATTTTAGTGGTGAATTATATTGCAGTTTTCATGCAGGCAACATTCTAAAATTCACTGTATTCATTTCAAGGCTGAATTATAATCAATGCAAGATGCACGAATATCTGACACATACCTAAATTTGGGGAGAAATTTCTACTTAATGACATTTATTTTAGAAACATTTTGGCAGCAAAGTGCATTTATATTCATACTTAATAGAAACACTGCAAGAGTTTACAGTTACAGAACTCTAATAAGTTTTAATTCTTCACCAATATGGATCTTGTCATACTAATATAAAGAGCAGGTGCAGTTAACCTCAGTTCCTAAATATGCTTTTTGATAAGCATTAGCATTTCGAGTATAATTCAAGTCTATGTTAATGATTGCCATTCAAAACATTAATAAAGTTAAGTTCACATGATGTCTGACCCAAGCACTTAAGCAATCCATATAAATAGAACTGATCTCTGTATAGACTGATTTCATAAAATAGCAACAAAACTCGCATTTATGTTGTTTAAGACACAGGAATATAATAACATTTTGAAACACAGCCATGGGTTTTAAAGTATTCTGAAAATATACCTATTGGAAACCAGAAATTGCCCATGACAGTGAAAATTCAGACCAAATTTACGTGACCTCCAGCTCAATAATGTTGAACACATGAAGGACCTGGACTGCATACTGTTTACTTTTCTAGAAGAAAGAAAAATGGATGCTGTATTTTCTAGTTTTAGTAGCCAAAGACTTGATTTTAGTCAGGGAACCTCAATAATGATCCAGACTGAGAATACAGCAATTAAGGCTGCAAAAGGCAGAATACTTCCAAAAGAATTGAAGAGTACATGCCTCCTCATGGGAGGATTCAGACTAGAAGCTCCTTCAAGCCCAGGTAAATGGAACTATTAGATGTGAATATTTTCATCTCACCCATCCAAGCTTAATTCATGAGCACCTTAGAATACCTGTGAGATTATGGAAGAAACAGATCTGAGAGTAGTTGCTGACCTCTTTATTTTTACTGAAAATTCTTGGTAGAAATGGTATGATGAGATCTGCTTTAGGGGTGAGCCACAGACACAGGTGTATCTCACAACTGTTTGACAAGAACAGGATTAAAATTGAACACTCTGAAATTAGGAAAAGTTAGAATTGAGACTGCTGTGAAACTTCTCATTGCCCTGCAGGGATGCACCCCAAATCTCTGGATCTCCTGCTGGCTTCCCAGAAACCCTCCACCACGTTCAGTACTCCCAGCACATGGTGCTCACTAATGAGTCCATCACAGAGCTCCTATATCTTTAGGCTCATTCCTCAATGTGTGGTTCTGTGTCCTTTTTGCTGTACTCTGTTCAAACCAAGTGTAACTTTCTTCAGGACCTTTCTTTTTCCCTTGAATATTCACCCCTATCTCATGTAAATGTTTTATAAGATTTAACAGCCCCTTAAGATGAGAGAAAACATCTCTTCTACATACAAATTTTATTTTTAGAAAGCTATCTGACTGCTAATAGCAAAAAGTCCAGCTCTGTTAAAACAGCTGTTCCACTTTGAATCTTGAACCCCAAGTCTGTGGGCATTAGAGTTTCCAGGTAAAACAGGGTGCAATAACCTGTTCACTCTACTTTCTTCTCTCAAGGACAAATTGAGACAAATATCTAAAGTGTAAAGTTTCAGAACATGTGCTTCAGAAAAAAAAATGGGGGGTGTTAACTCTAGTAAGAATTGAGCCCTGGAAGACTATTCTTCAATTAAAACAATTCCTTCTTCTTACAGAGCAGACCTTAAAATGTTTCAATTTGCTTTTACTCATCCAAAGGTCCTACGAGTCCAAGGTATTAGCACAGATCTCAGCATGTCAGGCAACCAGAAACACTTTCTCCCATTTCAGTAGGTGCTCTGTGTTCCTTCAAGCCCAGAGACTGAAATTCTGTCTGGCCTTTTAATACACAGTGTCAAAAGAGGAGGAGGTTTTGTCCACACCGCAAAACCTCGTGTAAGGGTTAGTCCTCATCTCATTTCATTCTGACAACCATCATAAAACTGTGCTGTGTCAGTGGCCAAAAACCCCAGTAAAGTTTAAAACCTTTCTAATAAAAATATCTTGAAGTATTAGACTGAACATTTGTCTTCTGAAAGTGCTTGTTATTTTGTGACAGTGGAGGCAAGGAACAGAACGAATGCATCCGGAACACAGAATTCAGAACAGGAGAAAGGGAGGATGAGAAGGTAAAAGTGGCAAAAGGTTTTACTCCCGTTAAAACTGTTTTCTCCTGGTGCTTCACCTGAGTGTAGGGAATGAAGAAGAAATGATCTTGGACAAGTCAGAACAAGACACCTCAGTATCTATCACTTCAGAGAACAACCACACAGTGGTGTAAGGAACTCGCAGCTTCCAGCTGGGTGAGTGCCTGGGGGGTAAACCTTGGCAAGTTGGGCCATATGCATTTTAAGACCTTGGGCTACACCCCCTCCTTGCACATTGGGAAATAGCCACAATTATAACAGGCAGGTGAAGGGAACTTCCTCTCCGTTTCCTGGCTGGCAGCCAAAGCTGGAGCCCCTTCCCACCCAGCAGACCGCAAGAGGGAATGTTTACCAGGCAAGAGCTGCACCACAGTCAGGTGTCTGTCCTCCTGTATCATCCCAGCTATGTAGAAAAGGGCAAAATCAAACCATGAAATAGCACTGGAAACAAAATATTGCAGGGCACAAAACCATATGCTTTAAAGTCCCTGGCACTCAGCTGAAAAATAGTATATTATGTATCATGTTCAACCAGGTTTTCATCAGGAATGCAATACTATTGCAAAGTTGCAATTTTGCCAAAGTAACGAGCATATAAAAAGTTTTCTATCGTATTTTCAAACATTCATTATAAAGCCCTTTCTTAACAACCCAATAACTGAAGTCTGCATATTCAGCCAAGTTATCAGACCTACAAATTTGGAAAGACCTCCAGTGCTAGTCTACTTAACTGGACGCATTCCAGCATCTTTTCAGCCAACTGGCATTTGCTCCCAAATTTACAGCTGGCAAACAACCTCCTTAAACATTTCCAGTTCCTCAATAGAACTGTTTAATGTCTACCTTTAACACACCAACCACCTGACTTCAGACACAACACTCAGCAGCTCTGACCGCAGGGCGCAGAGTTATAAAATTTACAGCTTTTTGAGTTGGAAAACCACAGGCTCTAGGGCTGGAATCTGCCGGATCTATCCCGAAGAAAAAGAACTGTGGCTCTTGCTTAGGGCACAAAATGTTAAAACAATGGATAAATTGAACTCTCCTGAGTAAAGAACCTTTTCCTTTTGCTGCTAATTTTGATGTGAGAGCTAAACCAATAAATTCTCCAAACTAGCTGTGCATCTGCTCCTTTGTTTGAGATTTGATTTTTTTCCCATGGCCATCCTAAGTTTCCAGTACAATACCTTTATTTTGCAGGCAGATTTTTTAAAGAGTCTACCAATGTTGCTTTGTTATGATTGACTCAGTGCTTTTCAGGGTTCTTTACTGTAAGATGTGTATGTGAAGTTACTTACAGCACACTGAATTGAGATTAATTTACACAAGCTAAATTCCTCTTTCTTCCACAATATTTTGTCCAATGTATAGGAAAGCATACTAATGCCTGGCTTGTAACAAGCCTAAAAAAGACTCATTAGGTCTGTGGAGGACTAACAGACATTTACAAATCACTTATAGAGTGAAGATGAGCATAGAGAAAAGAACCAGGTAAACGACTATATTCAGCTGCACACACTCTGCACGTGCCCAATTTACAAAATGGGCACAGGGCCCAACTTTGAATCCCAGCATCCATGGGAGCTTTTATCCATGTCTTCAAATTGCAGCTACACTTCCTGGGTCACTCCTGTGCTTTGTAAGTCTTTGAAGATTTCTTCAGGGGATGAAGTTAATCTGTCTGCATGAGGGCAGATGGAGAAGTTTGTGTGGAAGACAAGTGCCTGGTGTGCTCTGCTTGAGACCTGCAGCTTTCATCCCCTGTGGATGTACACACTGTTCAATAAATATTGTAACATCCAACATCCTAAGCCAGATTTCAATTTCTCTGTTCAGTCAAGATTAATTCCATTGACTTCTCTGAATTTACTCTGGTTTCAGTAGGATAAATCTAAACATGCAGCATATGGTGCTGGTGGAAAACTGCTTAAAACAAGTTTTAAAACAAGACCATTGTCTTGAATGGGCAGTTACTGGATGGGATCCTTGACAGTGGCTAACACCAGAGCTTCAAAGGAAAGTGAGAGAACACCTGTTTGGAAAGCAGCAAAGGAAGAATTACCCATTGAGTACTTAAGCCAAACCTTAAAACAAAGGGGGTTTTATCTCTTCAATATTTCTAAAGTAACTTCAAACACAATCCTAACTAAAAGCTTATGACAAACTACTGTTTTTCAAGAAAGTCCACTAAGGTCATTAAAAGGGAAAAAAAAAAAAAAGAAGTATCCTTGAAAGGTTCTACATGATCTCATTTCTACTTCAGCTGTTTCAAATTTATCTTCGTTGTTATAGTGTCTCCATTTTTTCACTGTTCACATGCTAAATGTACAACCTTCAGGGACACTGTCCAGCTAATCTCTCCTCACTACAGGAGAACCCTTTTATCCATTGTATTGCATCAACATCTGTATCTTATAAGCACATCTTAGTTCTCTTTAGCCTACTTTCTCTTTAGGGGAAATCAGTACAAATTTATCATCTAGTAGCTAATAATAAATGTAATCCTTTATAACTGCAACTTGGCTTTCTCCCAGTGGCAGCTACATCATCAGTAAAGCCATTCCACCTGGCCTCCTTTCTCCTGTTTTCCCCTATTGATAAAGAGGAAGTGATATCCTGGATTTAATTAGACATATTCCTGCCTTGAAGCTCCATTCACCTTCTCTTCCCATGGATATCTGCCTCTTTACAAAGCATCCCTTCCATCTGTTACTTATTGATGTCAAAATAAACTTTTTTTTTTTTTTTCTTTTTCACAAAGATCTCACGATTTCTTGATTCAGCAAGACTGAGGTCAACTTCAGTGAGGATACTGATCCTGCCTCATCCTGGAAAACTTTACAGTGCTTTCTCAAATCATATTTGACTTCTCAAATCAGTCAATTCTTCCTTAGTTTACTGATAGCATGGAAAACCAAATTATAAAACTCCTGTTCATCAATCCCTGGCCATGCAGCGTTTTTCACGCCCACATAATAGTTCAGTTTCTTTTGCTCTTTCAGAATCTCTCCCAGGATTTGAGTGAGTTTTGGAGGGTGAATATTTCACCAAATGGATGTCACAAGTGAGTTCTGAGTTCCGTAGTGACAGAGCCCTGTGAGGGCAATGTCCCTTGGCCTCTGCCAGCCTCTTCTTCAAAGGATTTTGGTGCCCACTGGCAGCCCTTGTTTGCAAAGCTGGATAAATGAGTGATAAATATACTGATTGTTTCTCCCCAACTTAAATATTTTTCAGTTAACAGAAAAACACTGGCAAGGTCTTTAAATTGGAAGTGCTGACCTTGGATTACCTAAACCCAAACGACAGATAAATGAGCTGAATATATTCAACTACATTAAAAAAAAATCCAGCTTATTTCTATTTAAGATAAAATAAATATTCTAGAGAAACTGTATTTTAAAAACCTGGTATCAATTTCTCATCCTAGATTAGCATCTAACTATCATATTTCTACCCCTCTGCCCAGTGATTGTTATTTCATGTAATCTAAATTGGGCCATTTCAGGAACTGCCTTCTGAATCCATGAATATTTTTCATTTCAGCTGTTACTGGTTTATAAATACCCACAATCACCAAAACACTACTAATATTAACTTCAGAGGGGCACTGATACACCAGTTCTGAAGGACACCATTTTACTGGTTTTCCCCTTGCTTCCACGTGTGAAATGAATTCCTGAACAATCCAGAAAGGATCCTGATGAATCCTAAAATCTCATCATGCATTTACCCTTCCAGTAGTTGTGCTCAGGAAATACCAGTCATACATATTTAATTCCACATTCACCTCATGATGTTCTCCTCCTCTTCTGAAAAATATTTGGCCACTATAATTTGTACTTCTTATCCCACAACCCAGTTAAATTACAGATTCACTGCCCTTTGTCTTTTCTAGTATGAGCCATTTCCATAATTACATACATTTAATATACATAAATATATATAAATATATGTGTGTGCTGGGGAGGGGGTTTTGTGAAATTCTAGGGTAAGTAAGAAAAGCACTTTATATGTCTTTTTCCTGTCTCTTACCCATTTTTGAATAGTGTTGAGGACTTCAAAGTCTGATTAAATGATACGTGCTCAGCTGAACTACTGAAAAGCCTGATAGAAAAGTAGATGCTCAGGAACATACTGTACAAGAAAACAGAAATACAAACCATTTCACAGAACTGCAAGGCTGAACTTGTGGTATGCAAGACAATAGGGAACTTAAAGATTTTTTTCTTTCTTGTTTGCATCTCCTCCTTCTCTCTTAATACACACTTCAGATGTCTCTTTCAAGAAAATATTTTGGAGAACGACTGCATTTCAAAGGAAGTGATTGCCTTAAGCGCAGACTTGCCAGACCTGTCTGGTCCCATCCTCTGCTGGGAATGCTGCTCCAAGGACGTGCATAACCTGAGCTTTCTGGATACACACAGACTGGTTTGCATGCAGAAACCAAGCAGAAAACCTGAGCCATTTGAGTCACCACACAAATGTGTAACGAAATTATAACCACGGAATGAAACAGGAATAAACTGTGCTAATCTGTCTTTCAGTCGTAGTGGAATGGCAATAAATACAGCTACAAAACCTTATACTTTCTGCCCACCCGAATAATAAAAGTTCCTGTATTTATACATGCAATTTATTTACTCAATACCTGCAGTGTGCATTTTTACAAGGGCTCGCACTGAAGTATTCTGGGGGAAAAAAAAATATCAACAAACCTAATCTAGAAAAGAAGTATTAAATATCATTTGAATACAACCTAATTACAAAATGAAGAAAAAGAATCTAAAGATTACAGGAAGAAGTTGAGGTCCAAACCCTGGAAAACCTTATCTTATCAAAACCTTAATTGAATAAAAAAATTGCTGGCATGACTTTTCCCGTATGCTTCTTTGAAAATTACAGATGAGATAAAAATGAAAACAAAGCTACACTGTATTATGCTTAAACACTCCTTTTTTCAGCCTTCTATCAGTTTCTGGTATTTATAGTGGAAGTAGGATTTGTTTCATTATTACTGCTCCAAGCAGATCTTCAGCAATATGTGTGTTTTCTCATCAAAGTATATTTTCTTCAGTTTTCATTGGCATTTTTGAGTCTTAGAGTTACTGGTAAATCATAACTAATGCAGATCTCTGAATAGAAAATTTGGCATTTTATTTCACAATTCAGCTTGTTGATTGTTGCTTTAATTATTAAAAGAGAAAAAAATCCTTAGCTGCAGTTCATAGCTATCCATAATTGGGGAATACATAACAGTAACATTTTCAGTCATTAGAATCCCTAGCTACCAATGCCAGTGGTGTAGGTATTTCAATAAAAATACAAGGGAAGCTTAAATAAGCTCTGAAAGGAGAAACAGCCTCCAGTTAAATGTTACATCTTAATAAAACTGTTTAGCATAATTTGATAGGATGAAAATAGAAGTGTTATTTGGCATTAAAATTTTTTTCTTTAATCTTTATTCTGCAAAGTATGTGCAGAATATGCAGCCAAGTCGTCTTGCAGGAGATTTATTATTCATACTTTAACTCCATAATAACGCAGCTCAAATCTACTTTGTGTTATGACAAATAAGATTCCTGAGAGCTCAGCTTAACATTTCACAGTATTTGTAAGTGTGGTTGTTTCTTTGGTGTAAGGCTGTTTTAGAGCTGATTTGCAGTCAGGGGAGCATGTCTGTAACGTTCAGACCAAACTCTTCCTTGGACTAAAGGAAGATCCCTGCTAACACACATACCCAAAATGAAATTTCTTCAATGGAGAAAAATGTTTTAAAAAGGCATTGAGAGTTATGATGGCAATTTGTGAAAATACACACCCTTAACCCATGTCAAACTGTCCATTCTAAAACATGTGTTCACCCCGAAGTGCTTCAACATGTGTTCATGGTCCATGGCCCTCAGTGGCTCTTAAAGCCACGTTTAAGTACATTACTCAGTCACTATGAATAACAGTAAAGCTCTTCAGCATTCCAAATAAACACTTTACTGGATACTTGTGAAAGTTTATGTAATCCTTGAAGAATATATTTCATGTCGCAGTCTGTGCTTGCTCTCTCTCTTGGTTCAACAGAACCAAGCTGGGTAAGGAGGTGGGATGGAGAGATCTGGGCTCCCTGCTGAGGCTGCAGGGAGTGGATTTCAGTGACAGGGATATGGGATGGGGGGAAGGACTGCAGGATGCAGCCTCAGACAGGGGGTACAGCACTCGCTCCCCTGCTCCCCAGGTGCACTGCACCAACCTGAGTATTGCTGGAAGGTGTGGGAAGGAACTTAATCCCTTCTGGAGAGGACTTCTTCCTTCTCACAGGGAAGGAAGGATTCATCAAAACAGACATAACAGCTGAGTTACAAAGCCAAAGACCTGTCAGAGCTTTCTAACAAAGCAAGCAAACTAACAGAGCTAACAAGGAGCAAAGACTTCGATGATTCAGCCAGAAATGGACCCTCAGATGTTCTGATGCATTTTAAAAGAAAATCTAGTTAAGTAAACCATTGCAGGAAGAGATTATCCTTAGAACAGCAGCAGTAGTGGCCAATTTTGAAATTGTAAAACTGGAACAAACAACGTAAGTACCAAATTTCCTTTCTACTAACTATAGTTTCAACACAGGACATCTGGCAGACAAAGCAGGTGATACAAATTTGATTGTGAGATAAACATATATAATAAAACAACTGAATCAACAGAAATTCTACAGGAAACTATGTGTGGTACTTTGACTGTGTTCCAAGGTGGATGTGAAAATTGCTCCATGCACCTGCAGTTTCAGAAGCATTATTTGAACCTGTTACCATTGAGTTGTTGACATAATGTTACATTTAATTTTTACATTATTGGGTTTTATTGTATACCATGTATGGGATGCATTTATAATCTCTATCACCATCGTGCAGCAACTGAGAAATGATGCTGCATGGTGTGTTTTGTGCCCTTTCCTTTTCCCTGAGTTTGTGACAGTTTACTAAACTCCAGACGTTGATAAAGTAGTGAAAGGCCTTTCAATCCAGCAGGACCACACAATTAAGTCTGAATGCTATCGTGACTCAACACTATTCTTTAATCTTGCTGAGAGCTCCACTGCAGAGCTCCAGCTGTCGCTATTAATTCTGTAATGGACATCAGGGGAAGAATAAACAGAAGAAATCTTACTTCAAAGACCAGCGTCTCATTAGTCGGTCCTGGGGCATAGAGACTCTCTGGATGGTTAAAAGAGCGTTGATAATCAAAAACTGTCCCAGCAAAAGGGAACTTTCCTGGCCAGTCAATTGTCCAGTCCCCTGTCAGATAGTACTTTTTCCCCAGGTTTCTGACTGCAAGGTAGCTGGTGGAGATCTGCATCTCCTGGAGCTGGATACTGCGTGCTCCGGCCGGGACCGTCACCACCGTGTAGTAGTCTGGAAGGAAAGAAGTAAGCAACGTGTTTGCAGCTGTTGTACAGACAGAGATGGTTTATCATCTTTCAGCCAATCTGAAACTATTGCAGCTTAATTAAGACAGCTGTTCTGGTCCACCAAGTTTTCACAAGGAAAAAACAGTTCTGATTTTAACCCCGCTACGTTATAGAGCCTGCAATCAGAGTAACTCTGAGGTGTTTCAATCCCTGAAATTTTTCTTTGTGATTAAAGACAAGAAAAATCAGGTTCACCTTAGAAAAATGCAGAACATACTAAAGGTGGCTCCATTGTAACTGTTTTACCAAGTTTTCCTGGGAGTTCCCTACAGCAGTTGGAAGGTACTGCTACCATCATGGACAAGGGCTGTGAGGTGAGATGCACTGGGATGTACAGAGCCTTCACAAAGCCCTGGATACCACAGGATACCCCTCCTGCCAGCCAGTGCTCTATTACTATATCCTGACCAATTTCCTGGCCTATATTACTGCAGTATTGACATGTCTTATGATCAGAAGTAAATGGACCCTCGAAATACCCCCTTGGGTACAGAAATCTCATCTTCATTTTATGCCTGAGAAACTGCAGCACAGTGAGATTACTTCCCAAGAAGCCTGTGACAGTTCCACTGAAGAAAAGTCCACCTCCCACTGACTGGATCTTCCACTGAATCAGCTGGACAGCTTCCAGCCAACTTAATTTGAAAATAGACACGGAAATACTGTCATGTTTGGCATTATGCTCTGTATTGCTTTTTATATGTTCTACACTCCCACTGCAGTCAGAGCTGCTGACAGCTATTTTTTTACTTGTCTGAATACTAAAATCACTTTTAAGAGGAAATTCACACGTACAGGGAAAATGTGGCTTAAGAAACAAGAGGAATGCTCAACTGACCAAGACTTACACTCACAGCTTTTGTGTTACCAAGAAACAGGAGAAATGTGAACTCTCCTCTCACTCTCCCTGTGATTTTCAGTTCACATCTGGAACCTCAACCACTGCCCAAATGAGCAAGGAGTCAAATATATTACATGGGGATAGAGCAGAGCAATGAGTTGATGATCATGTGGAACAGTTTTCCTTACCATTAGCTTTGTGCTGGATCAAGTATTGGCCTTTAAAGAACTTGCATGTTGAATTATCTCCTTTACAAACTCCACAAGCATCCAATACAGCTTTGGAACCAAGTTCATGATCACACCCTACTTGCTGCAACCAAAAGGCACAAGTGAAGGACTCAGACACAAGGGAATTTGAAGAAACAGCTGCATTTTCCATAAAGGAGTCAACTGCCCACTTAAAAAAAAAATAGACAATAGGATTGTAAGAAACTTAATTTTATCTTACTTCACATATTCCATCAATACAAACATCAAAATTATTTGGAGAACACAGAGTTCCATCCTTCACTTTGCTGGACATTGCGAAGAAAAAGTCAAAGTCTTCAGCTGTGCAGTACAATTTACATCTGTCTTCCTCTGGGGAAAAACAAACAAACAAACAAAAAAGGACAAGGAAGCATCAGCAGACCTGCAGCACAGTTTTAAAGAAAAAAAAAATCACCTTGCTATTGTTTCATATGAATCCTAAAGGACAAGCTAAAAGGATTAATTGTGCATGGAGACATCTTAGGACACCAAGATGGGCAGAAATAGAATTAAATAGAGCTTATATTATGTTATATTATATTATATTAAAAGCACACGTGGGTTTGCTTGTCTGCACACAGAACCAAGAATTCAAACCCAGCTTGAAAACATGCACATTGCCTCAGCTCTGCTGCTGTGCCCTGATTTCAGTTCCACAGGTTCAAACTACACTTTTATTAGGAGAAATGGGAGACTGTAATAATTTTATTTGAAGTTTAGTTAAAATTTGGAAAACGTATAACACGGTAAAATGATCAGCTGAATTTTCAGCTGAAAGCTAGGACTGAGGCCAGACTTCCCCCTACTAAAAGCATTTTTCCTCCAACAAATCCCAGCCATTGTCAAATTTCTTCTTACACATGGATGGTGTGTTATGCTTATAAAGGGCTGGTTAATTCTGCACAGACAAAACCAGTCATGCAATTGTAAATATTATCACAATTTTAATACAAACAGTAAGTGAAACAAATAAAATGTACAACTAAGTTTTGAAGAACATGAAATAGTATCTTTTTATTCTTGTATCAGCAGCTGGATTTCCAATAGCCCTTTCTAGAGAGGAAAAGCACCTGTAACAATTTTGAAAACGAGCTCATGTTTTTGGGTCTATAAATGTAGATGTTGGGGGAGATTTTTAAAGCACCTGAGAGAGTAAGGACAGGCATTTTTAAGTCCAGAGTCACTTGGGGACACCTCACTTTGGAAAATTACATGTATTGTCCCTAATTTTAAGCTCCTTTTACTAAATGCAGCCCCTACCTTTAAAACCAATGTAGGTCACCTTTATTTCTATTTAACAAGTTGCATTATTCTGCCAATTATACAACATCCACTGTTACATGCTGTGAAATCATTTTACTTCTTTCCTCTGTTCACACTGGCTGTTAGGACACAGGTTTCTAAATACCCACAAAACTGTCTGCAAAGACTTTTGAAAACAATATAATCAGGCTATGAATGAAAGTTCCATGTACATGTATGTGTATATATATTTAACTATATACTTATTATCATCAAAAGCAAATTTGTACAAGTGCTAAACAAAGCAGCTACAATGTGATATAATCCACACACTTTTATTCAAGTATTTGCAGCTACAAATTGGGCTATCAAACTGGAGAAAATATTTGTTTTCTCTGATAAAAGTGAATACTGATTCAAAATACCCACAAAATTAAGATGCATAAAGTAAAAATAAACTTGCTTGCACAAAGAAGAATAAATAGTTATTGAGATCTGAACTTGATAAAGATCTCTTAGTAAAAGATGACTTTAAAAAAATGTATGCCAGTACATTGTTTGTTTTTCCACTTGCCATGGGACTATACCAGCAGAAAAGTCAAAAGGTTGACTTGCTGTTACGTTTCGAAATCTGAGAACATTCCAAAGGAAGGAAGATTCTGGTAGTGTTATTGTGGAAGCTTACATTTCCCATGCTGAAAAACCCATGGAAATTGTTTTGGTTGGGTTTCAGACTAACCAATATAACATTAAACGAAAGAGGGGGGCAGCAACAGCCAAGGAGTCACGCTAAGGACAAGGATTAGGATTCCCAACCCAAATCAGTTCTGCATGTCCACACAGGATCACACAGGAGGCTGGATTCAGCTCTGCTAGAAAGCAAACACATCTCAAACAGACCAACTGGCTGTGTTTGCTTACACGGGGTGATATTTGCCCAGAGAACACGGGTGAATTAGGGCTCCCTGTGCCTGTGTGTCCCTCAGAGGGGGCACAATTACCTTCCACTTTGGTGTACGGCTTCCACTTGTAGTACCAGCCCCGGAAGGGTTTGCTGTTGTACTCTGCACACTGCTGGGCACGGAAGTCCAGGCTGTTTGCTGGGCAGGGCTGGTTGTTACACAGCTGATAAACACGACTGGAACCTTGGCAGAATTTGCCACCATACTGTGGCCTGGGAAAAAAAAAAAAGAGAAAAAAATGATTTTGCAAAATGTCCTTTTCGTGTGATTGGCATGTTACACATGTATGAGAATACAAAGAACAGCATTGGATGGACTGTCCCGGGAGATCAGTATTTCTTATATGGGCCGTTAATTTTCATGGTTCCTAAAACCAAGCAAAGCAGTTGCCATGAATTATCTTCTTGGATCACTGCAAACTCAGCAAAGATGCAACCATTGAGGTGAGTCATGTTTTCAGTAATTTAAATTTATAGGGCTATTTGGTATTGGCCTGGTTCAATCTTGTTATAGAGCTATTTTTACTCTGCTGTAACCCAGGAACATATGCAAAGAATTACCTATTGCAATTAGAGTTAATAAAGGATAACAAAACACTGGTCAAACATAAAGAGAATGAATGATTACATTTGCTTGTTCATTTCTTTTGTAAACCATTTTGAGAAAAATGTGTTTAAACACTGGAAACAAGGACTGTGCATGGTCATCCTGCTTTAGGAAAATGCTGGAATTCAGGGATAATTTTAAACATGTCACATCCACTTCAGCAAACCTTACCTGGGCATTTCCCTTCATTTTGGACAGAATGGAAAGAGCATATTCTATTACTTTGCTAGTATCTTAAATTATCAGAATACTAATTTTTTAACTCTTTGGTCTGTGCACAGGCATTGTAAAACAATGCAAAATGCAAGAGCTGCTTTTTTCAACTTCGGAATTCACTGATGTCACTTGTGCAGTTTCACAATGCTCAGATACTCATCTGCAAGTCCTGAGCCAAATCTTCAAAACATCAAGTTCTAAGAACTGCTCATTGTATTATATGACTCTTGCATCAAATGAAAAGAAATGTACCAAAGCTGCACTAGCACTCACTTATATAATGATTTTTGAAAAATTAGGGAACATACACACTATAGACAAGCTATAAACTTCCATGGACAGCTTGCCTATATTACAAGCAACTAAGGAAAAAAAAACTTGAATAATATAAAAGATATTGAAAAACAGTAATATATTAACTAACAATATAAATTTAAAATAATAATAGTATAAAAGAAATTTGCAATGTATTGTTTGTTAAATTCCTAAACACTATGTTATAACTATTCCCCACACTCAAGTATCCCATGCAACTCTCTTGACACAGTCATGCCTTTAGTAACATGGAGACAGTTCAATGGAACATGGAGGAGAAAATCCAGGTGCTTCTGTTTGCTTTATTATAAATTTTAACCCTCCTATGTCTAACCCTCTAACAAAGCTGAGACTTGCTTTTTAATGTTTTGAATTGGCTGTGAACACCCAGTATCTGCCTTTTCCAGAATTCTGGAAAGAAAAAGCAGCCTTTCAGAGGAAGAGATGGAAACCCACCTGCTGCTGTATTTAAAACTGGGTTAAAGCAAAATGTGCTGTGGAAATAAAACAACACAACTTCCCACGATTTTTCTTGAGGCCACCTGATAGCTACTGACACTGGCTATAATGGTGAAAGTCTTAAAATAAAGTCAAACTTTCTGTCCTAGTTGGTAGCAATTCAGTCTATGAAGGGTTGGGAGGATACGGAACATCAGTGAAGTCAGGGAGTATCTTATGTTGACTTTGTGCAACTGGTGAGAGCTTGGAGTTAAGGCAGCCAAACCCTTGGGTCCCGACTCAATTCTCTACAGACTTTCTTTACAGCTTCAGCACATGTATGATTTTTGACCTCCTTCAGCCCCAGAGAACAAATCTGCTCTAGTGTAAGGAAAAGAAGCAAACTCCTTCCAACTAAATGCCACCAAACAAGCAATATAATAGAATTATTTGTGGCTTGATCATGATTTCTAGCTGCACTCTTGCATTTGAGGATGGGATAAAATTCCCTCAAACTCGGGGAGCTCTGAAAGAGGCATTCTGCTTCCCAGCTCTGTTACAGCATTTTAAAATTACAGCACACTCCCATTACTGAAACTGTTGCCTAGAGAATGATGGAAACTTCCCCACCTTCATTTTTACAAACAAGATGTCAGTAAGAGTTAAGTAATTCACAGGAAACTAGATGGAGATCTACAACCCCAAATTTCTGAGACAAGATTATTATCTACACTGACAAAATCACAATTTTTGGGGGATGTTTCTACCACCAGTAGATTTTGAGTTGACTGGCTCCAGAAACTGTTCACGGAGCCACCCTTACAATGGAATGCCTTGCACACGGAGGTTATTCCGATATTTCTACAGTGGTACTGTGCTCCTAATCCAGACACAGCCTAAAGCTTTCATCCCTCTGTGGACTCCCCAGTGCTGGCATACACAGGTTGACATGCATGAGGCCTTGCTGAGGATAATTAGAAAAGGGAGAAATTTACTGAGAAAGGCCAGCAGAAAAAAAAACAATCTCCAAAGATGGATTTGGGAAAGGACTATAAGTGCAAAGAGGTGAATACTCCACCTCATATAAGATTCAACTATTAAAATGCTACAAGAGCAGCTTAAATTAATCCTGCAGTGTCCTTCTGAGGACAGACTTTATGTGATGTGATATTCACTGAACACAACACAGAGAGTGAGAAATCCTGGAATTAATCTGATCAAGGGAAGTATTTTATGCAATACCGAAGGAATTGAGACTCCGAAATTCTGGATTCCCATTTTTTTCATGTTTTGTAATCATTTAAATTCAAGTAAGAACAATTCTGCTCATACTGTGGCTGTATTAGGATAGTATCATGAAGCTACTTTACTCTGCATTAATCTGAAAGGTCCACAAGGTCTTTCACAGTCTTCATTTTTCAGAAGCATTTTAAATGGCATCATTACTTTGCATCAGTTTACATCTGCATTGTCTGTAATCACTGTTACAGATATTGTACCCAAAAGATTTCAAAAAAAAGTGTTCAAGCAGTTTTGATTGCATACATGCCTGTAACTCCATTCTGCTCTTGCTGAACAATGCACTATTGTGAAGTGGTAGGATGCAGTCCCACAGATATGATTTAGGTATTAATTTAAATCTCTTGGGCACTCTTCAGGTTCTTTCCCAGCTAAACTATTAAATTATGCAATCAATTTCTATCTTGGAAAAGCACCTCAATTGTAAAGTGTTGTGGTGTATGAAAACCAGATCCATGAAATTACACTGTGACAATTTACAGAAACATAATGATTTTAGCAAATCTGCCCCGCTCTGTGCACTACAGGTGACCCCCATGGGTGTTTGTTGGTGTGAATTTGTGCACAACTCTGGTGGCAATTCCAAAGCCATGCCCAGAACTGTTGTGGGTGTCTGCAAATTGGTCAGAGAAAGGGAATTGAACTGGTTGGATATTATTTGCAAGAGGAGAATTTCAGAAACACACGCAGGTAACAAGACTTTCCTACACAACAGCCTGTGTAGTTCACCTGTCTTTAAGTTTCTGGTAAGATGGGTCATCCTTAAAATCACCAGAAACTGAGCAATTCCCCTTGATGTTCAGAAGAATTCAATTACTTAGACTTCATTCTAAGGTCCACTCAGTTCTTCATAGATCCACACCCTTTGTTCTTGTCTCTTACAGAAATTTCATTATTTGTCATTTACAAAATTTTGCTGTCCAAAATCGTCTATGAGACTTTTGAACAAAATAAACATTAGCTCCTACACAAATCTGGATTAGGAAAAGTGAAATAAATATATCACATATAAAATAATATGCATATATGTACCGAAACACATAAACATCTGAAATACGTTTCAGAAGCTCAAAAAGAAAGGAATCATTATTCTGTGTTTCTGTGTAGTTACAGAGGTGAACAATGAACAGGAACTAGGCTGTAAATCGTTCCATGTGGTGTAACATTGAAAATGGATGGTATTATTTTTCTTATTATTCCACATTTATACAAAATGCTGTGATGGGAAATACAGGTACTTGGATATTTGAGCACTGTTGTGTGGCTTAGTTATAGTCCTGTCATTCCATCACTGTATCTGAGAGAATTATACTATCTTCTCTCTGCTCTGAGTTATCACTAATACAATGAAATTAAATCTGGTGTAAACAAGATCCAGTTCTGGCATCAAGCTGACCTGGTTACATTGAGTCTTGCATCAATTTTTACTTGTATTAGAACAGACAGAACACTCTGACTGCAAGTTCTAAATGCATCATGCTACAGGGACTGACACACTTCACTTTGAAGAGCTTCTGTTTGAAGACCTTAGAAATCCTTACCAGTCATACCAGTGCACCAAACTGAACCATTGCCACGCCTGGACATTCCCCTGTAACACCAGGAGAGCAAGGGAGGGCAAAGAACAGTGAGCACACATACAAATTTAGCAATGAAAACAGGGACCAAAACAGGAAGACCAAAATATACACATTGATACTCTCAGGCACATGGTGTGACTCTTGGGGATGAGCCTGTGCAGGGCTAAGGGTTGGACTCAATGATCTTGTGGGTCACTTCCAACTCAGCATATTCTGTGATTCTGTGAGATATATATATATATATCCCCTGTAATTGAGACCCTGCATTCTCTTGCTAATCAGCTTAATAAAAGAAACTATCCAACTAATTTTATTTATCAAAATATACTGAGAAACAACAGAAAAGGTTGAGAAAATGCTCTGCTACGGATCTGCAAAAATTGGCTTGACTGAGGGCAATAAAGGCTATTTTAACTAACTCACATTTTCCTATAACATAGTATATGAAGCGTGGATATTATTACTGCAGCACTGTATAGTAGGTGTGAGGCTTCTTTACAGCCTCATATAAACTGTGTCATATTTTCTCTGTTTTTTATTACTGCAGTTTAAATGCTGTTTTTATTGTGTGCAATGAGGAATACATGTGTCTATGCCTGCTGAATTTGTATATGAAGTAAAACAGTGACATCCTTTTTTTTCCTGTAAGTTGCAGTGAATTGAATACTTGGGAAAGATGCTGGTCAGATAACACTTTACCTCTACTTTGAAATACCATTATAAGGAATAGCAGCATTTACAGTGATAAGAAATCAATTAGATGCAAATATCAGAAATGTTTCATGAGTTAGCACACAATTTCAGGGTTCAGCACTTTTAGTCTGACCCATGAAACATAAAAGGATGCCAAGAACATGACAGACATACAAAGACATCTGTCTACAACCATTTTGATATTGACTTTAAACATTTTTGGTTTATTATCCTGGATAATATGATCTCATTAGAAGCCTTAATAGCTTTTAAGACCTTTTCCCCTTGCTCTTAGACTATTAGGTGTGAATATGTCTGTATGGTGCTTCGTTACTTCTGCAGGTACTTCATGAAATGTAGTGTCACAAAATAAAAGGACAAAGTCAGGCTGCAGATGTTCTGTACTCCAGCAAGTCTCCAGACAGCCACTGCTTTCTAGCACCAGGACACAGTTCTGTCTTCCAGCCACTGCCTGGTCATACTGGACATGGAAAAAAGGTCATACAAAGATATCCACACATATTATTCCCTAAAGAAAGGGACTCTGTTAATCTTTTGTTCTAAACACATAAATAGTTAGTATAAAAATAATACTTTTCATATCTAGATCTTACTTTGGATTATTGCAGTGTCTTTCTTGGTATGTGATCCCACCTCCACAGGAGCGAGTACACTCCGACCACTCGGCCCAGGCTGACCACTGGCCATTCACAGGCTTGGGGCCATGATCCCCGTACTTCACACACTGTCCTCTTCGACACCACTGCCAAGGGAACGCCAAAAAACATCCCATCAGAGTTAGCAATACTTAGTAGATGTAAAACGCTAAAAATCCACACTTAAAATCTCCAGTGCTTGACCTAAATAAACCTAAGGTCACCCACAAGGACTCTGAAGCAGGACATTGCTCCATACAATGGTATAAATTTTTCCAAGTTCTGAGTTGAAGATCTCTGAGGTACAAATTTTCAAAACTGTTCTCTTGGAGAGTGGTTTTTTGGCTCACTCTTCCCAAAAAAATCCATATTATTTTATGGTCCTGTGCTGCAGAGCCTCAACATTTCCCATATAATTTACAAACAGCCTGCTAGAATTTCTCCCTTTTATGATTCAATTAGGAAAGACTTCACAAAGAGAAAGAGCAAAATAGAACATTTGTCAGTAACTTGAAAATCAAAACAGTGTTCTACTGGGACAAACATTGCAGAAAAAGAAAATATTTTGGGTAACTACAGATGAGAGTAAATTAGAAGGTTCCACTCAAACAAATAACTCAAACTCAAACAAACAAGATGAGAGGAAATACAAACAAATAAAATGAGAGTAAATTAGCAAGTTTGGCTCAAACAAATTAAGTGCTTTTAGTGGAGATCACTGCTGACAATATGCATGATGGCCTTAGTCTGTATAGCAAAAATTACAGCTTAAGGAATGCTCATATCAGAGTGGAATTTGAAGTACTGATCTAACTTCTGTTATAATTGATATATTTTCTTACTGATTTAGATATGCCAGAGATACCTTATCCCACAGCTCCATGGCAGAGGCATCACACCCTGCCATCAGACAGGTACCACTGTGAGGACCCGTCCTGACTCTGCATCGCAAGGGAAGCTTTTACAGAGCAATCTGGATGTCCACAACAGCAAACCTGGGGGTGTATGGATAAAACTGGCTTTGATGGGAGCTTGTATTTGTCCCAATATAGTCTAAACCCACGTTGGAATGACACTGTTATATTTATAAAACAACTCACCATGCTTATACCACAAGCTGTTCCTTCTGCTGCGGGCATGAACTTTGTCTCACACCTGTGCCCCACTTTGTGACACCAGAGAGATTTGCATATATCCTGAAAAGGAAGAAACACTCACTACAGTACTCATAATTCCCATTATTTCCTGGTGTTTACAAAGATTAAAAAATGATACATGCCTTTGCTACCTTAAAAGACATATAAATAAATTCCTGAATTCAGAAAAGCCCTGGTTTAAGGTTCATAGCACAGCCATATCCTGTACAGTGCCTTCTTGTTTATGCACCATTTCATGATATATTTTTAAAAACTATTTGAGTGTGAGATTATAACAGAACAAAAACAGTGTTAAAAAGCTCAAGGCAAAGATTTCATCAGGTTTACAGGGACTATAATACTGTGAAGACATGAGATTTTCTAAACCACATAAGATATCTGGAAAGGCAGTCTGTGCACAGTGCTGTTCACTCTCTCTTCTTTGTCTATTAGCTGTAGAAGAAACACAGCTGCCATCACCTGATAAATGTAGTTAGCATAACATAAATCAAAATACTCCAGGATAATAACAGAACTAAAAGAAATTACAATACTTCTTTTCGGAATGAGCACCCCAGATTATTTAAAAAAACGCCTTCTCTGAAGAGATCAGTAAGGAGTGTAACAGTCGCTAAAATAATGAGTTAATCTAAATTAATCCTTCATCCTGAAGTCAAGAATATTTTGTTGCTTTAAAATAACCCTATAGATCTCTTCCAGACTTTTTGCTGTCAAGGTACAAAAGTAAAACACAAGAAACTTGGTCCTTCTTACCCCACACCCCACACAAGCTTTGATCAAAACTCTACCGCCTGCTAATTTCCCTTAGCATAGCAGGCACGGGCCCATGGCTCACATGCATTCAACTGCACTCCTTATGACTCCTGGAAAGAACACATTTCCTTCTGAAACTCCCCTGGGACTGTGATATTCCTCAAAAGAGGCCAGTACCTTCAAACCAAATTGCCAAGCAAGATAAGGCAGGGAAACAGCCCAGGCCTCTGAAAAACACTGTATTACTTGTACTTATTCAGGGTACGTCAGTTCTCTAATGTCATTTAACTTCTCAAAAGTATATTGATAGGTACCTTTACAAAGCTGAGGTTGCATAGTTTTGCTTTCATTCCAAATTGCCATTTGCACTGGGTATCAGCATCATAGATCTGCCCTGGCAGTTTGTCAGGGTACTTATACTGTCCTGTTTGCTTAGGTTCATCAATCAGGCAGGCAGCTTGAGCTGTACTATAATGAGAATGTAAATTAATCATGACTATGATCTTTATATCAAAATATTTTAATTTGCTACAGACCAGCACAAATACATAATATGGTATACAGTACCTTTAGCTAGTTTTAGAGGTATGCTCTGAAATGAGAATATCTGCTCGCAGGAGCCAAAAGATCTTGACATCTTGTTGGTAGCCTGACCTGCAAAGTTTTAAGGAAGCAGGAATTTCCAGGCTTTGGGACTGTTGTGACAACAAGAAAGAATGATGTCAAATTCTTTTCCTCCCTTTATTCCTGGGTAACCAAGAGCAAGGTGACCTAGTCTGCTTCTTTCCCTTAAATGGGTTCCCCAAATCAGGGATCCACATAATCAGCAGACACACTGTCCCACTCCAGAATTCACCTTCTGTGCATTGACTGACCCGTGACTTCAGTTTGCAATTTTCTTCTGTACTCAGAATATGTTGCACCACTGCAGTAGGAAAAAATCTCCAGAACTCTGTTACCTTTCCTGGCTGCTACTCAATGATATTGACTGGGAATTCAAGGATCAGACCCACAGAACAACTTAGGTGCCTGATTCTCACTCTAAGGGACTAACATCTAAAATGCCTGTGTTGCTCTTGGTCACAGCGCTGCCTACACATTCTTTAGTAATTGTGTAGTCTACTCGCACATGACAAAAAGAAAAATAAGGGAAAGTTTAATGTAATGATGAATTAAACACTGACTGAAAAACAGTTCCTTTAAAAGCATCACTGAGTTATGTCAACATGCTGGAGAAATAATTGGCATCTTTCTCTTTTTCCTTTTTTCTTTCCCTCAGAAACAGGATGTGAAAAATGTAGAATGTCCTTTACTCCTGTCAGGAGCTACATCAAGAGAGAAACTCCAGTGAGAAAGGCCACTAATGTTAATTTACATTTTGTAACGACTTTGGTACCACTGTGTCTGCCCTCCTTTGTGTACACTTCCTACTAATTCTCTAATAAACTCAGCTGCTGACAGGAATGCCTGGGAAAGAATGATATTCCAGTCACTACTGCAGGGTATTCCTGGAGGGTGAAATTCATGCTTTTGAAACAAGGCAGGACAAAAGCACTTACATGCCACACCACCTCTATGCTTCAGCATGTGGGCTCACACACCACATGGGCTGGAGCACATCTTAAAAGAGGTGAATTTCACACTTTGGTAATTTTTATGCTGTTCAAGAATTCAAGCCCAGTTACTAAAGCTGCACTCCCTGGCACCAGCCCAGATTTACACATGACCTACCTGAGAAATTTGTTGAGGTACTGCCTGCTGCAAACAGACCAAGAAAACACGCCGTTGTTTCCAGTGAGTGTGGGAGACATAATATTTCCCTCAGCTTTTCTACAAGCGTTCCCTTCTCCATCGTGAATCATACCAAAGCTGAAAAGAGAACCAGGTGGGAGAGTGAAAGTCTAGATTAAACAGAAGCAAGACAAAATTTGGGGCAAAAGAAACACTTTCAGGGTACCAGCACTATGCTTGAACTCCACAGGGAAAGTGGGATTCGTGCCTTTCATTCCAAAGGGATAAAAACATAATGCACCATACAAATGACTATTAGTATGAAACGAGCTCCAATTAACACCAAATTTTTGTCATCACACAATTGTCTGACGAGAAAAAGAGTCAGGTTCCAAGGAAGACCCACACTGGTGCTGCACAGGAGCTCTGCAATGGGACCAGGGACAGGACACTGCCCAGAGGTACCAGAGGTGGAGACTGTGCCCAAAGTTGCACAGTTTACCCATTTCTCATTCCTGAAGGAGAACTGTTCCGTGGTGAGATGGATGGAAGTTGTGGAGCTTATGGTCAGCCACATTTGTACTCGCTTACGAATCTGTCAGCTTAAAACACGCAGTGTGAGCCTGTCTCTGCCCAGGGATAATGCCTGTTAGCATGACTGGCATGGTGATCAGAACCCAGGGAAATACCAGTGTTATACAGCCACAGGAATATACTTTAACTGCCCTCCTAACAGGAGGAAAGAGCTATAGAGCTGCATTCAAATTGTAGCAGAACAAATGGGCATGAATTAACAGAATACAAGGTGTGAATATAAAAATATTATTATTTTTCTAATTTTGGCCATTAACTTGCTATATTATCTCAAGCAAACCACTTTTTTCCCCCTCACCTTTGTCATACAGTGTCATTCACTTTGTCTAGAACTTAACTCTTCAGTGGGAATACTGCTTCTTATGGGGTTCTTTGCTCAGTTTGAGCATCATGAGGCCCTGCTCTCACTAGGAGAGGTGTTAGGATGATACAAAGAATGATAAGCAATAATAAAAAAACCCATGTTATAATGACGAATTATGGGGATTTTATGTATATAATAAAGCTAATTTTCAGGCTCTTTCCTTTCACTGTTCTGTATTTACTCACTGTGTGGGACATCTGTGGATTTCAAAGTGTTTTGGAGAGAAGTTTCATCATCTGTTACTTCAATATTGTAGTACATTGGTGACTTTATGAATGTAATTGTGCACGTGCAGGGAATATCTAATTTACTGGACTCAATCCTCCACTGCTATAAATCACTACAGGCTCATCAGAGTTATTGCATGTGTTGCCACCAGCTGAGGCTTCAAACCTCCTAAAATATATGCCTCTTTCTATAAATGGACAGAAGAAGTACCAATTGAGCTTGTATTTTAGAATCCTTCATAAAATACTTTGTTCCTATGCACTGCAGCCAGAGAATCCCCAGTTTATACCCCACTGCCACAATGGGCTCTGAGCACCCGGAGGAACTGTTAACCTTTCAGGTAAAAACACAAAGTAAAGAAAACAATTAAAATGTCTAACAAACCACTAAAATGTCTAACCACTGAAGCTTGTCAGTGGACCACAGAGTGTGTTCTGTACATTATACAACATTCTCCTCCTATGAAACCCTTTGGTTAATATATTCCCAGTGGACCTCCAAGGCTGTCACAGGTTTGTTTTTTTTTTTTTCTTCCAGGAATCTCTGGATCACAGAAACCAAATTCTGTTGTCTTACATCACATACTAGGTAGTCTCAGGAACATGAACACGAGCAAATGGTCATAAAGACATTTTCTATCTGGCACAGGCTTTTCCCAGGAGATTCAATGCGTTTTATTAGACAGGAGTATGGAAGTATACTAAAGAAAGGTTGAATAATATGTGAATCAAAGGCAGCAGTGAAAAAGGAAAAAAGGAAAAAAAAAGGAAAAAATAAAATTTTAAAAATTTCCATGCATAATCTCTCAAAACAAATAAGAAAATAAAAAGGGAGGAGACCATTAAGAGATTAAATGGGATAATTCTTGAAAAATAAGCTACGGGCCTTATTCTTTCCTAATATTGATCAATAAAAATGTACTGAGGTCTTGAAATTGTATTAGTGTGACAGGAGGATCAAACAATATATATTTTACATATTTGATCTCTTTGAATGCTTTGGCACAAGTCCCACGGGCTTCACTGGTAGCTGGATTATTCTTTAATTCCTTATTTCCCTTCACATGTACAGAAACCTGTGAAAGGGTCACTCGTGTAGACATTAGGTCATAGTATGTACTGCAGAGCATATTTGTACAATGAAAACTAAATAGTCCTGATTCAGTCATGCAGAATCAGAAGGCTCCATGCCTTGACCAATCAGCAGAATGCAGTACCACTGCTTTTCAAAGATATTCTGTGCATTAACATTGCTGCTCAAAATAAAGTTCCTATGCTTTATCTGAGCCTTGATTTCAGGTTTGTACCACACAGAGAAAACTATGTTCCTCTACTGCCACTGGGGAGACAGACTCCAGACTGAACTACACTAAAACTGAAAACCAAAACCACGCACAAAGTTGTGAAAAAGAAATTCAAAATTATTTGGAAGAAAACAGCAGAGCAAAACCTAATCACCTTCTTTAGATTTAATTCAACAATTCAAAGAATAGCTGAAGCTCCACAGAAGATTATTACTGATTTTGTATGAGAGACAGCAGGTTCTTAAGAAAATTAGTCTTACTACAATAGAAATAAAATGGAAACCCAGTGGCTAATCATTACATACCTCTCCAAAAATCAGAGTCATAGAATCATAGAATCTTAGGTTGGGAAAGACCTTTCAAATCATTGAGTCCAACCACTTCCCCAGCACTGCCAAAGCCAACATAAAGACATGTCCCCAAGTGCCACATCTAAGCACCTTGTAAATCCCTCCAGTGATGATGATTCCACCACATCCCTGGGTAGCCTGTGCCAATGCCTGACAACCCTTTTGGTGAAGGAATTTTCCCAAATATCCACTCTAAAGATCTTCTGGCACAACTTGAGACCATTTCCTCTCCTCCTGTCCCTTGTTCCCTGGGAGCAGAGCCCAACCCCCCCCCGGCTCCCCCCTCCTGTCAGGGGGTTGCAGAGCCAGAAGGTCCCCCCTGAGCCTCCTTTTCTCCAGGCTGAGCCCCCCCAGCTCCCTCAGCTGCTCCTGCTGCTCCAGACCCTTCTCCAGCTCCATTCCTTTCCCCGGACACACTCGAGCACCTTCATGTCCTTCTTGTTGTGAGGAGTCAAAAACTGACCCCAGGATTCAGGGTGTCTCAGCAGTGCCCAGGAAACAGGGACAACCACTTCCCTAGTCCTGTGGCCACACTATTCCTGATAGAGATCAGGTGCCCTTGGCTTTCTTGCCCAGCTGGCCACATCCAGCTCATGTTCAGTCACTGTCAACCAGCACTCCCAGCATAACCAGCACTTTCCAGTCCCTCTGCCCCAGCCTGGAGCTGCAGGGGGTGGTGGTGACCCAAGGGCAGGACCCGGCACTTGGCCTTGTTGACCCTCACCCCATTGGGCTCAGTCCATGGATCCAGCCTGTGCTGATCCCTCTGCAGAGCCTTCCTGCCCTCCAGCAGATCAACACTCCCACCCAGCTTGGTGTCACCCACAAACTCTCTGAGGGGACACCTGATCCCCTTGTTCACATCACTGATAAAGGTACTCAACAGGACTGGCCCCGGTTCTGATCCCTGGGGAACAGCACTGGTGACCAGTGACCAGCTGGATGTAACTCCAGTCCTCATCACTCTCCAGGTTTCAGAGGATCTTCTATATGTAGAATCAGCCAATCCAAATGATCTCTATTTAACTGATTTATAATAACTGTGATGTTTCCATTCGCTTACATATTTGTTTATAGAAGAAGAAACTTACTTGTGTCCAGATTCATGAGCAATTGTAAAAGCCAGTCCCAGGCCTGTATCTTCATTAATGGTGCAGCTACGGTATTTGCTGCACATGCCACTGATGGGTGCAAATCCTGAAAGAAGGAAGCAGTTGAATAGCTTGTTCCTCTACAGAATTCCAAACACACATATCATCTGCACTGGTCCTAATAAGCCAGTTTATTTCGGTGCATGAAGACACTTATTTACTTTATCAGGTTTATCATGGAGGAATTACAGCAGACTTTTATTGGATGATAAAGTATAAAATTTAAATTATAATATAACACAATATAAAAAATAAATAAGAAGTTTAAGTCTAATCTCACCTCTCAAACTACACTTTACTTGTAAAGATTATTCTCATCCCACCTCCCAAGCCTTTACTGCTTCCAAATTAGGGAGGAATCCCATTCAAAAAGGGCAAGTAGTCACAAAAAGGGGGGGGGGGGGAAAGAGTGGCTCAGAAATAACCTCAAAAAAAAAATATTCCTTGAAGGGGTGACAATCCAAAAGAGTGTCTTCAGAAAGCTTATTTTGCCATTTCTGGGGCAATGATACCAGCAATACCTGTTTTTGCTAGGTACCTCAAAGACAAACATGCAAAAATAATACTGCTCTTCCCTCTTCAAGGAGGCTGACAGCATGTGCAAAAATTGACCTTTTAAATTTTAAACCATTTCAGTTTCTGCTGTGGACACCCACAAGTTTTCAGCACGTGCTTGCTATCATACCTAGGGTATCACAGGGCTCATTTTTCCAGGAGCAGATATCAAAGCCCGTGAGCAGGATGGCGTGGTCGTGGCGCTTCCCGTTCTTCCCGACCAGGGCAGATTGCCACTGGCAAAAGCTGTTCAGGGACTGGTCTGCGTGGTGGTTGATCAATAACCCACCCTGCAGGGGTGGCACAGACACAGAAACAAGGTGCTTCCATCAGTACTCGAGAAAGGGGGTTGAAAGAATAGGACTTGGTTAGGGAAAAGGGAATTATTTTTTTGTATTTGTTCTACATAAACTTATGTATTCCCATGTGATGACTGAGTCAGTTGATGAGTGAATGTCTTACAGTTGTAAAATAAAACTGTACCTCTCCCAAGACACACAATTTGGTGGTTGAAATTACAGTGCACAAATATATTTGATTCCTGAGAAAGCTGAACACTAAGCCATATTCAATCTTGTGATGAAAATGTTTGGTGATTTCTGGGGAGGAAAAGTATAATCCAAGTAGATCAACCCATCACAAACTTCTTTTCAACAAAAGAGATTTTGTCTTCTTTTGTCTCAGCACTCTTGACACGAGAATTGGCTCCACTCCCACCTTTTGTTTCATGCTATCTTCAGTTTGGGAATTTTGGATCCTTACCATTTCTGATCATCACTTCCTGGAAAGCCCAGTTCAAAATCTTTCTATTTATTTAATTACTTATTAAGTAGATTTCTTATTCCAGATATTTCTCTTCAAGAAAACTCTGGAAATTGTTAAGTTTTGTCTTACTGGAAGCATTTCAATGTTTCTAAAGAACATTTATATGAAATGAAGGAATTTAGCATGAAAACCCAAGAAGGAGTGAAATGCAGAAAGTGTCATTTTGAAGGTTTTTGTGATTGTAATCCATTCTCATGTTTTATGTCTTAAGAAACCTTGTACACAATATGGGAGCACCCAGTGCTCCCAGTGAACAGGAGCAAATGAAGTAGCTGAGACGAAAATTCCAACACAACTTACCGGCTCTTGTTCCAAAAGAAGCAGGCTTACAACAATAATGTTTATATCACTTCCAATTGTTCCATCTTTAAACAGACTAGAGACCTGCAACGATTATTGAAGAGGAAATATCACCTACATGTATAATACTTTTTAATAGATTAAACATATGTACTGAGTTATTGCTTTGGACTTGAATTTTCAATATAAATTAATGGAGTTATGTACCTTGTAGGATTAATCCAAAAGAGTTTAAGCCAGAAGAATTATGCCCCAAACCACTACACTTATTGAAAAACTTGAAAACCATCTATTGACTTCAATGGGCTTTGTTCTGTCCTTGGTCTCCTGGATCAAATGTAATCAAGGTCAAAGTTCAAGCTCAAGTTTTGTAGTACAAAAGTAAAGAGCAAAGCCACACAGGAAAATATATTTCTAGTGATATTATATCAATTTCATGAACATAAATTTGTGCTTTCTCGAATAAATGTTTGTTTCAAGGAGACACATCAGATAAAACAGACTAAGCTTCATGATAGTCAATGAAATGAAAGTTTCAATTTCAGCATATCTGCCTTTTTTGTACTACACAGGAAGTACTTTAAAATTTTAAATATTCCAATTTTTTTACTCTCTAGTTCTGTTGCCAGAGCTGTGATAATCTAAAGATCTATTTATAAAGGCTTTTTTACATAAGTAATACATTAGATAAGGCTGCTCTTTTTGGTGTCACTGCTTGTCTAACAAAAGGACCTATTCTGACATAACATTATTGCACAGAGAAAACACACTTCGGTTACACCACATCTCACCATGTTCATGACTGTTAAGATGTACGTTGTTACGTTTTCCTTGCCATGTTTCTCCAACATTTTTTTATCCGCCACAACAAGGGTTTCAACATTTAGACTTCCATTTTTCTGAATTTTAGCAGATGATCTCTTGAACCTCGCAGAAGTCCCGTACTCATCCGAGCGAATGTACATCTCTGCTGTGGGTGGCTTGGGTGCATCTAAAAGGAAATAAAACTGTTTTGGAAAGGGTTCAGATCACCCATGAACTGTTTCATCAGAAAATGAAGTATCACAGGTTTAGAGCCTTAGATTATTTTTACAGCATGTGATTTAATACTTCTGGCTAAGTTCTTCCATGTTTATTAAAAAAGACCCGATTCATTCCTGAGGGAAGGATGGCTACAGGGGGAGAGGGAAATGGGAGAACCACATTCGTATGCAATAAGCAGTTTGAAATAAGGAATTAATCTAATAAAATGGTAGCATCTGTGCAAAAAAACACAACAGAATTTTTAACAGAGTATCTACATTTTTCCTGTCCTTTTGATAACTTCCTGAGGTGTTTGGCATGTGCTACTTACACAGCAGTTGGCAAAAAAGTCCTTTCCAGAACAGATGTCCTCGGTCAGTACAGAAAGCAGATACACACCACAAGTAAGATTCCTGCCAGCCTGTTACTGTGACTGACATCAGCCTTCTATGCGAGTCTGCCACTGAGATTATTCCTGCTGGGAATATATTTATTTAATACAGGGAAATGTCAGGCAGCAGCAAGGAGGGCTTGACAACAGGCAATGCATATCCCATTGCCAGGGTGCACTTTTTCCCTCTGGCTGGTGTTGCATGGCCAATGGCACAGTTAGAGAATGGTCTCTGCTCCATTTATTCAGACAGCCGGAAAATGGGAAAAGAAATCTATGTCCCATATCCTGCAGTGCTCCTGCTATCCACAGCTTCTGCTGCAGAAACCTACACTGCCTTTGCATCAAAAAAGTGGCTCAAAGGCCACTTCAACCTACTCTTTGATAACAATACGGGTTTTTTTGACACAGGATGTAACATGACACAAGTCACCTCAGGCAATGAAAAAAATCCTGTCTGTGCTTCATCAAAAAGTTATTCCAAAGACAGAGCTAAAACAGAGATTACTTCCTTCCATGCCAAACTGGGAAATCAAGGATACCATAGAATGCACAGCAGTGGTCTGCCTTCAAGAACTCAGTCACTCTAAAGTACACTTAACATTGCAAAGGACAGTGCTAGTAAGATTTTCAAATGTATCACTCATTATAAACAACTGTCCTTTACAAGCTCAAAGAACTTTTCTCTTCTGGAAGCACATCAAGACACAAGCAGAATCCTCACCCAAGAGAGAAGAGCTCAGTTCAAGGCACATCAGTGTCCAAGTACTATTTTGAAGGCAATACAACCTCAAGGCTTTGGACACAAATATCCACGACCAGTGAAGTTTTGCTCTTGAATTAACTGCACTGCTACTAATGAAACATAAGCAGCAGCAATGCTTCATGCATGATTTACTAATTACAGTCCAGCTAATTCTCATGATCTAAAAACATTTAGATTGTGAAGGAGAGTTTGGAAAGTAACTGGCTTTTCTAATGTTTACAAACTGTCAGCACATGAAATTAAAAGATAGTGAGTGGGACAAGCTATTTTTGTGACACCAAAAGTGGCAACGTGCTCTTCCTTCTTACTGTTCAGCAAGTTTGATTTCATTCTTAGGTTAGGATAAATTAACCTTGACTAGGCAGGGTTAATAGCAGAGGACTGCCTTCTGTCAGACTGAATTCTCCATCCCTTTGTTCATTTGAGCTGAAATCTTCTATTCTAGGTGACTAGACTGGATTTTGCTGAAAATTTCAAACTGATATGACTCCAGATCTCAAAAGAAGACCAGGAAAACAATCTAAAAACTTAAAACCACCTAAAAAAAGGGGGGGGGGAGAAAAAAGAAAAAAACAAATACTCATAGGAGTGTTCCCTTTAGTGGAGTGATTTCTTCTGCATCCTATATTTTCCCCTACTACATTAAACAATGACATGTGATTTTATTTGTAGCGCTGCATTCATTCAGTGATTTGTTCTATAGATTAATCAAGGCTATATCTGGAAGTATGTTGTTTTGTTTATAACTCCTTTTCTCTCAGAAGGTTATAGGTATGTACTGCATGAAGTTAAAGACAGGATGTGAAAAGAGTTTTGTGGGTAATTAAATGCCATCTTGCTTAATCAGATCCTTACAGTGTGTCTGACACAGAGTTCCTATGATGGGTAAATCACTTACACTAATCACAGTTGGATGCTAATTGCAAGTTCTGCATTTAACATAAACCCACCTTGAATATGCAGCTAAGAACTTGTAACTGTAACTGAAATTACTGAATATACATATATATATAAAAAATTAAATGAATTACAAAAGCATGTATTTGATAAATATTTTAAAGAAAAACCCAGTTTCTTGATTTGGTACCCAGAAGCAATGATTATTTTTGATCTCTCCTGTGCCTGTGAGTCCCATTTATAAGACAGGAGTAACAATAACATCTTCTCAGACCCATAACCCAGGAGGTTATGAAAATACAGTGTTCCAAATGCTCTCATTTATTATAGGAATAAGCACCGTGTAAAAGCTCAAGAGGACATGAACAATCCTGAATTTGGGCAAGCAGTCATGGAAGGAACAGTAATTAAGACACAAGACCATGGAGGACAATGCAAATAAAACTAACCAGTGTAGAGCAGAGGAGCTAATTTAGCACCATCACCCCCTGCTCTGCAGCAGGAAAACCAGACAAGAGGGAAAGGGAGGATGGAACGAGGCAGTTTTGGACTACATTAGAATGCAAATGTTTACAGGTTGACTCACAGGCTTGTGCATCTGGCATTTGAGGTTTGGCTTTCAAACCTGGGGGGAAGGATTTGGGAATTTTTAACAAGCCGTTTGTTTTCAGGCCTCAGATGGGGCTCGGTCTCAGCCAGACACCTTTTCCACTAACTCCTTGCTCACTCCTTCCCTTCTATTTATTTTCTCTTTCTTCCTTACACACCTTTGGAAAAGGAAGCTGCTCATTTTCTCAGACCTTGAGCAGGAAGTTGGAAGAATATAACTGGACTGAGACACTGTCTGCAGTCCAGGAGACCCTCATTAAAAATCACAGCTCCGAAGCTGATCAGCTTTCAAAACGCACCAACTGAATGCTGAAAGTACAGATATAGGGACCAAGGGGGCTCTAAAATGTTCTGCAATTTGAGGGCCTAAGGAAAGACTCAGAATAGATCTTGGCAGGATAATATCTTTCAATGTATTTTTTAAGACGTGGCTCCAAAATCTTATTAAACAGTTTACATGGGAGGTTCTTTTTGAAGATCTTAGTTGCTGAAAATTTCATTATCAAATGGTGAGTTCTGAAAGACTTACTCTCTATCCTCTCAGAAATTAATGATTTTGAAGACTTTCTCTTCATTTGCAAGCCTAATTAGTTTTTTATCCCCAAACTAACAGAAAGCAGTTCAGGGACTTGGCCTCCATCACTATAAAGAATTGCTTACTGAGAACTATGTCAATGTAAAAAAAAAAAATCAAGCAAGGGATCTTTAAATCTAGGTAAAGCACAAGGAAACTAAACAGTGATTCTGATGGCTTAATAAAACAGATGATTCTGTGAATGTCAAGGAAAACTCAAGTGCCCATATGTGTTTTACTTTAGAAATATATAATTTAAAATTATTTTATCCTCATCCCAAAGGGGATGTGAAGAGATGTGAAGCACACCTCAGGATCACCACACAGCCTGTAACAGCCACCATCTCAAAAGAGGAGAGAAAGTTTCCTTACATACATTTCTTGCGACGTCCACAAAAATGCTGCTTTTGAAACCTTCCATGGTGGTAACCATTCGCCCGAGCATGATACTTGTGGGAAGTGTGCATTCTGTCATGGCCAAAAGGGAAGGATTTGGGATGGGACTCTACTGTGTACCGGTGCACCTTCTCTTCTGCAGTTCGTTTGTACAGCACGTGAGGATGGTGTCCAGCGGGGGACGTGTAGTTGTGCTCCTGTGCCAGCTGCTGAGGTAATGGGGATATAAGGAACTCGATCTTCCGTGTCCTTATCAAACCTGACTAAAAAAAGCAACACCACCACAAGTTAGAGACAAGACTGTCAAGGCTCACAGCTGGAAAATGCTAACTCCTGCAGTGATCTCCCTGCAAAGCCCAGGGATTGCAATGTGCACCTCTAAATTAGATTTACTCAAGTGATGAGCTGGACAGTCTTCCCAATTAAAGTATGCATCGTTGCACTTTGGAGATGACCAGGCCTCACATTTGGTAACACACAGAACAGGAATGTTGTGGGACTGGCAGCACAGCACCTTCACACAGTACCACGGATAATTTCATATGCAAGATTAACCCATTCTTCACAGTACAGGTTTATTTGTATGCGTGTTTGTGCACAGGATACAGTCTCACATAAAAAGGAAATGCTTTTGGAAAATGCAACTTCTCATAAAAGCATAGGTTAGTAAAACAAAATATTTGTACTAAGATTCAGGGGGGTTTCAGAACAAGGTATTACCAAACAGGAACCCCAGACTTCAGGTCGCTATAAGTAGAAATGTACATTACAAGACAGCAGCACAAAGTTGAAGCACCTGAACACTTTTGCACCATCATTTAGTAACCAACTCCCTGCAATTTAATCATAATAAACACAGTTTAAAATTTATACCCTCCTACAAGAGAAAGATAATCAGCGAAAGCAAGTATCTAATTGTTTTCCTTCTTGGATCCCTGAAAGACAGAAGTAAGTATGGGAAAACTACACTCTAGTTTTCACATAGTATCTGTGCATAAAACTGCACATGTGATGAAGTGTTTCCAGGATCAGGGCCAGGGAAATGTGGGTGGCACTGAGGAAGTATTTCCATGCAGCTCATTAATCAGTTATGATTTTATTTCATTTCTTGGTTGTGTAAAACATGTTGTAATAAACACTCCTTTTTACCAAGTCAAAAACCAAGGAGAAGTTTCATCAGGTAATTCTACTACATTATATACGTAATACTAGACACAGATTTTTGGTTTGGATCAGTGAGGCTCTACCATGTGCCAACACCCTCCTGCCAAAATTGACATCCCACGAGGACTACATATCTCTTATGCTTCAGAAAAATATGTGCAGACAAACAAATGTCAATTGCAAACCATCCTGCCTGACATCTCATGTCCTCCCAGACCATAATTCCACCTCCTTCCCCAAAAAGTCTTCTTTGAAATTGCAGGTAAGAGACATATATGACCTATTCCCTTCTGAAATGGATGCTCCTCTTTAGCCTAACTTCCTAGGGCCAGAATGCCATGGGTATCAGAAGGAAAGCAGTTCCAATGTCTAACGTAAGCACGGTATTTTTTAAGGATCTGTGGGATTTTCTGCACTTTAAGAACTGTTTCCCATGAGGAAAACTTAACAGAAAGTTACACACGAAATCTTCACAGCTTTAACTGTTTACTGAGCTAATGCTGACAATGATTTTAAGTCAATTCCAGCCGGAGAGATTTATCAGAGATCTACAGGTCCTCTACAGTCATCTACTGTGCTCTTTTCATGGAAATTCACTTCTGTTGTTCCAAATCAAAAGCAACTTTGCGGTACTACCCAATATAAGCACCTCTCACATGGGCCTAATACTAGTGCTCATAAAAATCATACTGTGATCTTAATTTTTACAATAGAAGAGATCTCACATTATGAACTGAGAGTGTCTAATTGCCCTCTGAGTAATAATAAGAAAACAAACAGAACAGATATTCTGATTAATGATTTGTCCCCTCTCCTTTCTTCAACATGAATTCGTAATTACGCATCTCAGCCTGTATCTACTTAACATTCTAAATGAAGGTTAAAACTGCCTCCATCAATAACAGACAGGATTTAAATAATTGACAGGAATTTAACTTGCCTGCCCACTGCAATAAGTTGGCATATTTCAAATGTCAGATCATATTTGGTCATGACAAAGTACTTTCCTGTAGGGAAGAAGACTGATATTTTAATCCTTATGATGTGTGTCATCACACAATTTACAAGTGGTTCTGAGAGGCAATCCTTATCTACTAGAATGCACTGATAATTGGGTGCTGCTAAGTGGGGTTTTTTTTCAGCTGGAAAACAGAAATGTAGTGAATCTGGTTTTTATTTCCCCATTTTAAAGGTTTCCACATCTGAAATTATTCCTGTAGGATTCATTTAGTAAATGATTCAAACCATATGAAAAAAAAAAGTGGGGGTTCTACATTTTCCTCTAAGAAACTGTCCCTGATGTACACCAAGTTTCAGCCTCAAACATAATTTCTAAATTTAATGTTATAAGGGTGGATTGAGAATTCAGGGTGGGGGGAAGAAGCAACTGAATTCTGGGCCCTGTATGTGTTTTGCTGCACCTTTACAGAGGCTGTAGATGACTAAGTGCCTTAGAAATGTAGTCATTTTTTCCCAGCAGAAATGACCCTAAATCTCCACTAAGACTTCTTTCCTTTGGGTTTTACATCAGACTCATCCACCAAATTGAAAAATGCTGTGTGAATGAAAGATACCTTCTTTTTGATAACATCCAGTTTTATGAAGTTGTCAAGAAGAAAGGGGAAGTGCCACGGAACAGTCTGGACACTCATTCAATCACAGACCATTTTCCACTTCTTCCAGGTATGGGATGGGATGGTTTCAAGGGTTCATATTGAAATAATCGCTTTGGGAATTCCAAAGTAATGCTGAGAATGCTGACCTGGCTTCAGACAGAGCTGCAGACCTCTGGAGAACTGCAAAGGGGGCAATGGGGCACCAACTGCCAGGTACTTTCTTGCAGGTTCTTGAATTTCAGTTTTAGGTAAAGCAAAGTGACCCATGGCTATGGTTGTGTTGGCTGGAAAACATGCCAGCTGGGAAATGCCACAGCACAGAGGCAGGAGACCAGCCCAGAGCCATCTTTTCTAACTTCACACTGCCAAGGAATTCCAGATTCTTGAAGGCCAGATTTTGGCTAGTCTGTACTCCTGGATGTTCTGGTAATTTTTTCTACAAATACGTGAAACATCTCCACAATTGTGAGTTAGATGCAATATATTTATCCAGCTCAAATACTTCAGTAGTTGAACAAATACTGTCAAAGCCGTCATGGAAAATCATGCATTGGGTTTCCTACTGTCAGCACAGCTTTCAGGATACATGTGATTTTCCTCAAATCAAGGATGTCTCCCCAGTAACCTTGATGGGCTTAGGACACAATGAGGACAGGGTCAGATAGGTCAGACCCCCATTTTTATTTCAGATTCTCTGCAATTATAACACCATGAGAGGAAGCAGGATGACAAAATCTAACATTCTTCTAAGTCTAGACAACACAGCATGAAAAAGGTCAGGGACTCCTGTCTATTCCTTCTGTCTCCCACTGTGGCTATCACTAATAATAGCAATAATTGTGAGAATATGGTGGGAAGGAACACCCAAGAGATTGCTCAGTTGGAATTCGCTGTTCCCTTGTTTTTCCCTCATAATACATATTTGCTGCCCTTCTGCAAGGGATATCCCATGCCATTGGAAAGAAAATGGAAAGACATACATTGACCTGTGTGGTTAGCAAATAATTTTGAATCAATAAATTAGAGGAACTTGTAGTTTGTTTGCAGAAAAGTTGAGAAGAGATAAAAAGGCAACATTCCTCCCACTCCTTATTTGTTATAAAACATTTGCTTAGCTCTGGGCTGAAGGAATTTTCAGATCCAATACATCTTTGTGAAATTCCTCAGTATCCAGGTGTTATCACCAAGGTACAGCACTTGTTCTGTTCTCTTGGTGTGTCTCAAAAGGAAAAAGAATATCAGAATTTGGACAAGGGAAATGATGACATGGTATCTGCTGCAAGGTTTTTTTTTAATTGAAGATGGATTATAAGTTGAAAGATAAGGACAACTTTTTAAACCACTGAAAAAGTAGATCTTAGCTATACAAAACCACAACCTACATGGAACAATTCTGAGAGTCACACACAAACACATCTTTTCCTAACAGGTCTCATTGGCCTCTTACTGGAACAGCGCAGAGGCTGCTCCCATTTGCTCCCCCTGTGTTCTTAAACTCAGAGTGAAGCCTTTGGCTGCTTTTCCAGCCTGTAAACCTAATTCAGTTGGAGGTTTCAGCATCTCCAAAAAAACAGACCCTCCATAAAAACCAGAGCAGTGACAGGGAGTGAAGGACTTTCAGAACTTCCATTTCTCACCCATAATTTAAGAAAGTTGAGTGCTGAGATATCAGACAAATCCTCACTCTACACCAGCAGAGCCTCATGGCTGTGGGTTCTCTGTTTGCATACAAGGCATTTTCATTACATGCTAATTAAATCAAAGGCAACAGCTTTATGCATATTAAAGCTAGAGGAGTTTCAGAAACCAGATGCAAATAATGAGGTCAGAAGCACAATGAAGTGAAACTGAGAATTAAAACAGATGAATAATTGAACTGCAGTGTCTCTGCTAAACATAACTACTGATGTAAAGTTAATTACAGTTTGTACAAGAACAAGAGTATCTCAGCTAAACGAAGTGCTAAAAAATATGCATGTATTTTCTAAGGAATACTACTTATATCCAAAATGCCTTATTCAGTGCTATGAGCATTACATAAAATTAGGTGCTAAAACCCCACTGTCTTAACTGAGAGCAGCTAAAACAATGGCCAAAGAAATCAATGAAGTCTACACCAAATTTCTCAAAAGGAAGAGTTAAATCTCATTTCACACCCATTAAAATAGTTCCAAATATTCATGAAAAGTTTTAAAAGACTTGACAAAAGGCCAACTGAAATTGGCATAAGGCTTTCCACAGACTTCAGTGGACACTGATCCAAGACTTCTGCTGTGTTATTTCCCAAATGTCCAGCTCTTAAAAAAAACAAACCAAACCATTGACTCAAACACATCCTAACAAGAGTTACAGAATGTACAAAGACAAAAAGTACAGTTTTTAGTTCTACTCAAATCAAATAAAAACTTAAACTAAGAACTTCCCTGAAATACAAGGAACAAGGAGAACAGATGACCTAAGAACTACGGCTGCTGGCTATTTAAGATCATCTGAGGTCAAAGATTCCTAGAAATCTAGTATTCACATCACATTGTTGGGACCATCTCATGTTACAACATATTGGAGTCTTTCCTCATTCACTTTGCAGTGAAAACTCATGAAATTATCTTGTCTGGAGATGAATTTGTCTACAGTTCATTTTAATCAAACTCTTATTTCCTGCTCTGATGCTCTGCTAAATCTCTGGCATTTTGGTACCACAGAGGAAACACAAAAGACCCATCTCTGCCCACAAAGGAGGAGTGACTGCCTTAGCTCAGGTGTTCTGTCTGCCAGACCATTTCCCATACTGGAACAACAGGCATCTTGGGGATCCAGAGAATATGAACTTACAACTTAGAGCTACCTGACAACAGCCAGAAGCTGCCTTTGGGCCCAGACTGGCCTCTAGAATTGGGAAGATGTCAATTTTTAAATAATGATATGCAGCAACACGTGCTAGAAGAGGAGAGAGGTCTCCCCGTGACTCCTCTACCTGTGCCCAGACTCCACCACAGACTGACAGGGAGATGAGGTCCTTCCCTCAGGTTTTATGATCAGGTAATGGCAGTCCCTTCACCAAGTACAGAAATGATCTTCACCTCTGCAATCATCCCTCCATTCCTGCCTGGAGCACACGTTCCAAGGCAGCCAGAGGCAGCCCAGCCCAAACTAGGAGCAGCTGATCTGCTCAGAGCCTGGGTCAGCTCAAGCACAGCATAACACTCGTGTGTGGACACGGTTTTTTGTACCAACCAGTTCATGGCCAGCAGCTTGGAGAGCAGCAGCAGTGATTTCAGAGCCATTTCAAAAGTACACCTGGAGAAACCCGTGTGGAGGTGGCAGTCCCTGCATGCACCAGCAGCCTGAGACAGAATCCTGCCGGGATAGCAGGAGAAGTGCCAGCTGTTTAGAACAGGTTTTGGGTCAAGCCTGGAAAATGTGGTAAATACATCATTTTCTCACACATGCCAAGGAATCCCAGGAAGAATAAAGTCCTGTTAAGTCTGTCAACATTCATCACATGAATTCCTTTTTCACCCAGAGCAAAGATATTCAACCCATGCTATCGCAAGGCTGTTCAAAGCAATCCTGCACCATGTAAGCAGTTTAAATAAATTATTGTTTCTTTAGACAACGTGTAATGAAGTAGACTCACCTCTGGGGATGGGTTAAGTTGGTAGTCTGAAAAATATGTGAGACTATAACCTTACTACAGTCATGAGCAAAACTACTTCCAAGAATTATAGCCAGCAGTGTAGTACAGCCTGACCTAGAACTCCAGATACCCGATATCACTGACTGACTTTTTGAGAGATGGCTTAACTGAGCCCCTCTCAAGTTAGGGTCAAAATGTCAATGCTCTGGAAAATATAATCAAAATGAGCAAATTAAGATGTGAAATTAGGTAGAAAAAAATGACAAGCAGCATATCTGGAAAGCAGAAAGAAGGAGCTGAATTGCAGAAAAGTGTTGCTGAGGTGAAAGATATTTTTACCCTCGGGAAGCATCAGGAGCAAACAGCCAAGCCAATGGCAGTAAATCACAGTAATTAACCAAGTTCGTTCCTTCTCCACTCTGACCCACGGCCCCTTTTCTGGGAGTGGCTGCAGAGGGGACAGCAGCAGCTACAGAGCTGAGCTGGATTTTGCCTCCACACACAGTTTCTGTCCCCCTTCAGAAGGGCACTTACACAGTTACCCACATTACTGAAGCACAGGGTAAGTGAAACAAGCCACTCAAACCCCGTGACAGGGACACGATCCATGATCCACCAACCAAAAGTGAAAAGCCTGGACCCTAAATCCATACACAGATTGTTAAAGTAATGACAGACTTTTACAGAGTGTTAAGCACCCAGGAGCTCCCTTTGAGCTGAACATTGTCTCAAGCATTTCCAGAGTGCTTTTATATCACTTTGGGAAAGCAAATGTTCTGGGAAACTAGTGAGAATGGACTCTCATGAGGTTTCCAATAATACACATGTATTATTGAAGTCAGGAATCCCACGAGTAAAACTCAGAGCATGTTCATTTTTGATCCCATCCCAAACCAGGCAGCACAAAGGCATGCAAACACACTAAAGGAAAGAGAGAATTTTTAACTAAACTTTTCCCTAGCTTTTATGTTTGCCAAAAAAACGCACCCATCCTTCAGAAAAGTATCCAGTCTGCAAATGGGCAGCTCCTGATGACTACCCCAGAGTCAGGGAAGTACAGAAGTGATGTTTTATTGGACTGGGTCCTTGGCCAATGAGAATAACCTCAGCAGACCTTTACTGATTTTCCCCAGATTGGAATACCTGGCTCTGTACCACAGCAAATGTTTAGGTTAAGTTAATGGCCTTTACACACACTAAAATATTTTTATCGTGAAAGAAGCATTAGAATCACTGGTTGCCTATTCTGACTTGAGAATTGTCAGCAGATGACATTTTTCTTTAAAATCTGACTCACAAAAATAACTCAATTATTCTGTTTTCTAACATAATATAGATTTCTTACAAATGTAAAATGTTACGAGTTCTTAACAATATAGCATTTTATTATTACCTGAGGATCTGACAGAAAGAGAGTACAATGTTTAAATTGCCAGTCTGAGTTAGTCAATGAAAGACCACTCTGTTTGGTTGCTCAAAAGAAATGCTATGCAGAACATTCAGCAATTATTAAAACAAGGTAACAAAATTGCATGTCTTTAATTATTCCTATATGAACAAAGAGGGCGTTATCTCTGAATAGTGGCTTTGTATTTCTGCAGTTGACTGAACTTGTTTCAAACATCTTTATGCAACCCCCTGTCAGCATATGGCAAATAAGGAAATATTCTTATTTGTTCCTCCACTTAGGGTAATTGAACCAGTCACCTTGGTATTTAAATGTATTAAATTGGTATTTATTGCAGGGTAATGAGATATTCTAGAACTAACACAAAGTTGATTGCTTTGCCACAGATTAAATACTTGCTTGTCAGTATGTGAGCTCCCTCATTTCTCATATTTTGGGTTTTCTTGAAAAAAACAAACCACAGAAGTGAGCATGATAAATGAACAGAAGAAAAATACTAATGTAAACTACAGCATTATGGCACTAACTATACACCAGTAATATTTAAGTGAAGAGCCAGAGGTTTACCAAGTTGCACTTAATTTACAATTCCATCAGGAGGGCTCTGTGGCTCCCTATAAAGGTTTTGGAAGGCAATTAGCTAAAACCAACAGCTCAAATTTGGCCTTGGTAGCTGTACAAGCACTTGGGCATGGCCTGTTTAAGCAAATCCCTGCAATTGTAAGATAAAATCTACATCTTTTATTAGTTATGACAGCTCTGAAATCCATCACAAAGCAAACAGGAAACAGAGGGATTATTTAATGAGTGCATTTATGCTTCACTTTTCCTAAAAAGAGGCAGCCCACTATTTGACATGTGCTGTCTGACAGTTGATTAGTTACTTAGGATACATCAAGTATAACAGAAAAACTGATTTCAGAGGGTAGCTTAGTTAGTTCCCTAATCTAACATCCCACACAACTGGGTGCCCAGCTCCAGAAAATGCTCAAGGTGTGAGAGGAGGTTGACCTTTTGGAAATCTTCAAAAGCACCCTCTCTCTGTCCTCTCATTCTCTGTAACAGCACAAACTAAAAGCACCATTTATGTCCCTCTTAAATATCTGAAATTTGACTTCAAGACGCTCAGATTTTTTAACAGATCTTTGGACAGGGCAGAATTTCACCCTAAGGACAGTTTGCTATGAATTATTTATGCTGTTTAAAGGATGAGGTGAAATGAAGATGTTCTGGCAAGGTTCTCCTCCCCCCTTGTGTACAGCTAATCGATTTTATGTGGTTGGAGTTCAGATGTACCAATATTCTAGGGAAAGTGCATACCTTCCTAATGAAGCTTCTGCTCATAGAGTAGTGATAAAGGCAAAACCAATAAAATTAGGGCATAGTGACACAGAAAATGAACAGCTTAAAAAAAAACAAACTGATGATAGATAACTAAAATCAGTACTTGGAAATTCCTTTCCATAGGTACTTAGCATTAACAGATGCTTGCTTGAGTGTTTCTGATCAGGAACATTCCTCCCTATCAGACAGGCAACTCCAAACATTAAAAGTCATGAATCAGGCCTTGCAGGAAACAACACTATAAATTATGAGATTTTTTTAAAAATAACGCCGAAGGGCTTCGGTGTTTAATTTTCTTTCTGATTTCTTGAACAATTTTCAACTGAGATTTTTAAGAGGCTTTTTTACCCTTCATAATCATGTGTACTAGAATCAAACTTGAGTGTTTTTTCGGTTTTGGGTTTTTTTTTAGTGAAAACACAGCTTTTCCTGTGATGATGGGCCACTGGCAGCTGGACCTTTCAGAACACTGCATGAGTGAGAGTAGCAGGCAAGCTTGAAATACTCCCTCTCCCTCACAAGACACCCTGTTGAGGCTGCAGGTAACAGAGACAGACACTTGCCCAAGCCCTGGGTCACCACCTGGGGCTACCTGATGGCAGCTCCTTCACTCTGTTCAGGAGTTGTGGCTGCAGAGTAACTTACACCAACTGCATCAAAGCCCCAAGCAAACCCCTTCCACGGTGGTGGTTCATCACCCACACCCACTTTTCCCCAGTGAAGATCCTCCAGATATAAACTTCAGCCTGGCAGAGCTGATGCAAATGAATTTGAGGGGGCAGAAGATCTGAGCCTGTCTGACCTGGGATAATTTGCATTCAAACAAAATAAATCCAGCTCAATTCCCATAGCAATTTTGCTTTGCTATGAATAGTTCAAGCAGCTCCAATAACGAGGGGCTCGGGTTACATCTGATTGCCAGCTGTATTGCTTACTAAGAAGTTAGGTCAGTGGTTCCCAACCTTTTAATTTTCCTTGTTGGAGTATACATTGCTATGGATTAGTTACATGAGAGAGTGGTCACAAGGAACTCTGTAGGGAGCAAAGTATCAGCTTTGCTGATATTCCACATACACAGACATATACATATGTTGAAATATCTATGTGGGAAGGAGAAGGGAGTGGAACAAAAGAGCTTAGGCCATTAAGGGAATGGAAAACAAGAAGCAAAGATGGCCCAAGAGTGAGAATGTCAGGCTGGCGCCTGGGTTATCTGGATTAAACTCCCAGTTCTTCAGCATTTCAGCTCCTCTGCTCCTTCTGTCTCAGTTTTATAGGCAGGATTTTGTAATCAACCCAGAAAATGCTCAAGAGACACTCATGAAGGTTCACATTTGACCCTGGCTGGGTGGTTCTATTAAAGTACCTCCATCTGCCCTACTCTAAGCTACAGCCCCAGCCTTCGGGATGTCCCTCAGCAGCTTGGCCTCTGCTCCTGCTCTTTTGCTTTAACAGTCTCCTTGAAACAGGACAGCAGCCTAGGTGCCTCCAAATATCTTTCCCCCCCACCCAAGAAAAGGTAAATCAGTAAAACCTTGACTGCAATTCACATGATTAAATCCAAAATACAGGGCAGCACCCCAGAGATCCACCAAGTTTAAATAAGACCTCACCATTTTCTCAGTTTTCCACAACATTAAGCAACCTGTACAATGGCAACTGCACATAACATTTCAACAGCCATACAAACATCCTCAGCATCCAGAGCTTGGTTTATAATGGGCATTTGAATAAGGAGTTATTTACTAAGATAAAAGCAGTACCTCACATCTGTGTTCCATGTCATGAAGAAGCCTCATATTTGTAAGCCCTGTCTACAGCCACAAAACCTGCCTTCCCCAGACTATATTGCCAAGTGTATCATGGCTCCAGAAAGCTTTTTTTTAATCTCCTTGTAGCCAAGTGCTACCGATCTGTACTGCTCAGCCTTCCTGCACTCACCTTTGTCCTGGTTTAAAGCTGCACACACTCACTCACACTCCTCTCCCACAAATTAGCCAATGCTTTTATTTTAAGGGGATGATGCCCAAATGTGAGCATGGTATAACTGCTCTGCTGAAGGCACTGCACTGAAGTTAAAAGCAGGAATGCCAGATTTGTCCCAGACTAGAGAAATTTTTAATACTGTTATAAGTGGAAGTTTGATGAGAAGTAATTTTGAGTACTATTTTCTAACTATAGAAATCTGTGTAATAGAAATAACTGTGATGACATGCAAAAACCGCCACAAAGAGGTCCTGTTTGGTAAGAAATAAAACATCATGCCATGACTATTTTAAAATGGACACAGAAAAATCCTACCTTAATACTGGTCCAGGTTTTCAGCATAAAGCGATCCATTCTTCAACCTAATGCATCCATTTACATCTCCTGACATCTTGTCTGCTGACAAGGTCAGAGCCCAAAACATAAGCCTAAACCAATATCTGGAGTGTTAACACAATGGTTTGCAGGTATTCAGATCCCTGTTTGAATTGTACCCACTGAGCAGGCCTAAAGTGGTCACAAAAGGTTATACTAAAGTCTAGTGATGGCAAAAATCAGTGTAAGCCTGTGAATTATGTGACTGTTTAGCAGGGCTGAGTCCTAAGAAAGATGGTGTGGGAGCATTTATTTATGTCTTTTCATTAAAGAAATCAGTTCTACCTTTGAGAATCAGAAGTGAAAACAGGAGACAAAGAAGAAGGTGAGGAGAGGACACACACATTCCCATCTCTACAGTCCCACTGATCCAAGAAGGGAGGCCCTGGATCCCTGTGTCAGCAAGCACACACTGTGAAGAGCATTTCTTCATGAAAGCATTTGTACAATAGTGTTTTTAGCACACGGTCTTACATATCAGGCTCTCAAAATATAGTCTGTGGAGCATCAAAGCTCTAAGTAACCCTGTGATGTTCTCTGAGATCTCAGAAAATAGGAAAACTTAAGTGACAAAGGGAAGGTTGTGCCTGAAAGCAACTTCTTTTTCCATGAGATATTCTTTATATTAAATTAGTCTAAGATGTCCAGATATCTATTGCACAGATGTTGCCACTATGTTAAACACCATAGGCCTTCTACTGAAATAAAGATGCAGTGAAGACAGGGGAGATATTTTGTTGACAGCTCAGCATGTTGCAAAGTTATAAAAGGATGGTAAAAAAAAAATAAATATATATCAGCAGAAGATTTAAGAGGCAAAATATCCTAAGCAGCCTGACCTTGTTTCTGCAATGAATCTACTGAACAGTAGGTTAAGCAAAGGTCAGGTTAAGCATAGGTTAAGAAAAAAAGCTCCAGGGGAGGAATGTGCTGTCAGGGTCACCAAGGCTCTGGGACATCAGGGAAGTGTGTGAGAGTCACAGACATTTCAGCCTCAAATGTAGATCATAGTCCCAGGGCCTGGGTGTTCTCCCTGCTCCATCCTGACACCACAGGACACAGCCAGCAATGAGAGAAGTGCTCTTGGATCCTGAGCCCTTGCCTAGAATCAGGACACACCCGGTCTGCTGAGAAGTGCTGCACGAGTCAAATAATTAGTGCATCAAAGCCCACCAACATCCATAAAGAAGAGACAATTTGCCTACTTTCATAGGCAAGAACTAGAAAAGTGAATGTGAAAAGTGGCAAACGTGGTCCTTCCATTCCCAGTCTCTGCACAGCCTCTGATTTAGCATTCTGAGATTCTAACTCCTCTGCTAGACCCTGTCCTCAATCCCGTCCCACGTATGACCACATCCCTGACTTTTCCCCAAAACAATTGGCTGCTCAGTGGCCTCTAAAGGAGCACTGCCTGCCAAAAGACTATCGGCATGATGGTAGTCAAGCACCCTTTGTGCCTACACATTTTCCTACAGAAGCTTCCAGGAGTTAAAGCACAATCCTGGCACTTCTCAGTGTGAATCTGCCCCACTTCACACGTTGTGACTAAACACATGAGTGTTCCTGCAATCCATCTGGATCATCAGTCAGTCACTCCACCTTTTCTTCTTTCCAGGTGGTAACGCAAACAGAGGAAAAGCCAGAAGGGGCTCTTGTGAAACATTTCCCCTCTTCACAGCATGTTACACCACACACTCCTCCCACCGCAGAAAACCAGCGGTGTTAATGTGCTCTGGAAGTAAATTAGGCACAAATAGCACCATGGGGAACTTAAATATTTTGAGTGTATACCATATAATCAGGAAATGCCCACCCTCTTTATCTGTTAGGAACAAGGAAACTGAAAGCTTTGTAATTTTAAACTGCCCATCAGTTGCTATGAATCAATCAGGCCTCTTGCTGGGGAGAGACAGCACACACAAGGCTGGCAAGATAACAGAGGGTTTAAGCTACACTCCCCATCCTGTCGGAATAGTTTCAGCCCAAGATTCCACATCTGATTCCACCCCTCTCCGTGGCTTCACTGAACCCCCAAGGGGACTTGAATAGGACACTGAACTTTCCTAGTTTTTCAGATTATTTATACCATCACTAATTCTCAGAAATTTCATTAATCTGAAATAAATTTAATCTTGTTTTCAATAGCAAATAAATTTTATAAAAATAATTTAGAGATTTACAGTGACTTAGTCCTTTAACATATTTTAACAAATGATAAAGGAAGTCATGCAAGACTGATATACAACCTCTACATTATAATTATTTTTGCAATAACCCAACATCCATCCACTTATACAAAAATCAAAGACAAATCACAGCTACCTTCTCTTTAAAATTTAAGACCCTTCCTGGAAGAAGCAAGAAGGTGTTGACTTAAATGATAATTACTATTTTGCTAGGAGATAATACACTTATTGAACAGCAGAATAGAGAACAGCCATAAAGAGCACTGCCTTGTGCAACTTTATGGACATACAAATTAGATCAGTATTTCACAGACAGTGGATGCCAAATTGCACCATCTTTTGTAAGATAAAGAATTGGCACTAATTCAGTGCATCGGTATAGAAAAGTAGGTATGAATATACAAATTCCTCTTCCTTTTTATTGGCAGTTCAAACACAAGAAGTCAGGTCCAAAAGCTAAGCTGTTGTTAAGGGCATGTGGCATGTCCAGGGAGATATTTTGGAGCATATGGGCACCATCCAGGGCAGGCTGATGGAGGGCAGGAAACACAGCCCCACGGGAAATTCTCCACATCTTCTGTTAATCCTAACACAGGAGTAGGGCTGTGGAGGCAGAATGACCAAATGCTTCAGTTTGCAGAAGACAGACCTTCATTCTGGATGAATAACATTTCCTTCTGTTTTGTTTCTCACATCAGAGCGTGTTCCTGACTTTCCCAAACTGTAGTCTTTCAAATGACTAAATAAATCATGTGAACAGCCACAACAAAAAAATACACAATTCCCTCAGCCCTCGAGCTATTTGCAAGTCATTTAGTGTTGTGGTGCTGCTCTGCACCAGAAAGCTAGTTTTCAAGAAATGCTTGGGAAATTACAACTAAAATAAACTTCTAAGGGCACTGTAACCCAAAAGCTGAGAACCTGTAAACAGAACCAGGGCAATACTCAGAGGCCAAGACCACAGTCTGGCATGTTTTTGCTCCCAGCTTCATCTATCTGTGGTGATGTACCAGCCTCTATGTTTGGCTTCTGGTCCAAACTGTTCTTTCATTGGTATTTTGTCTGTCCCACAGGCTGATGGAGAATACAAGCCTTTGTCACCATCTCATGAACCTGATGTTCCCTGACACGTGGCACCGACTGTCCCCTGTGCTGCCCTGGCTCCCACCCTGTCCTTGGGACCACGGATGGTCCTCATTAAGCTGGACCTGCAGGACTGTCCGTGCCTCAGGCAGTTAAAATGACCACCCACTCTCTCTGGTAAACACAGGAATCAATTAACCATTCCTGTAACAGTGTTCTCCTCTCTGCAGTTACTCAGCTCTCCCACCACGAGCAGAGGATGAATGGGGTCTTGTCCCCTACAGGTGTGCCAGGATGACACTGATCATCTCCTTGCACATTTTTGCAAATTGAACTGGCAAGTCCCTCTACTGTCTAACAAGGGCAATAAGCCTCAAAAGCTACCTACCATTGTCTGTTTCTCTCAATACCAGATGTGCCTTTATCAGGGCTTGATTTGGGTTAGGCCAAATAACCACTTTACATTTACTGTTGGCTTCATATTTTTTGGTGGCCATCACGCTTCCTTTACTCCTTCATTGTCAGAATACTCTGGCAGCAGAGTGGAATGAAAACACTTGGCACTATTACACTGAAACGTATCTGGCAACTGCAGGCACTACATGCCAAGCACTTGAGTGCATTTTCTAGCAGTAGCAGCAGCAGCTGATTCTCTGGGAAACTGCCTGAGCTCCTGCCTCATTTCACTGCTGGCTGTCACAAGTCTGAGCAGTCCATGAGAACAGCACAGGGTCACAGCCTGCAAATGGGTTTCTTTGCCCTTCAACAGCCTGTTTTCCTCCATTTAACTTCTGATTCAGGGAAATCTGATTATACAGCACCCCCTTGGATTATGTACATTTTGGGGTCTGCCAGGAGAAACATGCTTCACTTTTGTAATGAGCCAGTGGTGCTTCCCATTTTCCAAATGTCTTTCTAAACTGAATAGCAACTACAGTGATGTTTCCCAAAGAAATGGTCTGCCTATTGACTCAAGGGCCAAGATGATGTAGGGAGTAAGAAAAGAGACCTCTCCCTAGGCCAGGTTCAGATCCAAAGCACTCAGCATAACACATCTTACTCACCACAAGAAGATGAAGCTCATAAACCAGCAAATACCTGTCAGTGAGAGTGGACAATACTGGGTTGCAGGAATCAGCAGAGGTCAGCAGCTCACTTGTGTCTCAGCCTGGAAGTTATCCTCTTTCTGTCCCAAGCTTTTTCTTCTCAAGCTTTTGCTGCCAGAGGCAGGATGACAAGCTGACTATTAGTACATAATGTCAGGACTGCAAAAAAATATCCACATGGCCTTCAGCATGGCTTGTGGCATAAAGAGAACCAGCAAACAGAGAAAAAACCTGGAGGCTGGAGGACCTGCTGTGGTAGACTGGTCTCTACAGTTATTTCAGAGACATTTAACGCAAACAATGGAAGAGTGGACGACAGGGAATTATTCTTTATCAGAAAAAGTAACAAAAAAGTGCCAAAGTGACACAAACATTTTTCTTGTCTATGCCATAATCATCCACAGTGGACTGCAAAAAAAAAAAATCACCTCAGTCCTACCCCAAGACTGATATTTTAATAGTTAATTTATACTTGCATCTAACAAAAATGACACTGGGTAGCCATATTTTTACAGAAGTTCAAACTTTCTTCTCTGATGCTGCTTTATACCTGTTATTTATACCTATCCCTTACCATGACCAGCTTATACTTTAATAGCAGTATTAACTTGAACTATTTCTTCAGGTTTAGTCTTGCCTAATTTTAAGACTTACTGATGACTTCTTCCTAAAAAAAGAATGAGAGTGTGGCATAAGACAGGCCTGGTCAAAAAAGAATTATTTTTAAATGCTTGCTCTTTTCACTGAAGTGCAATAACTTGCACATAGAAAATCTGTTTTTAATTTCATTATTTAAAAAGAACTAATTATATTCCGGTGTTATATAAATTCTGTATCTCATGGCAAGGAAACTGCAGGTCTGAAGAGTAATCCATGTTTCATTAGTTTGTGTATTCTGCCACAGAATATAATATTACGTTCTTAAATTAGTTGGAAGCCACACTGTGCTGCAGAGTATAAAAACAAAAGTGAGGGCTCAAGCTAGGTCAAGCATATTTTGTATAGGTCCATTAAAAATCTCATTCCATTAATATTAATAAAGATGTTGAGATACAAAAGTCCTTCAATTAACATATATTAGGCAGGCAGGCACAAGCATTCAAGTGATCCCACTGTGAACAGCAAGAACCCAGTCCTCAAAGAATAAAGCCCCGAGTGTGCTGTGTACAGAGAGGGGCAGCCTGAAATGCTAATGCCCAGGGGAGTGAAAAGGCAACACCCCATTGTCTGTGCAAGCAAATATCACTTTATTGCCTCAGCTTCCTCTTCTGTGAAGCAGGTTTGTGCAGGGTCTTCTTATTCCAGTAAGACTAACTTCAAGACCTATGATCTTTGTCATCAAACCTTTTGTGTTATACTATTTTTTGGCAGGAACTTGCTGGGCAGCCACACGTGAGATTCAGGAAAGGGATTTTCATCTCACAGTACAACTTGTTTGCAGATTTCCCCAGCTTATGAACTAATGTTGTAAAGAAAGAAATTACCTTGCATGTTCCAGAAATTGCTCTGGGCAATAATGGTTCCCACGGTACCGAGCTTCAACCATCAAGACTCATTCCCTTGCATCTGACCTGATTATTTGACATTTCTTCACCCTCATTCTTGGTGACTTCCGAGCACGATAAACAATAAAAGGTTACTGATGTCAACCTATTATGAGCCAGGATGTTGTTCTCATCTAACACAGAGTAAAGCCAGCACTGAAGCTTAATTAATACGTGTTTGTAAATTGTGCTGAGCTGCAAGGCATTATGATTTCAGGTTTCTTCTGTAAATGTTTACCTCAGAGCTTTAGTCAATGCTCCACTGTCTGAACCAAAGATAAGTTCTGCTTCCATCAGCTATTCACATAGCTGGTCAAATCACTGTCAGAGCAAATCAATAGGAAATTCCTTTAGCATACTGTAATTTATGGTAGACCTGCAGCAACAGAATTGGGATTAAAATGGGATGAGAAAAGGCAAGAAAGAACCAACATTTCTGCTCCCAGTGACATGATCAAAAAGACAGAGGAAAACCTTGTTTGTAATGGAATTATCCATTAAAGTTCAATTCAGATACCGTTTAAGGGCTAGTCAGAGCCTTCCTAACACAAAATAGAAAAAAACAATACATTGAAGTCTGAGTTTCAGCTGCTAAAACTCACTGTAGGTCCACTGCCAGCTCCCACTGCAGAGACAACTAAATTTAACCCCTCTCCTGCCAGCTCACTGAGAGAGGACCATAACAAAGTGAGGCACACAGAGCTAACAGCTCCTGTATGTGGTCAGCAGTCCACTCAAAGGAAACACTCTGGATGACTAAAAAGGCTGCTGACATTAGTGGGGCTGTTGTCAGGTTACCACTGGACACTGCAACTTCCAAAAAGAGAAAGCAGGTATCTTCTAGAAAACCCCTAGAGAGCTGTAAGTCAACATTGCTCATGCTCAGGAGAGAATGAAATCAAATGCAAATAGCTCTGAAATGGTCTTGAAGAATTGACTGACGTGTTATGGGCATCACTGCTCTGGATGCCTTTGCTTAGCACGGCCCCAGCTTTTATCTTGCCCCCATCCATGGGCTGCAAATTTCCAAAGCACAAACACTGAAAACAGTCTTTAGACCTCCACCCCTCTCTCCCACTTGCAGTACTGGGCAGCAATCCCAGTGATCCATCTACTTTCTATGAGTACAGGACATGCTGTACATCAGACACACAAACCCATCCCTAAAAACTTGCAAGTCAGAAAAAATTATCTTAAATATCTTGTGGACTTAAACACAATACGGTGACAAACAAAAACTGTAGGTGCCCAAAGATCTGAGGGACTTATAAGAGCTGGTAAACTCCCAGTGACCATCCAGACCAGCCCACAGTGAATCAAAGTCAAGTCCCCGACGGAGTGCAAGTGTGCAAGTCACAAAGCTGCCACCATAATCAGGGTTCTGCAGAGAGGGTAAGGAGGGAATAAGCTTGGAAAAAAACAATGTTCAAGACCAGTTTTGGTATCACTGTTTGCTCAAATTAAGTGGACTGTGTGTCAGGATCAGGGCACAACCAAGGCGCTCCTGTGCTTCCCACTCCACTGCCGTGTGTCAGGCACAGAGCTCCAGGAGTGGGCAGCTTGAGTTGGAACTGAACTACAGTTTCACAGACTGTCACTGTGTTTTGGGTAAACAAAAGCCTTTACACACCAGGTCTGCAAACCTGGTACCTTCCTCAAACACTTCTGAAGTGAAGGAAGAAGAGGGGAAAGACAGAAATAAAACCTCGTTTAGGTTAATTGTTAGTGACTATAAGCTGCTGTTAGTTATTTGAATCTGCCTCTAAAAGGAGAAATATTTCTGATGTCCAGCAGTTCACAGCTGTGCAGAAGAGAATCTTCTGCCTCTCGGCAGCGGGGATGGGATGGTCCCAATGAAAAAATAGTGGCGCTTGAAATAAAAATCCTCATGACATCAAAGACATCCTGTTATGAAGAGGTCAAGTCTGTGCAGACAGGTCATCCTCTTCTGACCCTCATGAGGGCATTTGTCTTTAAGCTTCTCTCTAACGGACTAGGGAAAGTGTGGGAACTAAGTTTTGTGGAAAGACTTTGCTACAGCAAGAGAAACGCTGATGTTACAAGTATAGAGAGAGTCTTGCCTTTGGAAGTGATGGTGAGACTGCAGCTTAACAAGAAGGGCCAGGATGAACTGTCTACCTCTGTACAAATGGATGGCTCCCTGTTCCTGGAACCACTCTAAAGGTGCAAGCAACAGTGCTCACAACAGCCTCGGGTCTGGTTGGAAATACACTGACAAACCATTTCCATGCTCTGCTGGAGCAAAAACAGGGCAGGCACAAGTGACAGAGGACCAGCTCCTGTGGGCACTTGAGAGCTGCTGTGCATCCACAGCCCACTGTGTTCAGTCTGATGGAGTTAAAGTGCTCTCAGGGGCACAGTGCTTCCTCTACGTATGTTCCAGGATTTAAAATATAAAACCAGGAAGAAATGCAGCCTCTATTACTTTATCTGTCAAGCAGAAGCAGGTTATTTCTCATCATTAACCCTCTTTAATTACATTTCTTACCTATCAGGAATCAGTAGTGTCAAAATGCCTGGGATAACACTGTCTCACAGAGCTAAAGGCAGAGTTAAACAGAAAGCTTATCAGACAGATATGGAGAAGGGCAATCAATAACCTAATCTCACAATTCATCATCAGTCAGTTCAATGTTGAGACCAGAAACAGTGTCTTGTATTTGCCTAGTATAAATTAAAATATCCTCAAGAATATGACTTTTCCCCATTGTCACCTCATTTTCCTGTAGAGATTTTTCTCATTTTCATATTTACCATCTTATGGACTAATGGAATAATAACGGAAAAATATTCATCGAAACAATGGACAGAATTATGATCCTCTAAAACACAGTTTGTGTTTATTTATAAAGGATGGAGATGCAATGGTGTGTGAATATAAAGTCAAAGAACTCGTGCCAGGTGCTGCTCATGTTAAGATGGTATAATGGCAAAAAACACAGGATTTGTGTACTGGCTTCTGGGTGGACTAAAACCAGTTTTAAGAATAAGAAAAATCACCAGCTCTGTACTTAGTTTCTCTTCAAGGTCCCACTGGGCCAAATTTTGTCATATTTTTACAGCTGTAGATTCCTAAAAGAACTTCACTACAAACAGCAATTATTTTGTACCTTCACCCGCAGTCTGGCTCACTGAGTTTGATGGGAGTTTGGCTGCATAAGAACCTTGGGATTTGTCTCAACATATTTAATTGGACTTAAAGTGTGAGCTCTAGGAATAGGAGGCTGTTGTTACACGAACTTACGTGATGCTAATACAGGGTGCAATTAAATGACTACAAAGACTGGGTACATGAGTTGCCCTGCCTGCCTCTTAGGTGGCCAGACTGCATTAAGCAGCTTTAATTTTGTGGCTTCTTTGATACTTGGAGCAAAGTCCTGCCCTCAGACACGCACACACAATCTCCACTGAATTAATACATCTCCTGTATATCTCTCAGTGCTACATCTAACCCTTTCTCCAGTCCTAGACTCCTCTGACAGCTCATCGAGTGTAACATGATTCATCCTTCCCTCCTCTTTCTCTTCCCTTGACTAGACACTAATAAACATAACAGAACTTGAGACAAGAGAAAGAGGCCCCTTACAATGACAGATTCAATCACATCTTACCAAAACCAGAGGAGGGCACCACTACTTCTAATTAAGGTACATAAATAAAAGGGAGGGAATGGCCCACATTCACATCTGGTGCAAGCAGGTGCAGCCTCTCAAGCCTCCATTCTAAGGGGTTTGCTTAGGGTTAAATTTGGCCTGAACAATAAAACTGTGTATCCTATAGTTTTAAAGGACCTGAACTGTTCCACTCAGCAGTACTTGTTTTCTCTGACCCAAAACACACACAGATCTCCTCTGGGACTTGATGGCAGGAGAGTCCCTTACGTTGTATGAGTGGTTTGCTCCTCTGGGCACACGTGTAGTTCTTGCTCTACACCCTCACCTGTCTCCTGCACCAGCAATGCCCCCACAAATGCTGTATAACAAACTACTCACTCATTAGGTCACCAATCCCTGTGTTGTGCACTGGACTACAGTAAAACTTGTTTGACTTTGCATGAGAGTTCTTGTTCACAAGGGAAACGTGACTCCTGCTCCTAAATGCACAGTCACAAATTACCTTTGAGAGTGTCTCTAGAATACAGCTGGACACCTCTGAGGTTCTCTTGTACTCTGCCCTGATTTACTGTGTGACTGCAAACAACTCACTGTATGCAGGAGATTCTGTATACAGAAACCTAAAGTAAGGAGACAAAACCTGGCAAATAAAGAGAGACAACACAGGGATACACAGACTAGGAAGGCAGAAGTGAGGCTTTTAGATGTCATCATGGCTGTAGAGATGCTGAACCTACAGCAGCTAGTAGGTATCGTTTTTATTGCAGATTAAATAGCACACGTGGATGAGAATGGGCAAGAGGAATGAGGTAGGAACACAGACACAACCACACTGAGTAGGTCCTAAAAAAACAATTCCATATTCTAACAGTGGCCAGCATCATCTCCTTCAGGAAAACAGAAAAACCACTGCATTCTGTGGATTTGACACAGTCTGCCTCCCAGTTAGCTAGCTAAAGGCAATTATAAGTAATAACGAGTTACAAAATAATAATAGTAATAAAAATATGATTAGAATAAGCAAGAATTAGCTCAAATCAAGGGTTTGGAGGAAAAAAAAAAAAGATTGAATTCGGAAAGAACGAACAGTTTGAATTGGAGAATGTAAAAAGGGAATGAAGCAACAAGAGAAACCAGCGGCCTGGATGTAGCAACTGGGAGAGGACAAGGGACTGAAGGAAACTCCAAGAAGTCATGCAGGGATAACAGAAGAGGTTTGTTAAAAGCAATAATGAATATCAGTGGAGAAAGAAGTTGAACATTTTGCATTTCTATTCAGGCCACATTAAGATGATGTCAAAGAGAGAAACCAGTTGTGTATTTACTCACCTAAACAAACTCATTGACCCAAAGGTGTAAGAGTTAAAAAAAAAAGACCCCTGAGAGTGAGAATGTATTAACAAAATATATGAAAAAAATTATCACAGCCCTGTGGAAGGAATGTATAATGTTCTCCACAGATAGTCCAGAACACAGTTTTCATTTAAAAAACAAGTAAAAGCACAGCTTTCTTGCTGCACAACAGATGCCCCATCAAGCAAAGGATGCTGACTGAAGCACCAAAGGGCAGAAAACAGAAAAAAAAAACAAGTTTCCATTTGAAAAGCAAAGCACCTAAACATTTTGATGATGAAAAGAGGAACTACTATAGTAAACTTGTGCACATTCTCCTGAAATGCCAACTTACTGTATCAGAGCATGAAGAGCATAGATTCAGTTCTGCCTTCTGACACACCAAGAAAATTGTGTTGACTGATGGAAACATTTGGTCTCAAATCAACAAATCAGCATAAAAATGTGGGGCCTTCCCGTCAACTAAGCCATAAAATCATAAGATACACACAACTCTTAATAGATCTATACCAAGGCAAGAAATTCTTGCTCCTTTCCAGTGTTAAGTTAAGGTCATCCTGCCTAACAAACCACTTCATATAGACTCTCTCCAAAGTCTCCTCTGCAGGCAATAGCAGATAACAGACAGCTGAATGACTGAATACTCTAGGTCATCCAAAAAATTAGATCAAAGAGTCCCTGTAGTCTATTGAAATGCAATTGCTTCCAAATCACATTGTGGTGTTCCAGGCTTGAAAGAATGGGTCACTGCAGCTTTATTGTAGAGAAGCTATTGCTAATGAAAGGAACAATGGAAAGATTAGTGCTACCAACCATATAGAAGAAACACCACTTTCGGTTTAATTGCAGTGAACAAAGCAAATAGGAAAGAAGGGCAACCAAGTGACAAAAGTAGTTGGTGCAAAAAGGATATAGAAGCTATTCACAAGGTTCTCTTGATCAGAGCACAGCGTCCAGACTTAACATATGATTACTGAATTTGGATCACAGTGAGAAGTGACGTGGTTGTCATTACAGACAGCTGACGACACATTTTTAAGAGGGCAGCCTTGTAAACTGAAAGACTGAGAATCCTGTTGATAATTTGCCTGGGATTCATTAGGTGCACTGAAATTAACAGATGGATAAAGGAACAATTATACTTTGGGATACCTACTCTACAGGAGAATACTGTAAGTAAAGGTTTACTTCATTTACCAGTTTAAAATAACAATTTAAGGTGAAATCTATTGAACCTTGGAACTAATTAAAGAGAGATTCTAATTGCTGATAATCTAGGTACTGCCAGGATAAATTCGTTCATGCCACAATATTTATTCTCTTTTGATCAGTTTCTGGATCTTTCCTAAGTGAAGCTTCCCAGTCATAACAACCTCTGTGTCGAGACAGTGGTAAAAGATCCATTTCAGTCTCAGTTAAGATCACCACATTCTGTTGCTCTGTGACCTGAGGCAGGCTTGAACCTTCCTTCTCCAGACAAGACTTGACAAGCCCAACTTCACTTAGCTCAGAAAGCATGTTAAAAACCAAAACATGACCAAACAGGGGGGATCACCTAAACTGTACCTGTGGCGTGTAGGTAGAGCATTTCCCTTAGAGGAAAAGGGAAAACACTGAAATAAGTGAAAACAGGGTGTTTTCTGAGTAACTCTGGTAAAAAGTAGCAATTGTGAACACGAGGCTTCCAGAGAAACAACTAAGCACATCCAATATTAACAGTTCAGCACTAACAACACAACTTTGAAAGCCAAAGAAAGCTTCATTCCAGTTCCGGGCACCTGCTCCAAACTCCCACTTGCAACTGTTCAAGTGAACTGTAAGATACTAATGCCTCTAACTTGCTGAGAAAAAAAAAAAAAAAAGAAAAAAGAGTAGAGCATTCAAAATATAACCCAGACCACTTCACCCAGTTATCAACAGCCCTTCCTAATGAACAGGCTTCTCAAGTCACTGATTCCAGTTTCAAAGGAAACACTGGCTGTCTCAAGTGCTCCTTCTTCAGTCCCATCACACAGTTCAATAGCCCTTAGAGACAAGTACCTTTGCAAAACAGATTTCTAGAGGGTGACCCAACATATCCTCTGGACCTTAGTCAAGCACAAAGCACACAAATGACTTCATATACCAGTGCTAAAATGACACTGCCTTACTCTGCATCCACAGCAGTCTGCTTTGCAAGTGCAAGGGTTTAAGCCTAAAAAACATCCATAACTATTGATTCTGTAGATGATTCTTCTAAATTACATCAGTACAGACTTCTCTGCAGGCGATGAGCACTGTCAAACACATTCTGAAAAAATCACTTGTGAGTGACAATTTTTCATGAACTTTGATGACAGCCATAAATGGAAAATATGCAACGATAATATTTAACACATTCATAAGAGATCAACTCATCAAGACTTGTAAACCCAAATAAGGCTTGAATTATCAAAGGCAACAAAGGGAAACTGGTTCATGACTCCTGCCGAGCTAGGAAATTCACCCATCCTTAAAGGAGTTGACAAAACTAGGTATAATATTATTTTTTCACAAGCTTCTGGATTGTTGTTGGTTTTTTTTTTCCTTTATTCATAGCAGTTCACAAAGGCAGGAAGAGCTTATACTTCAGAGCGAGCAGAAATGTATAAACTATCACAAACTACAACAAATTGTTATGGGATAATTACTAGGACTATCAGCCAGTCTTCTGTTTGTTTTTTCCCTGAAAGACTGTCATCAACAAATACAAAGGGTGTGATGCAGTTCACTGGCTTTAACTAAATCTCTTCTGTTAAATGCAGTAGCAACTAGTGGTGCTAGAAAAAATCAGCAAATGGTGTATGGTACCCTGAATATTATATGAATTACATTCCTTGAGCTACTATTCCACATATGAAAATACTTTTAGTGCTGATTTGTTTTAAATAGACACTTACCAAGCCTACACATGTAGATATTGCTACCGAAGAGGTGCTATCATTCCTTATAAATCCCTGGTAGAAACACTGCTCAATGTCATGTTCCTGAGAATTTGACACTCCATCTTTCCCGAGTACCTGGACAATAAAACTGTTGCTTAAAATGGTCGAAGGTTTAAGTTCTAAGTGAAGTTCCTGTCCAAATGCTGAAAATTTGTAGTGCAAGGAACTCTTTGAACTCTGAGTTGATCTCTTTCTCCTAGTACTGTGCAAAACATCGTGTGAAATGTACGATCCGCTGGAATCCACTCTGACAGGTGTCACAAACACATAATCTGTAAGGATAGAAAGTTAACCATCAGCTCTTGTATCCCACAAACCAGGTAAGCACCACTCTGACACGGGAAGCACCAGGCATTCACTCTGGGATGAAGCCTTCCCTCACTCAGGGACTGGCCTGAAAGCTCTGCAGGCTGTGTGTGTGCAGCCTTGCCTGCATAAATTCACCCGTTAAGTCTCACAGGCTCTCAGACTGTGTTTGTTTCCTTTGTGCCCCACTGAGAGGCACAGACTAACTAGCATAGCTGTGAACATTCCCACAACTGCTCCTCTGCAGACATTTGTCATCACCAGCAGATCTGTAGACTTTCCCCTCCCCCTGTATTAATTGCTGTCAAATGTGAAGGCCGTTCTGCTTTGAGAGGCTTTTTCCTTCCCTAAGAATGCAGCAAATATTGTATCACTGTAGGGATAACCATGACTGAGACTTTGCAGAACTATACCACTTGTTCAAATGGATTAAAGGATTAATTTATTAATGCCTTAACTGAGTGAGACCTCATCTCTTTGTAGTGACTTGATTAGACTGGGTTTCAAATTGTAACTGACCTTCAGCAGAAAGAGATTACATCCCACCTAATAACCTTTAGTCAACCATCGCTAATTGCATGTCAAAGAAGTGTATTGTTTTGGATAAAATACGTGAAAAATTATAAAACTATTTTTGAGAATGCTGAGATCTACTCAAAACCACCTAAGAAAGGAGAAAAAAATAGAGGCCATGATTCACCTGGCTGTGTAAGCAGGTGTCTTAAGCCTGAAGTACATTACTGTTGGTGTTGACCTAGCAGGGATTACCTGTCCCCCAGAACCAGGGTCTGAATTTTAGCTGTTTCCCGAACTAGGATCTTTGCACCTATTCCTGGTTACACAAGTAATTATGCTGAATAAACTGCTTTCCAACCCCATTTAATTTTTGGGCTGTATTTCTCTATGGATACTTAGATGTCCATGCATTTAACAAAACAATTAATTTCTCTTAGTAAATTGAAATAACACCATTTTAAAAAAGAGGAAAACCCCTTTCTTCTTGTGTTGTAACAGATGTTGCAAAACTATCAATCTCTTTGCCTGAATAGACTTTATTGGACACACATTAAGCTGAGAACATAACCACTGATAGGTTGTTTTCCCTTAGACAGTGGAAACAATACATCAAGAGCTTTCACTTTCCTCTAGTGGTGTTAATCAACAGCAGAAGTTGAGGACGCTAAGCAGGCTGGTGGCCAAAAAATGTGAGCAGCTGCTAGAGAGAGGGAATCCCCAGTGAGCAGAGAACAGGGTGCAAGAGGGTTTTCCTTTCTGCACCCTGGTGTGGTTCTCTATTGTACTTTGTTTCCACTCACACCCAATAAAAAGCATATACTGCACTTCAAACATCCCAAAGTCATCAGCATCTACATGTTAGTCCCTGCGACCTGGGAACAAACAGCGCCTGAGCTCCCGCTCACAGGAGTCCTTTCTCTCCAGGTTTGTTTTCCCTCAGCCTGCATTGAACGGCTCCTTCCGCTCTCCCACCCAAATATTTTCATTACTTTTGTCTCACTGCTTCCACGACAGACACATGAGGTTTTGCTGTTGCGGCTACACACACATTCATCTTTCTAATCACACATGGAAACGTGGATGTATTTACTATCCCATTCATTTGCTTTGCTGTTACACGTAGTTCCTTTCAGCTTTAACACACGGGGCTTAACAAGTTAATCCCAGCCCATGGTTCGCTATCCCACAGCAGCCAGCCTGCCTGCACTTTACGCTCCCCAAACACTGCGGCTTCTTCTCTTTAAATGCTCACTCCACCGAAAAAAAAAAAAAAGCATCCATGCAAATGTTCACATAGACAGACACAGAAAGAGCTATACAAACCATGAGTCAATTCACTGATGCTGTCACTGGTTAAAGTTGCTGCATGAGACATGCAACAGAGGCAGCACAGCTGAAGGGTCTGCAAGAGAAAAAAAATAAAAAAAAGAGAGAGAGAAAAGGAGTATTGGGCGAGATTTCCTCCACAAGGGAAGGCAGAATGACAAGGCACCAGGGACTGCAGTAACCTGGTACGGTAAAGCACACTAGGCGACTGCAAAAGAAAAGTGCTCTCGACCTGCCTTTACAGTGCTTCCAAGCCACGGGAGAGTCTGGAATTGCATGGAGCTGCCGCCGCCGAGGATCGCGACAGGTAAAGTCCAGACGGCCAGCAGGAGACAGTCCATGTTCCGCCGCGCACCTGGCGTGTGCTACCTGCCCCCGAAAGCGTGCGGGCGAGCCCGGCCGCCCCGCATGGTCACCTGGGCGCTGCCCCGCAGCCGCTCGGGCGGCCGGCGGAGCCCGTGGAGCGGCGCCCAGGTGAGCGCGCCCCGGCCGGCCCAGCGCCCCGGGCTGGGCTTTAACCCGCGCTCACAGCGCTCCCGGCTGGGCTTTAACCCGCCGCCGCCGCGGGGCAGCGCTGCCTCCGGCGCCGCGACTGCAGCGGCCGCCGCCCGGGGGGCGACGCGGAATGGGCGGGCGGGACCAATGGGGAGGAGCGGGGCCGGGCCGGGGGAGGCACCTGGGACCGGGGATGGGGCGGGGGGATCGGCCGCGGGACGCGGGCAAGGGCTGGGCTGGCGCACCTGTGCGGATGTGCGGGGGGCGCGGTCCGAGGGGTGAATCCCTGAAATCACGGGATGGGTCGGGTTGGAAGGGACCACAGCGGGTCGTCTGGTCCAACCAGGATCATGCCAGAGCACATGGCACAGGATCGCGTCCAGGTGGTTCTTGAGTATCTCCAGTGAAGGAGGCTCCACACCCGCTCTGATCTCTGTTCCAGTGCTCGGTCGCTGCACAGGAAAGTTGTTCTTCCTCATGTTGAGGTGGAACTTCCAGGGCATCAGTTTCTGCCCGTTCCTCTTGTCATATTGCTGGGCACCACCAAGAGCAGCCTGGCTCCATCTTCTGGGCACCCCTCCTTCAGGTGTTTGTAGACATTGATGACGTCTCCTCTCAGTCACCTCTTTGCAAGGACCAGAGATTTGTGAGGATACTGGACCAGCCATGCAGCTTCTCCCACTCACTTGAAGATAACTTGTGCTGTTATTTTCTGTTATTTCTAAAAGTCACTTCATGGACCAACAAAGAAACAATTCACATGAAGATTAGGGTGCTTGGGAAGCAAACACAGCTGTGACAGGCACGAGCAGGTACTGGATACTGAGCACTGATGTCCATCAAGGAGCTGACTTGCACACAGTGGCTCTCACACTGAGCCAACACAGCATCAGGATCTGGTCCCAACCCATCTAGTTGTGCTATTACACATTCCCTTCTACAGAAAACTAGAGTAAAGCATCAAAGACCCAAATGATCTGAAAGCAAACTGAACTATTAATCTGAATGTGACTGGTCCAGGCTGGAAATCAACACAGAACTTGGTTCTGATGATTTTGGCTGCACTGGGAGAAGTGTCCCTCACCTCATTATCTCCCTTTTGTGCCAGAGAGTGTTCCAGTATGTGTCTCAGTCCAATCTCACTCAAAATCTCCCTTGTCCTAGAGTCACACCGTGAAAATAAATGGTAACTGTGTCACTCTAAGGTGCCTTTTTGCTCCAGTTGGCACAGGAGCTGGAGAGCACAATGGAAGCTGAGGTGAGAGGGAGGTCATCTCCTTTACCTGCCTCCTCCACCGAGTGTCTCGTGGTAACTAGTCTGGGGCAGTGGATTAGACTGATCTGAGATATTTTCCCTTCTAAAGCATGTCCTGTCTTTAAACATTAAGTTCCCAGGTGTGGAATTTCTCCTTCACCTCTCTCTGTTTCCCAGTAGGTTTTACATTATCACCTCACTGAATATATTATGATAAAGTTTCAAGATTCTTTTGTAAAAATGCACCTGCCATCTCCCACTGAGTGTATTCAAATTAAATAGCTGGCCACAGGTTTGCAATGGTCCCAGTGGAGCAGAACACATAAAACACGCTGTGCATGGCAGATAATAGGAGAAAAATAGAAAATTATTGAGCTGTAATTTTATTATCGGCCCTCAACACCCTGAACAGACAGCCCTGACTGTTTGCAGTAGACTACCTGACTGTGAACACTGACGTTTAATTTGCTGTGAGGGGAGAGAAATAAATGCAATTCTCTAGCAATTACAAGAATTGTGTAAGAAATAAAAACACAACTTTCGCCATAAACCTTGCACCACCGAAAGGAGGTTTGCTCTGGATTTCTGTAGAGTTAAGATTTCACCCTGGGGATTTATAGTTTCTGGGTATGATCAAAGAAGAAGAAAAAAACGCGACACTGCTTTGCATGACCATAAATGACATGCGCCTGAATTTGAGTTGGCATTAGGCAGGGGACCCCAACCTTCCTTGGCCTGTAGGCAGCAACACTGATCAGTTAACATGCTCAGACAACATCACACTTTGCTCCCCGAGTCAATCAAGGTCCCAGCCGCGATGGCCATAAACATCAGAGAATCCTGCAGGCAGCTCGTTCCATGTGCAAACACACTTACCATGCAAAACATCAGAGAACTAAAGCTCCACAGTCAGCAGTGGAGTAAACAATGCAGCCAGAGGGGGGTTTTCCTCCCCCCACTCCCTAGCAAGTCCCACCCCAGGTGACCAGCAAGTGTATATTCCCTCAGAGACAGTCATTACCATGCCACAGTCTCACTGGGCTCTATTCTCCCTAAGCTGTCAGGCTGGATGCTCCCACCACTTTTTTATGCTGATCAGTTTTGTCAGGTTCTCAGTAGATCTTTATTTTCCCCTACTAGTTTGTATCCACCTGTGACTTTTGTGTTCCACTTACATGAGAAACTCTTCCATTACTGGGGAATCTAAGGAATTGTGGAGACCCAGTAGAAGCTCATCAGCCTTGAGCAGCTTTGCCCTACAGGTAGCAGTACCCTTGGGGAGGGATCTCCAGTGTGAAGAGATTCTCAGGAAATCAGGGTTTCTCTCATAGCTGCAAGGAAAAGGAGGGGGTTGCTGCTCTACTCCAGCAGTGAGTTACTGCTTCACCACACCAAGGCTCACAAGAGCATAGCCCAGGTTTCACCAGGACATCTCATACCCCCACTCTAGACAGATCACACCTGCATGCAAAGTGTCCATTGTCTTGATGTCTGGGTGCAAAGATGTTGGATGTTCTTGTTTCCACTTGTGAGCTTATCAGAGAAAATGGATTATTATTTTTAATAATTCAATTCTTTCTAATTTGGAATCTCTCTTTTCTCATACATTTCTGCAGACATTTTTCCCCCAAGAATTATGCTGTCATGGCCATCGTGATAGAGTCTAGCTGCACACAGAACTCACATGGTTCTGGCTGCCCCATCCCTGGAAGTGTTCAAGGCCAGGTTGGAAGGGGCTTGGAGCAACCTGGGATAGTGGAAGGTGCCCCTGCCCACGGCAGGGTGTGGAATGAGATGAGCTTTGAGGTCCCTTCCCACTCAAACCACTCTGTGGTTCTATGATTCTATGATTATTGGTAACATGAATGATAGGCATGCAGAAGAAACAAGCCCTGAACTAAAATGCCATCATGTTTGTTTTGCCATCTTTGTTAGAGCATTTGTGACCACTGAGATAACTGAGGGATTCACAGAAGTCTGTTGTCTGAGAGCTGTCACCTCTTCCCCGTCAATCTAGATTATTTTTCCATATTTATTTGTCTTAATAATGAATTTGTATAATTTATATCATATTTAAATAACATCTGACTGGATGACTGGAGGCAGAGTACTTCCAGTGGGAAATGGTGCAGGGGGGGCTTGTTTTAATCAATATTCAGTGAACACACATAGTAAAATCAGAGCAGAACTTTTTTTGCTAAATCAGCATTCAGTTTCTGAACTGTCCATTCCTGCATGAGCATTTCTGTGACTATTTCTTACCAAATAACATATTTGTTGTGTTTCTCAGGACACACATAAGCACTCTGCACTCCACAGGATTCTTCCAGCTCAGTCCTTATGCTCTCTTTGTGTTTATCCTCATGAAGATGTTTCACTCCTGAGAGGCACAGAAGCCCTTTGCCTTCATTTATAGTGAGTGGTGATTAACCACATGCTGGGTGGAACTCTTTCAGCAGAGAAGTCTTCACAGAAACCCCTTTACAAATGACCCTCTTTAGAATGAGCTGGTAGTCTTTAAAACCCATCAAGTTCATCTTTGTCACAGGGTTGAAGAGGCTCCAAAGTGAAATTATGCTCAAAACTTGGTTATGCTCCATATACACCACAACTGCTAAGGAGGCTTTTCATTCCTATTACATTTTTTATTCAGTAATCTCAAGGCATTTTGTGGATTTATATAATTTGTCTAAAGAGTTCAGCAACTGTTACACAGTCGTAGCGGGACAAGGCTGCTGGTTGAATAACTTAAAAAGACCTTGAGGAAGGGTTTGTATAGGTTTAGTGCAGTTGCAGGGATATAGTCACCTGGTATTAAATCACACCCTCATGGCTTTCCGTACATTATCTAAAGCCATGCAATCAATACCATAAAGTTTAGGAAGAGGCCAAATCTTGTCAACTGGCATGAATGATCACAGCTCCTCTCTCTGGCTGGGTTACAGGACCTGAGAAGGTATTCTTTTGTATCCTCCCTGCCAGAAAGATCCTTTGTGCAAAACAGAGATTATAAACAGAGGGAGTTGGTGCCCAGCTTCCTGCCCCAGGGACCCCTCAGGTATGGGACGGGGGGCAGCTGGAACATGGCACGTCCTGAGGACACTGCTCAGCTTCCCCACAGCTGCAGCACCATTAGCCCTTGCTCTTACTTCCACAGAGCAGGTTTATAAAGTACTAGACAGTCTTATAATGGCAGCTGTCAGCAAATCCACTCCTACACCCTATTCTTAACCCTCTTCCCAAATTTTAAAAGGCTACTCTCATAAATAGGAACTGTGAGGACTCCTTTGTTTATTCCGTGAAATCTGAAGCTGACTACAATATTCTGAGGCATGGAAAATGCTAGTCTAGCTTGTTCCCAAAAGCATGTTTCTGCATTTCTAGCCAGTGTTCCATTTACAATATGAGCTACTGTAATAGAGTTGCTTTTGCATGATGGCTAATTGCATTTTTCAGTGACACGTGGCACGGGCTATACCATGTCACTGGTTATTCTGTTTATGGGGAACTATATTCCAGCTGACATGGAAACTGTGTAAGTAACAAAAACATATACTGGTTGACATAGCATGGTTCCTCCATTAATTCCTGATCCTTAAGGGCCTGAAAGTTCACAGAATAAAAGTCCACTGCCTCATCAGTTTCTCTACTATATTCTGCTTTCTGCAGAAGCCTTAAAATGTGGTGTTAGGACAGAAGCTATATCCTCAGCTTGTTTCTAAACCCACAGTTTTCACTTTGCATCTTATAAATTCTGGCAAACTCCACGCAACAAAGAGTAATCTCTGTGGAATAGATTTTCACCACCATTTACAGTGACATTTTCTGTCAATAAGCCCCTAAATTCATTTCACATAGCTTTTTAATCACAGCCCCTGGAAAAGGATCCAGCATTCCTGCTGCACCCTAACTCCACGAAATCAAAGGAAAAATGTTTACATTTTTCCCTTACCCAATTTGCACGTAGCACTGGGCTGTTATAGTCCCAAATAAATGCTTTTGATTACAAATATTAAACACAATTTTCTGCTTACATGCATTTCTCTGTATTGCACAGCATGTCCATCCTAATTTGATTAGTTCTACACATTTATTTGTGCTAGCTGGACATCCCTCTTTCTGGCATGGAGTATGAAGTTCCAGCTAT
>NW_020897789.1:1242868-1342842 GCF_003984885.1 Neopelma chrysocephalum
TACGGGGAAACCTCCCGAGCAATGTTCTGCATTTCTCCTGCCCTCCCTGCTGTAGGCTGGTGCTTAGGTTTTAGAAGAGATTAACTGACTTGCATTTCTAGTGTCACCAGCGATTTTTAACAGGGGGAGGGGAGACCAAGGAAGCAAGACAGACAACCTAAAAAACTTTGCAAACAGCGCTTGCTTGGCTCGGGTCCAAACGTCACAAGTTGCTGCCACGGTGTCCCGACGCACTCTGGGGCTGGAGAGTGAGCAGGGGGAAGCTGCAGCTCAGTACACGGGGGCTCTGTCACACACCCAGACCAAAATTAAATGAAAATGTCCATCACTAATAGAGGAAAAATAAAAGCTGTCATTGTGGGTGGCCCGACGAAGGCTTTGCAAGCACTACATTTTAGAAGAGTTTTCCTGGAAACTTGCCAAGTGTAATTAAAGCACAGGTACCTCCAAACTCACAGAACTCTAATAAAAACAATTATGCAGTTTATAATGTTGTGCACGTGCCAAAATTTGTATTTATACAATGGATCAAAAATGGCACGGGAGAAACTGTGCAGTCCAGCAGGTTCAAAGATCCACTTTGAAAATGCTTTTAATAAATAGTGATTTGCACTCTACCCGGAAGGCTGGGCAGCCTACAGAGTCACAAAGACACAGTTAAAACCCCTGCAAATTACTTCTAAGACACTAGTATTGGTTTCAGACGTACTTTGGCATCACATGCAGGAAGGAAAGCTCAGTCTCTGTTACAGTCAGCCAGCATCTGCACCCCAGAAAAGGATAAACCAGGCCAAGAAACAAAATCCATATGGAAGTTTCAACCTCTGTCTTCCATGATAGGAATGTATGAAGTTACTCCACCCCCAAAACAAATGGCATTGGGATGAAATGGTTCCTCATTCATTTCTTATTGGTCCTTCTTTTCATGTCCATAAACAAAATATACTTGTTACGTCCAACAGACTAAAAGTTGTGCTTTCCCCTCCCACTCTTGGTAGTGTTGCTTCATCACACCCAAGCCTGACATATTATCTTGCTTTTTCATTTTATTCCTGCACTGGAAACGTGACTTCTGCTGATGTGACTACAAGTGCTAGCATCAGTTTGCATTGCTGTGTAAGATAAGATCTCTGATAATTCTCCTGCTTGTATCCAGTTAGTTTCAAAGTGGGAGTCTGAGTTCTGGGATGAAAATTTCAAGTGTACTCTGGGGGCTTAATTTTCCAAAGTACCAAGAATTCACAGCTCCAGACGGGATCAAGAGGAACTGAACCTGCTGAGCAATTCTGAACATGGATCCATGTATGCTTTTGAACATACCCTAGGAAGAATGTTGCTGGGAAGATTTAGTCTCCAGTCCTTTTTACATGTGTTTCTTCTTTTATTTGCTACTAATTTCTTGGGCCAGGCAAAGAAAATTGGCTTCTCTTTTCTCTGAATTTCATTATTTGCAGATTTTTTTAATACAAGATAATGCTTCTTTGGCTGGCTCCTGGGATTCTTCTATTAAAAACTTCCCTCCCTTCTCACATCAATGAGCCTTTGTTATTTCAGCCTTCTTGCTGGGAACACAGATTGCAAAGGAGTTCAGGAGCCTTTTCAGTCCCTTGCATGGAACAGTTGCAGTGTACCCATAAATACTTTGTTTTACCATTTTCAATTAAGTATCAGCCCATTTCCTAAGACAATTAGATGCTTTTACTTCTGGTTCAGTGTGTGTTCATCCTCTCTTTGTAGGTGTCTCCCCAGACCCACCACCTTCATCTCTTTCTTACCCCAACTGGACCTCTCAGCGGGAATTTTAACTACAGCTTGGCAATCAAACAGGAAAAGGTCTCCCACAGAATTATGGAGCTGTTCCATATTTGCTTCTATAAGAAAGGGCTTGCAGCACCATGGAACACTACACAAAGAAGGTGTTGTCTGAAAGATCTGCATAGATATTCTGTTTGCTGTTCACTGAAAGACTCTAAACTCTTGTACCATAACGAGAGCGGGGTTTGTGTGAGACATTGGAAAGTTGTATCTTTTGAGGACCAGAATCTCATTACTTGAGGACTATGTTGCACCACAATGGCAGTGAGCAATCACTTCAGAGATTTGTATAAGGGTATTAACTCCCTTTAAATTGCTTTATACTCTTTTACCAGGCAAACATGGCCTTTGTGACCTACGGCTTATTTTTCTGCAAATAGAGTTATTTTTACCACTGTTTTTTTGTGCCAAAAGATGATGATAACAGATGGAGAACATGGTAGCAGTCGTTGTAGAGGGCTCCTTGAGCTAGGTGCTGAACACATGCAGAACAGAAAATTGGTCCCTATCCCAAGAGCTCAGCTTACAGTATTTAATTTACCACAGCTTTCTTTGCATTCCTAATTTGCAAACAAAACTATTCCCCGACTGTGGTGTTGATTTCCAAAGTGATTTCAGCATGTTGAGGAGTCAAACAGTTGTTTTACAAACTCAGTGTTGCACCAGTTGCTGTGACAACATCTAATAATATCTTACTCTGTGTGTGTACCAAGTGGAAAGTGTTTGATTTTTGTCTGTTTTCAATAGAGCTGGATGTTGGGAAGAGAAAGGAATTAAATCATTTTAGACTGTACATCTATAATGTTGAAAAGAACAGCCCTTTTTCAGCTGAATTTAGCAAGGGATGAGTTGGGTCTTTATGTTGTCAATTCTGACCTTGAGTATTAAGGCAAGTGCTGCACAAATGAAAGGTAGCTGGGAGAGTTACAGAAGAAGTGATTTCTAGTCCTGTTACAATAAGAGAAATGTAGACTATTCATAAAAATTGGAAACCTGCAGGTTGAAGCTTTCCTCAACCTTATGTATGAGCCTAATTCTAGGTATGTTTATGTTTGCTGGGAGGTGCCTTATGACCAAAATCCTTCCCTTCCTCCCCTTTAAGAAATACCAAATACTGTGAAAGTGCTGTTGTTTTGCTCCATGGATGAACTCTTCAAGAGTGTAACATTAATAAAAGTGATTTCATGGCCTTTTCAATCATTTTACTTTTAATGAGAGCAGGGTTTTTTTAGCTTGAATTTAAATGAGATTTAAACCTTTTTGGCAAGGCAGACACTACAACATTGTGCTAAAGCTTCATAACCAGAAACTGAAGCTGGTTAGTCTATTTGAAGGTAACCTGATTAGTTTTTACCCATGCCCACAGGATAATTTTGCTGAGTTGCATCTAGCAGGAAAAACTGCCTCCAGCTCTGCCCGACCAGCCAGCGCTGCCTGCCACCCTCGTGGAATGAAACTGGGACAGACACAGGATCTTGCAGAGGACTATGGAAAGCAGCTCATGTCTAGGACTCAGCCATGGTCAGGCAGAAATTATTTACAGTCAAATTCTGCAACTGAAGTCCAGGATTTGAGTTGTCTTGGCCTATTTTCATGATCCAATATAAAACAGAATTAAAAGTAAACAGAAGAATGTGACAGGTAAAATATTAATTAGATTGTCAAAGCACTCTTATTTTTATGACCTGTAATAGTCTAAGCTGCAAGATGTATTTTTTTCAGTATCTACCTTTTGTGTTCCCTTGATTATATATGTACACTTGTGTCTTGCTCGTTTGTAATCCCCCACTAAGGGTGTCAAGAGCAGCAAGACATAAATGCTGCTCTCATGAGTCACATTTTCTCACTGCAAACTGAGGAAAACGGGCAGTCAATTATTAAGTCTCCGTTTTCCAGATACATTTTTTTCCTGCAACCTGCCTCATGACAGTATAGAGACAATGAGAGCCGAGAGCAGATGGGTTTGGATGAGTGCCAGCCATCTGGGAATCCTTCACAAGTACCTGAAATAGAAGTAAGGTAGGGCATATTGAGGTGAGCAGCTTCCAGATTCTACCTGAAAGCTCCGTAGGTGGCCTAAGGCCACTTGAATCTGATCCAAAACAGGCACCTGGCTCTGGGCTGGCTGCCTGCCAGTTCCATAGCGTGTTCTATCCCTGAATTATGGTGTCTGGACTTATTTCATGGCTTATTGTTGTACGTCTTTTAAAACTAATTCCTCACTGAAAGATGTTTGAAATTCAAAGCTTTCTTCGGTTTCCCACTTTATTCTGGAGCTGCAGACACTTGCCTTATTAGGTCCAGGACAAACCTGCTCTAATGATAGAGCTTAATGCTTTTGGCTGTTGTTTTTGGGAGGAGGAAGGAAAGGGAGAATGGAGGCTTGTGTTATGGCTTTACCTTGTTGATAAATATGACAAGGTATAACTTTTACAATGTCAGAGTTGTCACTGAGTACCTGTGCTGCTTAACTTTCAAAAGACTTTTTAATAGGTGTAAAGGGAGCAACCTCCTTGCAGTGATTAAAGCTTGGTTGTTTATTAACTACAAATGTGGCTTGTAGATGTGAGCCCCTGAATTATCACAGTGCTTTTGTTGTAGCTCAGTCTTTCATATTTCAGTGAGATTATTTTAACTTCTTCCTTATGGGCTGCCCAGAAGCAACTCTATGGAGCTTCATGACTATTGGACTCCTTTGGAATGCCAAGTCAGACTTACTCATACTCCAAAATTCCAAAAAGGGAAAAGAAATCTCCTAAAACCCAAATGTGAGCCAGTATAGTTGATATTTCCTCCACAAAGGAATAAAATACTTAAAATACTTAAGGGAAAATTTAGCAATGGGTGATACATGTAAATATGAGAAGTTTTCCCTGAGAGTCAAATGTTTAGTTTTTGATGTTAAAATATTTTAAGTGGACAGCACTACAGGATTTCTCAGTGCTACAAGGGCAGCTTAGATGGTAATGTATTCATCTTTCTTCACTCTATCAGATCTGTCAAAATGGTTTGTATCTTCATGATTTTGTATAACCAGCAAATCTAATCCTTACCAGATGCCTGGACTTTATATTGCAGTGTTGCATATTTCTAATTATGCTGCTATCTGCCCATCTCAGGACTGGGTTATCATTATCACACTAAGCAGTCTACTTAGTTAAACTTTGAAAGGAAGAGAAAGGCAGACTTTTACAAACTCTTTTCCTAAGTTGGGCAGCCTCACTGTTACAGAAAATGTTGCTGTTTAAACAGCCCAGAAAGGAATTACCTGACCAGAATAAATAACAACTGCCTGAGGGCATGTTCCCTCTCAAATGTTGAGTTGAAATTGCTGATCAAGGGTTAGATTAATCAAATTACTTACAACTCTCAATTAATAAATACCAAAGCAACTTGGCTAAGAAAACAACAGAGAACATGAAACAAAGAGAACAATGCCCACGTCTGCAAAAATCACTCGGAGTGGTTTGTCGGATACCAGGGCATTCCACACAGAGATTTCTCCTGAATCAGCCTCAGAGCTAAACCAAGGGTCATCTGTTATTTCCCACCTAAAACTCTAATAAGCAACTCAAAAGGATTTAAAGACTGTTGGGCCTATAGGAAAATGGCAAATAACTGCAAAGTCAGGAGAACACTTAACATGAGATTTATGTGTTGTATCAACAATAATGGAAAGCCCGAGAGAGACTAAAGGTTCAAGACATGAACCTATTATGTGTGTGTGTGGAGTGTGGAATGTGGGAAGCTTAGGGCTACCATATTTCTGTCCAGGTTTTCCCAGACAAAATGAAATGCAGTGAGACTAATGTGTCTGGGATGCATCCTTGATTTATGCACATACAGTAAGTTCAGAGTGAATTGGATTTACGGTGCTCACACAGATCACCTACTCAGTGCTCACACGTTAGATCCCAGTGCATCCTGAATGCATGAGGTCCATTGTCCATGTACCATAGAATAGACCTGACCACGTGCAGTAGAAATGTCTGCAAGTGGCCTTGATCCACTCATCAGATGACTAAACAGGCCTCACAGCATCTCAGTTTTTCCTAGACAAAATATCCAGGTAGAAAAAGAGAACATACCTGGAAAAAGTCAGATGCTGCCCTAGATACACCCTGTAAGTACAGGTTTCATTTGGTATGCTAATGGTATCTTTAGAGAAACACCTGAAGATACCATTCATATCAGATTTAAAAAAAAAAAGAATGGTATCCACAGATGCTTGGAATGGAGAATTGCATTTTATTGCCCTAAGTATCCACCGAGTGAGATTAGAAAAACATGTAATTGTCCACTCTGGTCTGCAGAGGCACAGAAATAACTGCTGGTGTTCAAGGGGGAGAGATCCTTCCTGAAACATTAAAAATCCAATAAGCCATTTTCTGTCCAGCCCAAATATGGGTTTGACTAATATACAGTAAAAGGTCTGATCTTAATCATAGATATTAAGGACTTTCAACACTTTTGAAAATGCACTTCAGTGTATTTGTATTTTGAAGAGGCTCTGCAGTCCTTGGATGGGGATAGTCCTCCCTATTCAGAGTGACTGAAACATTTGGAACTCCAGAATGTGCACTTGATGTGCATCCCCACATTCCCTGTCCTGGACCATGACCCTGGAAAGTCAAATGATGAAGTAATTATATCCTCAGCAGTGTACAATTAATACTGCAGTAGACTAAAGGAAAGAACTGGATGTGAAGCAGGGAGTACCTGCTACTGTAGTGTGGCTGAGCAGCGACCACAGACACTGTCACCTCCTTCTCAGAGCCCTGACTGGTGCCACCACACCACGGCCCAAGTTCTGCACATACTGAGGGACTGGCAGTCACAGAAACACTTTCAGATAATCTGATTTTATTTCACAACATACACTGATGGCTATCAAGCTGTGATATCTTATCTGACTCTACTTTCTTTGGTTTAAAAAAAATGGCCACTTTTTCCTAAAAATCTGTCTCATTACAGCATACAATGCCGGAGGGATGCCTCCTGTTCAACTCCAAGCTTATCTAAGTAACCTAACTCAAAGCATGCTCACAAATAATTCTTAAAACCATATGAAAATAATGCCAAGTACTTTTTCCAAATCCAAAGGGTAAGAACCAGGCAATCCCAAACCCAGAAACACTTTTGCATCCAGTCCCTGTGCTCTAGACTGAAAAGCAAATCAGCGTGGAAATGGTGGAACCCAGCGCATCCGAAGGATATGCTAGACCTGGTATGTGCATAAAGGAATTTTTCTGTTCTCCACCACCATAACATTTTATATCCTGACTCCACTGCAGCCAAGAAGCAAGTCAAGACACAATTCCCTTCCCCAGTAAACCTGGAATTCCATTCAGCAGATGTCAGCAGAGAGACTCGATCACAGGTCTTCAGGTTACACACTCTGCTGTTGTTCCTTCCAGGGCACTTACTGAACTCACAGAGTCACAGAATATGCTGAGTTGGAAGGGACCCACAAGGATCATCGAGTCCAACCCTTAGCCCTGCACAAGACCATCCCCAAGAGTCAGTCAACATATAAATCAAGACTAAAACAGCTGTATTAAAAAATACCAGTGAATATTTCCATTGCAAGGGTGATTATGTGGGAGGCCTTTTGCCTTTGTAAAAATCTCTGGCTTTCACCTTTTGAGTCTCAAGCTGAAAGATGCTATTTAAAAATACCATTTCAGCTTGCTCCCTTTCTGTTGAAGGAGAGAGGAGAGGGCTCTCACGGAAAGTTTTGGGCAGCCTATGTACAAGAATTATTCCAGTGGTTCCTGGGGAGTGACTGTGTAAGTACAGCAATAATTTTGGGGACCTGATGATCTTTAAGGTCCTTTTCAACCCTTAACATTCCATGACTCTATGATTCTATGATTTTGTTGTGGAAGACAGTGATAGATTGAAGACTACTCTAGAATGCCTCCTATCACAGCCTAAGGGGTTCATCCCAGTAGCCTGTCTGTAGTTCTGGAGGGGAAGGTGGCCCTCCAGAGGATGCTTCAGAGGAGGTCCAACTAGGCTGGCATTCCAGAAGAACCTCCAGCAACAGCCATGTATTTTCTACCCCGGTAAATACACACACACAGGGTTAGGTCTAACAGTGGCCTCAAAATCAGCTACACAAGGTCTGTTGAAACCTTTAAACAGCATCAACTCCTCCTGCTCCACCCTCTGAGAGCCCTGATCAACTACAAGGGTTGGTGACATTCACTACAGAAAAGGGATTGAATTTGTTCAGTGCATTTAACTTCAAAGAATTCTAGTAGTTCATTTTGTTTAGAAATTTCTCATTCGAAATTTTAATCCATAATTGACTGTTGTAACTCTTCAGGCTAAACTTATAATTTTAATTCAAGAGACTTTAAAACTGTCTGGACAAATTAGATATGTACTTAGAATACTGGCACTTCTCCAAGACAAACAGTGTCTGTTATTATCAACACTGCTAATGTTACCAGAATAGGGAGGAAGATTTACAAATCAGCATGACAAATTAAAAAGAGGAAAAACAAAAATCTCTGAAGGCAAGGAGTTTTTAGCACTTGTTTAAATCTGATCTTCACAGCTAGATTTGCTTCCATAAACATCCATTTGTTGTAATTAGCTACCAAGACTGGAGCTTAATGAGTTTAATAAATATTTTTGGCTGTTAAGAGATGGAAGTGGCACTGTGATGACTGGAGATTTTCTGCAGTTCAATGAAATATAAATGAAGACTAGAAATTAATAATTAAAAGAGAATTGGAATGACCGAATCACACATTTCCTAAGGGCACCATTTGACTCTGTGTGGAGTGGAAAAAGTTATTAGGAACTGGGCATGGACCATAAGCTTCTAAACAATTGTCCAGCAGAAAGAACAGAAGATCAGTCTGCTGGAGTTTTCCACTAGGGAAACACGAATAATTACGTGCAGATAAATATTTTCCCCAAACAGGAGACTGAAGGTCTTGGTGTAGGTATTGCCATTTGCTTCAGAACTGTTTTCACTGCAAACCCTGTGAATATCACAGAGTTTGATGATGCCCTACGAGGAAACAAGTAACAGGAGGCACACACAGAATTACAGGGCTCACGAAGCTTCAGACAACACCCCTCTTCATTTAGACCTCTGGCTGATAAAATATCTTCCCTTTTCTTGTTCCTTTATTTCAGAATGTTTGGGTTTGAGATGTTATAGGAAACTGTTCAGATTTCATAGTCTTGAGCACAGATGCCAGTATGTTTTACTTGTGTGTAATCCTGGGGCTACTTATACACAGATTTAGATGATGTTTCATCTCCCAGACATCCGTGTTACCAGAATGCAGAAAAGGCCAAGGCCCCTTCCAGTCCTAAGTCTGTCTTTTCATATTTAATCAGATGCATCAGAGCCATCTTAAAAATCATGAGAGAACCATACAAGCCGTTAAATCATTATGTGCTCATGTTTGTAGGAGGGTTTATGCAGTAGAATTGAGTTGTGCACTAGTTGCTTGGTTTATTTTTCCATAGACTTTAGTCTTTCTTTTACAACTGCAAGCTGAAAACTTGTGGGTTTTTTTAGATTGAAGGTTAAAGGTCCTTAAATGACCATATGATTTCAAGGAAGCTGGGACATTACCTCCTCCTTGCTACCATCACTAAAGCTGATAATAAACTTTAAACATCGGACCTAAAAATCAGAGTTTTGGAATTTGGAACTTCCTTCTAGTACTGACTGACTATTCTTAGCACAGGGACAATTTTTGCTTTTAGATGATGAAACCACTCTTCAGAGAAAACAAATTAATTGCTGTTTGTTGTGATGTTTGTGTGTTTGTTGTGTGTTTGTGTCCTAATTCATGCACTGCCTTCAGGCGTCTGTGGCTACAGATTCTTGTTGAATCCAGACAAGGAAAATTCACTTCCATAATCTTGGTGCAAGTACTAAACCAGACCTTTCAGCTTGATGCAATGTTTGCCCAGGCTCTCGAGAATCTCCTGACTTGTGCTGCATGGAAGATAATCTATGGATGATCTAGTTCATATTGTATAATAATTCACTACTTCAAAGGGAACAGAGAAATGTGCATTTATCAGATAATGGTAATGTAATGAAAGGTTGAAGGATATAAGAATAAGATCAAACTACAGAGATAGAAAGTTAAGTATTTAAATGTTAATGTGGAAATGCTGCATACCATAAAATACATAAAAAATCTTACAGTAGAAGGACATGATTACAGTGGAGAAATTACTGCAGGCCCATTCTCACCTATGATTTCAGTATTTGATCATGGGTTATCATTCAATAATTAGGTGTAATCTAGCAAGCAGACAGCACTTTGAAATGATGTTTTGGAGAACCACCTCGCTTTGATTCCCAGCAAATACTGAAGCTGTTACTGTAATGAGGAGTGCAAATGTCCTGTCAAAGCACACTGGTGAAGTTTTTCCTTTTCTTCCTCTCTGGCTCTTTAAATGATGATGTTAAATTAGCCTGGCTCACAGACAAACAGGTAAACAATCAAAACTTTTGTCTGTAGCTAGTTTTTTTCTTTATTTCACTTCATCTTTCTCCATGTTATTCAGTGGGCCTGCAAAAGGAGCACTGTCAAACTTGTTTTCCTGGTCTGATTCATAGCTCATTCCTTATGCAGATGCAGAAGAAGGGGAAGGGGGAATTCTACATGGGTTCAGCATGTCCTAAATTATCCTTATTTTATTTAGTTCAGACGCTTTCGCTGGTTAACATATTTTGCAGAGTACATATGTCTCAAGAAACACAGCAACATGTTAACTATGAATATACCGACCACAAAAATCAGCTTATCTCAAGCTGCTCAAAAAGAAATATAATGAATGATGAAATTAAGAATCAGCTGTCATCACGTTGTAATACTCTCACCCCATATATTTTCATAATTTCACATGATTATGTCACAGAACTCTGCAATGATTGTACAAGATGTGTGCCATGAGATGGAAAGATTTAAAATTGCTGAAAAAAAAGGTAAGTTTATTCTTTCTTTTTTCCTCTAGAATTTGACAAGTTTCTCATCATCCTTTTATCAGGGGGCTCCGTAGCTTAAAGTTGCTAAACAGTAGATTGCAAAGAACATGAACATGGTTCAAATAATATAAATTAATAAAAAGTAAAGCAAGCTAAACAGAAACATGTTTGATATTTTTCAAATAAATATTAAAAAATCAAGCCCCATGAAAGTATATTCTCATGCACTCAAGTGGAAAAATGTGATCTCAAACCAAATGTTTATTTTTCAAACAAAGAAAGAAGTAACCAGTCCATTTTATTCCAATGTCTTCTTTGTGGTCTAATTAATCAAATCAAAATGAAAGGAAAAAAAAAAGGTAAAAATTTGCCAAACACATAAAAGAGATGTCTGATGCTGATGATTAAGAGAACAACTCCTCCAAACAGTCTGAATGTTTCTAGAGGAAAGAATTTTGGGGGCTTTTGAACTTTTTCTCATAAGTTTTTTTTTTTTTTCAAAAGATCAAATACAAATTTACCATTTATCAATTACAGTACATACAAGAATTGTGGGTGTCTTTGAAATTCTCTTCACTTGAATTTCTACATCTACTTAGAAAAAAAAAGCCTCTGTGAAATTTTTTTCTTCTAGAAAAGGCCCCATTTATGAACAGCTCCACTAAAATATATATGACTACAAAACCGAGCACAGATGCAGGTGCTTGGTACATCATTTATAACACGCATTCCTGATGAACTCAAGCAAGTCATTTCTATTCATCTCTCAAGTAAAAAGGAAATACCAGTACTGTTCTGAAGCACCTTCATTATAAGAATTCAGAGTTTGATGGATGCTTGTTTCTTGCCGTATTTCCAGCAGCTTGCAGCCTTGGTGTCTGATGGCAATTTACTTACATAATTTTACACCTACAGTAACAGTTGTTTCCAGTGAAATTCTCTATTTTCGTACTCCTGCCATGTTTGTGTTCCTACCCCACAGACCTGAGGCTCAGAGATGCCACTGAACAGGTTTCCTGAACCCGAAAACTAAATGAGTTACCAAATATAAAATTTCCCTGAGGCAGAACTGAATGTTAATAAATGATGAAGAGAACATAAATCGCTGTTATTTTGCCAAATGGCAAAAGGTTTTAGCTGATTCACTCCAACCAGGGATACAGAGGGAAATCCTATCAAGGATAAGCCACCTGGAGACTGTACAGAGGAATAACTGGCAAAATTTCTCAACCACTACAGCCACATGTTCCCACTGGGGGAAATGTAAGCCCAGCCTCTTCTGTGCCCCATACACAGCATTTTAAGGCCAATTAATCTGTGTTTTCACACACCCTGTATGTGGTCTCCTCTCGGGTCCAACCACGTTGCTGATCTCTGGTGCCGTGCACACCTTTTTTCTGCCACACCAAACCAAAGCACTGGCCCTCCTGTAAAGCTTTTACACTGGTGCTTTCCACACAAAACCAGTTCATGCAGAGGAACAGGAGTTTGATCACCACTTGCATCACCGTGGACTTCACCTGCTTGGAAAACTGGTAATAGCAAATGTCAGAGAAAATAATTTCCACGTGCTGTGGCTGCAGCAGCTACTGTACTTCAATCAGAGAAGTGTAAAATGTTTTTCTATTGCTTTGTTTGGTATCAGCCTCCGTGGAAAAACAGGTCAGAGCTCTTGGTGCTTTTTCATTGCCCAAAATCAAATGGAAATCTGCACACTTACAGACAAAACACTGCGCAAAGGACATACATTTTGAGCAAGAACTGACAGTCACCTGAAAGGACTAAGACATGAAGAGGATATAGAAGTTTATCTGAGGGCATGTGCACATAGCTGTTATAAACTAGCACATCCTGAAAAATGAGAGATGTCCTGTACATTTGAAATACTGATTAAGTTATTGTTATTGTACGGGGAAAACCCACTTCTGATACCACAGCTCTTATCTGTCACTTCCTGATATATACATCAACACAGTGAGTTTTCTTAGTGATGAATATCACCTGTGTTTTACAGAGAACATGACACTGAATAATTCATATTTACAGTCTACTTGATAATAATCATGAATGCCACCTTTTGATGAGCAAACTGAGTATTCCCCATATTTCCTGCCTGGCAGAGGATCCTTTACTAATATGGATTAATATTCCATCTATTCCACTGCCATGTGCACTGCAGGACACAGAAGACAGTCCGTTTCCAAAGGAAGTGTCACAGAAGAGTCTTTCTCAAGAGCAAACAAATCAGTTGAGAGAAATTAGTTGTTCATCTCAGCATAGTAAAGTCTTTAAGGATCTGAAGAGCTGATTCTTAAAGCACCAAACTCCAAGAGCTTTGCCCAGGTTACATTGAACCTTTAGGTTTTGCATGAGGCTTTTGAAAATTTCACTTTTTGAGTAAAAAAAAATAAGAAAGGCTTTTGAAAATTGACTTCCTACCCAGGTGGCTGACACGGCCTGAGATCCACCTGCCCACAAGGGATTTTCAAAAACCACTGGAGGCACAAAATGTTGTTGAATGGATCTACTGTTGCAACCTGCAAATGTATAAAAGCGTTTCCTTAATGGGCATGGAAAGAAAAGCTCCCTGGCATCATTCCCTTCAGCAAGGCTTCTGTTGCTTTTACTCAGGTTTGAAGATCATTGATCCTTTAGTAAGTGAGCAGAGGCTGCTGAAATCAGTAGGGGTCTTTCCCATTCACTCACACACTTGTTAGGTAAGGCCCATCTATATTCCCTTGCTGTAACATGGTGCCCTGATGATGCCTAGAGAAGCATGTCTCTGTCTTTGCCTCTGGAGCTTTAACAAGGAACAAATTTTCATCTCACTAAGGTCTTCAGTTATATTATTATTATTATTATTTTAGAGCTAAAAATGTCTCCTATAGTCAATATAGTCAGTTTTCTTTCTGTCATCCGTTGAAGTCAGTAAAGTGTCTCCATTAAAGCCCAGCCAAAGGGACATTTCTTCTCAAGAAAAGAGCAGCACATTTCATGAAACAATTTATTTAAACAACATCTGCTGGAGTTTTCAGAATGTTGCTGTAGGATATGGTTACACTGAACTGCAAGACAAAAATGTCTGGTCTTACTGTGTTTCATATCTCACTTATTAACTCAATTTTATAGGAACACTTATGTAGGCTGAAAGTCTTCCTAATAAATCATTAGAGGATATTTAGGCCTCTCTCTCAGTTTGTGGTCTTTGTTTGTTTTCCAGTAACCACAAAACATCTGAATTAAATTATCTAGCAAATTTGATTACTTGTATTCCAGAAGTTGTACATCTTCAAGATATGTGAATGTCATTGCTACATCAGCAACCTCATGTTCTGACTGCATTTAAATCACTCTGTTCCTCTTCCAGTGTTTCGCTGTCAGAGAGGGGTTAAATCAGATACAAGCAACATTATACAGCTTCAATTTTTCTAAAGTTGAATATACAAATTTAAAAAAAATTATTTCTGTTTGGATCACATCACTGACTGGTTTGACCTTCTTTAGCCATGACCCCCAGCTGACAAGGAAAACATAATCTGGCATCTCACATAATGGTACCCAGGCTATTTGGTGTTAGGGACAGGGTGGATACCCAGGTGACTTTTTTGTCCATTCCAACAAACACTTTATTGAAGTAGAAACAACTGAGTTGGAAAGTGTCTGAGTGTTCCATTTGGATATACCTGACCTTAGAAAGACCTGGTTTTATTTGAAATTTTTAAACAACTTCTGGAGAGAACTCAACGTATTTTTCAGAATTTAGTTTCTTCAAAATAATTAACAGCCTATGATTACATCTTGAGCCAAAGGGCTTCTTCTCTACGCAATCTCAATTTTTTTAGAAGATTAGAAATTTCTGTCCCAGTCAGCTGTGTTTGGTTGGTTTATTGGCTGGTTTGTTGCAGCCATGGTGTGACAGAATTTAGCACAGAAGAGAGGGCAGATGTCTCACTGTGGGATTGCAGACAGAAGAACCAGTCCCCTTTATTTACAAGAATTATCTTCATTTAGACAATACACTTTTTTTGTCAAATGAATGTCAAAGAAAAAAAAATAAATAAACCCCAAAGATGATACAGTAACTCTTAATTTTCTTTACCAATATAAAAAGCCACTAGGGTTTTTAAATTTGCCTTTGCTGCTTAAAAGCAACCTCTACTTGTATGTAAAAATTCTTAAATCCAAACCCAAAATAATAATTGAAAAACGGCTCAAGCCACTGAAGAGCAAGTGTAACCCATGAAATGCCCTGTTCCTGGGAGGTGTCTTCCCATATCAACATTCTTCAGCACAGGGAATACAAAAGTTAATTAAATTAGATATTAAATTAAGCATAGTTTTGACACAATACAGTTCATTGGAATTTTATAACAATAAGCTCCCAGAATTACTCAGGGTCAATAAAGAATTACCTCAGCAACCCCCCATGGCACAGACATTGTCCCATCAGGCAAGACAAGAATGTACCACACATTCCACTCTTCAAACTGGGCTTTTAAGTGTTTAGATTTTTGGGGGATGACAATGGAGAGAAAGAAAAGGAAAATGAACAGTCCTGCAGCAAACAGTTTGATATAACACCATAGGAGCAAAGAGTCTCCTCTGCACTGCTCCCCTGGCCTGCAGGAGCAGACAAGGGGCCTTTCAGACACGGCATTTGTGTTGCACTCCAAGCTACATTCCACATTTCCTTGCTTTGGGCACCATCTGTAGTTTGCAGATTCCTTTAGGACGCCAAACATCCCTGGGAAAACAACAGCAAAAACCCAAACACACACAATACGCAGCCCATTCTCACACAGCAGAAGCCTCGGTTGGAAAATCTAGACAATAAAAGCTTTAAATAAAAAATACTATCTCTAGGCAGAACTGTATTTTCCTGGTCCCCTAGAGAACTATTCTCTTGTTTCTGGCTCTGCTTTGTGCCAGTGGGTGCCCTGCTTCCCTGTTGTGTGAGGTAAAGAAATCTATAATGATGTCTCTTTCTCCATTAAAATGTCCCTGCAAACGACTAGAGATAAATTCACAGTGTTTTTAAAAGCCTCAGTGGATGCAAAATTGGAAGATTGGAGTGTTTTACTGCCACTCTCAGAAGATTACACACACTGTCAGCAACTTAGTGAACCCAGTCCCAAGCACACAGGTTGGTTCGTTGCCTGAGAGCAGCAACTCTGTCCTCTCCAATCGCCTGCCCGCGCCAGACAGAGCTGCAGGGCACGTTACTCCCCACATTCCCACATCTCCACTGCCTGCAGAAGCTTCAGCAGCAGCTTGTTGCTTTCACACACACACCTTTGCCAGTTGTTTTATCTGCCAGATCACTCCAGGCTTTCGGGATAAGGGAATGTCCCTACGGCGGGAGATGGGGAAAGCAAGCAGTGCAACAGCCTTCCTGAAGGTACCTCCATTTCCAGCTGTTCCAGAGGGGAACTGCCGAGCCCTAAATACATCAGACACCATGTCCCCATCCAGAGGGTTGGCATTACCAAGCACTGCTCCACTCTGTGACACGTGCAGTCCCCACACTTTATTTTTTTTCTATACATTATCATTTAGTGTTTGCAGTGTACACATTGTCTGTGCCTCCTGGCAGCTCTGCTGCAGGCATGAGCTCTCTCGGGTTGCCAGGTAATAGGACTTTTCTTCAGAATGGCACCAGGCTGTGGGGCTGCTTAAAAGTGGAGTTTGGAGAGTAGCAGGAAAACATTGCATGAGGCCCCAGTTATTCTGTGCTATCAGGGAAGCAGCAGCAAAGCATGTGGATCTTACCTAGCAGATCCATGAGAATTCTGGAGATATTCAACCTGCCCCCTCCCAAGTCATGCTCTGTAAGTATGGCTTCTTTTTTCAAGGATCTTTATTAAAGCTCCATTTCCTTAGTAGTCTTGCAGAAGAACATGATCAGGATCTCGGTTCCTTCATTTGCTCCTCTGTGCTATCACTTATATCAGCTCTTTCCACACAAACATATCTCACAACACTACAAAACAGCCCGACCTCAGCAAGGGAGTGTGCATTTGACACAGGAGGAATGCACACTTTACAGAGGAGTATATTTTTATCATCCAGGATCTGTGTGGTTTGGCTCTTCTCTTCTCATGAGTGCACATTTTAAATCATGCTTTAGAAGACTGACCTTTTGCTGAAGAGACATAAAGCTGGGGAGAGAAGGATTAAGGGAAAAGGAGTAATAACACTAAATTTTTATTTCTTCTGTTGAAGGTAAATACACTCGAGAAAGCAGCCTGGGCGTACTTCTGTCCATCACCCCCCTGAAGCTTCACATTGCACTTAATTCTGAAAGAAGTAAAGCCAAGGAAAGACCAAGACATGTTTTACTTCGTTGTACATGTGGTCTGGCTAAAGCAATAACAGCCCCCCAGAAGAAACCCAGTCCAAATGCTGCAGACATGGCTCTCTGTTTACATGTCTTACGTGAACATTAGGGGGTTGCTTTGTTAGATTCTCACAGAGTTCACAATACTCCAGCTCTGGAGCCCACCAACACTGGAATTTTTGTTTTTCAACTTGCACCAGGTCTTCCTGCAGCTCTCTGACTTGTATGGACTTGTACTTTGTTGTTTTGGTTGGTCAGGAAAAGCACGACAGGATTTCATAGGGAAACTTAAGAAGGTCTCAAGAATCTTTGGTTTCAAAGCTATTAGTGGGATGTTCTATTGAATTTTTGGGTGGCTCCAGGCTCAGAGCCCTCCTGTAGTAGGCACCCTATGGTACATTACTGCCTGCTTCCAGTGAACTAGTAGGAGGTGATTTGGTTTTTTAATACGATACAAATAGTTTTTATTAAAGAAAATATAACTGTAGAAAGGGATGTTGCCTTGTGATGATTAAAGGGTCTTTAACCTGTTCAGTGTCAGTACAAAACTGGGGCTGAGCAATGTATGAACATCTCCTACCACCATGAATTAATTGCTGCATTTTAGGTTTATTATGGGACTGTAGAGATCACTATAATATAATATTTCATATTTTTCTTTCAGCACCTCTTACGTGCTTTTTATACCCCCCCATCAAATATTTTGTTGTCTTTACATTATAAGCTCTTTGGTTTGGGACCAACCCCTTTTTATAGGTTTGCACAGTGCTCCTTTTATAGGTTTTCAACAGGCTCCTACCTTTGGGGAGTTCTGCTGTGCAAATTAATGATGTCAAGTCCCCCAAAACCTATTTACAGAAGGACGTTAAGTTTGTGAAATAAGGATTTGTGTAGTAAGTTTGTGAAGTAAGGTACCAGCAGGTACCAAAATGAAGGTTTCCTCTGCAATTGCCTATGCAGTCCTGGTTTGACATGCATGCCTATCTGTATTATGGGGCAGACTCTAATTATACAGCCATATGCTTTGTAGAGGAACAGGCAGTGCTCACCACCACTAGTGAGTAGCTTATTTTGTTCCCTCCCTTCCCTGCATTCCCTGCTGCACCTCATCAGACTCATGAGTCCTCCATAATTGCCACATGTGCTCTCGTGTTTTGGTTGCCTGCTTTAAGAAGCACTGGGCTTGACTTTTGCAAGCAACTACAATGTACAGCACATTTCCACTCAGAGCAGATGTGAGCGCAACAGAGATCCCGCCACATCTGCAAACCAGAAACATCAGCTTAGATGTCAAGCTGGATCCCCAGAAAACGAGGAACACAGTGTTACCACCTCCAAAACCTTGCTTTCAGTCACTTCCTTGCACTAACTACACAGAAGTGTCTGCCAAACACACAGTTCACCAGACGTGTTTCACTGCACAAGCACTGGTTCGTCTCAACACTTGAATCCTCTGCCCCTTTTACTACAGCCATGACATGTCTCAGAGACCTCTTTAAGCTGGCAGTCATTTAACAACTTCTTGTTGGGGCTAAAAACTTATTTTAGTCGGTATAAAATAAGCACCTGAAGATAGGTACAGTTCTCAATAGATTTCTGTCTGTGAGGATGATTTGGCACATGTTTACTGTCTTGCCCAAGGTCTTCAAAAGGAGTCCCTGTGTGATCCTTCCAGGTTCCTAATCCAAATAGTTTGGAAAAACATGACCTTAGAGCGTTATGTCACATACCTGTGATGGGGTCCAGCTACAGCCTCAGAAATAAAACTCACTGCAGCACCCAAGAGATTGATTTCTCACAAATATCTACCAGGCAAAATGCACAGGAGTCCCCTTTGCTCACCAGAGACTGATCTTTCCTAAATCCCATCAATCTAGGACTTTTATCTTGACTTCTTTGACCTGCATTTGCTTCCCAGCCATTCACAGCTCTTTCAGGCTATGAATGGTGCCTGATGATCAAGTCCTTATCCTACAGAAAGATCCACAGAGCAATGATCTCCTTCTGTCAGCCTTGAGACATAATTGACAATTCCTTCTTCCACAGCAGCTTGACACTGAGCTGGTCCACTAGAGACTCATCCTCACAAACCTTGTTCCTTGCTCAGAAACTTTCTTTGCCCTTGAGCTCTATTTTATCCAAATCTGTGAAGCTCACTGCCCCCCTTTAAGGATAAGGAGCAAAAATCCCAGGAACCAACTGCATGGACTACCTACATACATACGGACCAAGCAGTACTTATGTTTTAAAGTTTACTAATGTTGGGATGGAGTTTCACTCTCCCTTTGAGGAGACAAATATAAGAGTGTCTTCCCCTGAAATTCCTGCATTAATTAAAGAGAAAATAATGCTCCACTGGAACAAATCCCTTGTGTTACTTCCTAATCATCAATTTACAAGCACAGATCCTAAAGCAAAACACTTGTGGGTGGTTCTGAGATCATTAACAAGATATAAATCTCCTAATAAATAATCTCATGGGTATGGTATCTTAGGAAGACTGGTACCAATTTCTACACCATTTTAAAGCCTGCTGTGCAGTTAGGCTGGATACCAGTGCTGCAAAAGAACAGGCTGAATCTTGGCATGGCACATGTTCAGTGGGCAGCTTCAGCCTGTGAGTGGTCTCGCTGTGCTGTTCAGGGCACTGCTCTGCACAAGCCCTCAGAGGGGGAGGTCCCTATACTGTAGAGGAGCATTAGCAATGTAAATCCAAGTGTTTTCATGTTGCCAGCTGAAGCCAACTTAACACGGGCTGTGTGCACAGCATGTAAAATAACAGGGTGAGCACTCTGCAGTGTGCTAAGGCCACCCTTACAGCAAGGGCTGGGGAATTAAAATAGCTGCCCTGGCAATTTCATGTAACTCATTCAATAAAAATATGGGAGACACAGTCTGTGAGGGGGGTGTATTATGTCCGTGGTGATGGTAACTGGAAGAAGAATTTGCAGGGGGATCATAATTCTGGATGTGCTTTCCCTGCTGGCACAGCCATAAGGGATGGGAGATCTCGGAGGTGGCTGAACTCAGTGCCTTTCTGACTGGAATGATAATGCCATCAGGAAGATAACAAACAAGATGAAGCATCCAAAATGCCTTATTAGCCTTTGATGGGAAGGGAGGAGCTGCCAGCAGAAGCAAAATATATACGACCTGCTTTTCAGCTGCTTTGTGTGTGGAAGTGCAGTGCTGGAGCAACATGGAGGGTGTGCATACATTAATTGTCCTTCCATGAGGCAGAGTAGGTTGAAAAACAGGCAGGAGGAAGACTTATAGTAGTCTCCCTTTTATTGCTGTGATTTTATGTGTAGTCAGCTTTATCCTTTCAGTCAGTAATTTACAACTCTGTTGTTTGTTCTACTTATTGTTATGGGATCTTAGACTTGGCCCACAAAGTCAGTTTTCTGCATAGGGACTGTATCATTTTGATGTTTCTTTTAGCAGTCTTTTTTTCTGCTCTAAACTGCTTGTTCTGACCATCTGGTTTAAACAGCTAATATAGAGTTAGTCTATTCTGTTGGACAGTAGCACAAGGTCTGGGACAGCTTTTGAGGTGTATCACAATGAAAGAGACCTCAAACAACTTAAGAAAGAGGCTCTGTGTATCCCTTGCCCAGCTGATCTGCCTTTTGGTTGGGACAGCAGCACAGCACGTGCTCAGGCTCCTCCTCTGCCTCTCCTTGTCTGCTCTGAGAATACACTCCTGTTATATCCCTGAGCACAAGTGTTCATTTGTTTATGCTCTCCTCTGTGTCTCCACCCTGGGAATATACATAATAGAAGTACTTTGACCTGTTTTTACATCTCACAGCATTCTGGCACGAGTAAACCTTCCCTGTGTAGCTGCTGTGGTTAAAGTGGTTACAGAGAGATGTCCCAAAGTGCTGGCATTGTAAGGTACCCAGTCCCCATGGTGATGCCTCTGCCAAAGCCAGCTGCTGAAGCCACTGTGAGCCAAACACAGGATAATCAGATGGTTTTCTTAAAGATGATCCCAGGAGCTGTCTCTGTCCTCTGACTTCTGAACGCCACAATTGTGCCTGCTATGGAGGGCAGACATACAAACTGTTAGGCTCTGTTATTCTTTTCAGACTGACTGGAGATTCAGTATAATAAAAGAAAGGAATAAATGCAAGTGTGCTTATAAATACATAGCTATATAGCTATATACATAAATAAATAGCTGAGTGATTTAGTTCAGCATATTCCATACCTATAGAGAATGTCTCAAATTAGATTCTTTTCCCAGATCACACTCATGGTTCTGCTATGCCCACTTTTCATCACTTCAGCACTTGGCAGGATAGTACCTGGCAGACTTTATCTTCAAACTGGTAATTTTAATCTCAGGTAATTTTAATTTCTTCTTTGCAAATATCTACTAGTTTGAAAGAGGATGGAAGAAAATAAAAATCATCTTACATTTTGGACATCTTTTTTTTCTTTTTCTTTGCAAGAAGCCTTAGAAGAAGAGTTTGTAGAAAGCATGACTGCAACTTACTTGAAAACATTTTCTACTGCAGATGTTGCCATCCCATGGGAAAGAAAGTATGTCAGGAATTCTTTTCCCATCCCATATGATTATGCAACAAGCTTCTAAACGCATCTGTCACCATCAACCTGTAACTGGTGAAGCACAAGATAAGAAAGATTAGTTTAGCTGTGAGCAGACCTAACTTGAGGGTCTGTCTGTACACTGCAGCCATTAGTTCTGCCAAACATGTAACACTAAAAAAGTCCTGCCCCAATGCCCAACATTTGCTGCATCTGTACCTGACAACAGATTGCTTTGCATTGTGGGATTTAACACAGAGAATGTTTCCCCAGGAATAAGGCTGTGAGCCAACTGGCAATAAGCATTTATAGGGAAGTGAGTAACCTTGAAGGTCTAATCCAAGTGCCCAACACCTGCTTACTGTGTCTGATACACTTTTCTGCCTGGCACCAGCTTGGCACTGCAGAGCATCTTCTGTGCTGAGAACAGAAGCCAGACATTAGGCTGACCCCTTAGAGCACAGTGAGATGCACTGGGTCAAGATTCAAGGGAATGAGGAGATTCCAACATTTACTGTAAAATGAAAACTTGACAAAAATGCAAATTATGTGATGGTTTAAGTTCAAGGGACTCAGACTGTGGTCTGACTAAGGAGAGCCTGTGTAACAAGAGCTCTCCCAATGACATGTGGGTTGGATATGAACATCAGGGCTTTGGTCAAACAGCCATAAGTTAATCAGCAAACCTTAATATCAGTAATCCCATGTAAAAATTAGTGTAACCACTGCCACTGAGCCCTCATCAGCATTCTCCTCTGTGCGCTCCATCTGATATTCCCAAGACTAACCTGGCCCATGCAGACAAGACCCAACCACCTTCTGCCCAGAAAGGGCCTGAATCCTTCCCTGCAGTCTCCTGGCTCCCTCCCTCCTCCATCGGCCAGGCTGATGCCCTTGTCATCAAGAAAGCAGGATTGCTTTTCTAAATCCCCACAGCCATCAGACAGAGCAATCATGAACCTTGATGACTTCTAGAACATAGGGAGACCTGTTTCTGCCCACAGCTGCAGGACATGAACAGTGTTTGTAGACAAATCATGGCACATGATGTCAAACACCCAGCAGGAGGTTTCCCCGCTGTCCATCCCAACCCACAGTGCTACCAGAGGGGCATATCTTCCTTAGCATTAGATCAATCTTCAACTTTGCATGACTTATAAATGATAGGGTCCTTATAACTGAATTAAGGATTATTTTATAGGCTTAGAAACTGATATGATCTGTGAAATATATATAGGTTTTAATGCCAAATGTTTTAATACCTATGAGAATGCCTTCTTTGATGAAGGATTTTAGCTATATGATCACTACTGAAGCATTTGAAGCAGCAGCTCCTGGCAACAGTAATTGACAGGGCTTGTTATAAGGAATTTCGACTGAGTAAGAGATAATGATATGTGGTTAATTTAGGCAGGATATCAGAAGAAAATTCAGGGTGAGATCTATTAGACAATGAAAATATTGTCCAAAGGAAGTGATAAAAGCCACATCACTTAAAATATTTAAAGGTGGTTTGTTTAAAACTCTAGAGAGGATAATTATATTGAATCAATCTCCACTCACAGATAATGAAATCAGCTTCTATTCAGCAGCAAGAAATAAATTACTTAACTGGTCATTGTAGTCTCTAACTGAGGTAACTCCATCATTTTTCTCTTCAGGGGATGCTGTTTCGCCCTGTACATTTCTTTTCAGAGAGGAAAAGCACTTCTAAAAAGGAATTAATCTGCAAGCTTAGTTTAGGTAGCCTCCCAAAACCACTGCTGTACTCCAGTGTACATACATGGAGTGGTGTAGTAAGGCTGTAAAATGAGTAAAATAAATATCCTGGAGTGTCACAGTTCTGGTAGATCCTGTACTCCTTCCCAAAATGACCAACAAAACCAAAACAATAAGTAACATTTACCTAATCTTCAGATTTTACTGGAACACAAACAGTTCTTCCACATCTGGATTTGTAAAACCCCGTTCTGCAATAGCTGAGGGATTGTCTTTGATATTTTCTCCTTCAGCACATTTAACCAACTCATCTGAAAGTGCTTTTTTTTTGCTTTTCTATAGTTTTGCATATCAGTTCTACTGTATGGATGATTACAATTTAGGATCCCCATGTCATTATAGCGCTGATGGAAAATGTTCACACAAGTGATTTATAAGTTTTCAGCTCTGAACCCCATCTAGATGTGCTCTGATGGTTTTTGCAATTTTCCTTGGAGGAAATATGTAAGTGCATTCATTAATGTGGCACTGGTGGGTTCCTGTCTGAGAACAATGACAACTCTAATTGCAGTACAGGAGCTGTTTGACTCTGCAATAACTCCTCGTGCTGAGGGCTGGTATCCAAATGGAAGGTTTTGATGCAGACATCTGTTAATAAAATATTTCCTACTTAACTTTGATATGGAAATAAACCAGCAAGTCTGATTAAGTCCTCGACAATCCTTAGGGCAAAAAGGAAAACAAAACCACCCTCCCAACCCTCAGTTTTAACAATACATCAGACTTACATCAGGGTTTCAAATATAAGGACATTTTCCAATGGATTTAAATGTAAAAAGAAGACATTTGCTACAGTGTGATCAAATGTTCTCAGTATGATGTACATCCATCCAAATAAATGTCTGTTCTTTACAATTTAATTTATATATTCATAATTCTAGAAAGACTTAGGTTCATATTTAACTAAACCCTGGTAGCAATCCACTGATCATAATGAGATTATCCACAGTTTATTGACTTAAGCCTATGCATAAATCTCAGCAGCAATGGAACATTAATTTTTTGCATAAATGCCTTTATATGTTATACAAAAATATTTAGGACAGCAGTCTGGCATGTCTGCACTTTATTTTTAAAATTATATTACTTCATTTTGTTCAGTTCTTAGTGTTTGTGCATGCACCACCATATGTCACAATATCGTCCCTTTTTAAGGAAAAATGTGTACACAAGAAGGCAAAAACTATATAAGTATGTCTCCACATAGTTCTGAATTAATCACACAGAAACTAAATGCATACACATATGCATAAATATATAGAGAGACATATATTTATCATAAATATTTAGATTTTTATATATATGTATATATATATATGTATTCATACACACACAAAAAAAGCTGTGGAGAGCCACAGCTACATCACACCTTAGAATCCATGCTTCAAATACATAAATACATGGCATTATCATAGATTTATATTAGAAGGGATTAGGAAGAAAACGAAACAGTGGATTATCATTGAAGTGTTGAGATTAGTAAAAGAATAAACAGCTAAAAATTGGAATACTTCCCCAGCAATTATGGAATATGACTCAGCCCCACTATCTCCTCCGTGTCAATGACTGCAAGTTAAGAAATTCATTTACAAATGCTGCCATCAGTCACTATCAGTCAGCATTTCTTTTTTGCAGGGCAATTCAAGTCTCCTGTGCGTGGATTTGTACTTCACACTTTTCTCCTGTAACACATCACCCACCTCCACACCAGAGACAGCACACGCAAAGGACAACCCACCCCACTGCTCAACGACTGGCCCCAAACCTTGGCTAATTTTGGTCTGCAGCATTAAAACAGGCTCTCCCCAGCACTTTTGCAAAGTCACCGTGGTTGTGGCACACCTTGGTATCAGCTTTCTGTGTGAGCTTTCAGACATCAGTTTGTTCTGGAAACATGTTACAAACCTGCCTGGAACACAGCCTGTGCAGCTCCACTGACTCCAGAAAAATTCCAAATATACATCTCCTTCACAGCTAATACATTTCTTCTGTAGTTAAAAATGCTGAAAAATTGCTTACCTAATCTGAACTAGTAATGGTAGAGCAATAATCTACACCAGGTCTCTATATGATTCCTACTGCTACTCTAATTATACTCTATCTCATCTGAGACACAAACTGACCATGTCCTTTGTCACTGTGCAATTTGTCTGTTTGACCAGAAATCCAAATCCAGCCCTTTCCATGGGCACAAGGGCTTAAACCATCACAGACTTTTTTTTTCCCCCACTATCTTCTGGGACAGTGATTATCTGACCTGTTTAGAGGATTTCTAAAAATATTATTTTGAGGGCAATCACAAGCTATTTTATGTAGATCATAAAGAATTATAAAGGTTCAATTTTCTGCTCATATGTGCCATTAGAATCTGCAGTAAAAACACATAAGTTTGGGCATTACTTCTGTATAAAACATGAATATTACAGTATTCTGTTTAGCAGTATTGATGCCAGAACAGCACCTATTATCTGAAAGTAGACATCAGTATTGGCACAGCTGTAGAACCATCAGTTAGGTCTCCAAAATGAACTTTAGCCATCATAGTTTTAGAAAAGCACTATGAAATTTGCTTTCAAGTTTTTTAGCCTTAAGCATTCACAGTTATGTTTTTCTTTCCACCGTTAGAAGAACAAGGAAGTTACCTTTAAAAAATAAATTAAGAACTAGGAATCTATTGTAATTCATGCTCTAGGAAGGGGAATTATTTTTTAAAATCCCAGTTTCGTGAGAACTGGCAGCTCTGAGTCTGGATGAAAATTGTCCAGCACTTCCTTCAATAATTGTATAATTTAAAAAAAAAAAAAAGAACTAATTTATTTCCACAGAGTTTGGGGAAGTACAAAAATGCCTGACATTTCTGGGTAAGAGCTTGAGCGTGTTGTTTGAAGTGTGATTATTTAAGAAGCTGCCTTAAACCATTTTTAGATTTTGGCATACAGCATTGGGCTGAACTATAAATTTTCCTTTCCCTTACTTTTCTTTTGAGCAGCAATTTGTGTCAGCATAAAGCCACAAGGGTCTGTAAAACCCATAACTCCAAGCACGGCCATGTGTGTTAATTGGCGAAGTCAAGGAAGATAAACAAAATAATATGCAATAGGGACAGGATACTTCTTGAATTCTAGAAATTACTAGAAATGCATTAAAATATATATGACTCCCATTGGTCTTTGCACATCAGTGTGGCAAATCCAGAATTCCAACACTCTCCGTGTTAACGGGCACTTGCTGGTTTTTATTTGTATAAATATTACCTTTGATTTACACTTTCAAAACACAGAGAAAAGGAACTACTGCATGAATTACGGTTCATTTTTTCCACTCCATACTTAGAGAAGTTAGATATAAAATCTTATATGAAACAGCTTTAAAAACAAGACTTCCTACAGACCTGATTTTCACCATTCCTTACCAGTCACAGCTGAGTGAGCTGTACTCACTGAGGAGTGTGGGGTTACTTAGTGTGAGAAAGTGGGTTGGAGAGGGAGGCAGAACCTAAACTAGATCCTAAACTAGAATCTTTATTAGAATAAATCTCTGCTATTCAGAAAAAAAGCAGTGGTAGGCACACAGTGTGGTGGCTTGGTTGTGTACAGTGAGGTACAGCCTTTGAAGGGTTTACACAGTTTATCCATAGGATTCTCTCCTGACATCCTCCCATGGAAGTTGTTCCCTAGTTGCTATTCTGTTTGGTCAGGTGGAGCCTCACCCTGTGAGAACCCTGAGGGATGCCCAGAACAGTTCCCTGGTCAGGGTGAGGGTGATTGCCTGGCTGAAACACAGACCTCTGCTGTGGCTCCCAACACCTCATTGCCCTGTGAAATTGTAATTCCTGTTTCCTGCGACGCTTTGAATCAAGTACCGAGAACCAGCCAGGTAATTACATTTGTTTCTGAAGATCCCTGGGCTGTTCACCAGCCAGGATTTGCCATGTCACTCTCCCCAACTGCTGGCCCCTGTGGAAGATCAGGGTCATGAGAACTCTAAGCAGAGAGGAATAGCTGAATCCACTCTTTACAATGGTACTTAACAGTTGGCTTTGGCTGTGGCCTGAAATGGGCAGCCAAGAGCAGCTCCAGGAAAATCCTTTCTAAAGCTTCCCTCACTGCAGACAGGTGGCAGCTGCAGTGCAAAGGCCCCTTTTTGGGCTGAGAAATAGACCACATGGGAGCATACATTTAAAAATTTTAAATGTCCATTTTTCTGCTTTTGCTGTTTCTGAAGCAACAGCTGCTTCAGCTGAGCTGCTGTGTTCTAAACTCTCAACATCCTTCTCATAATAACAGATGCATTATTGAGCATTATGAAAGAGTCTCTCCAGGGGAACAGAGCCTGCTCTTGGGGTGCCAAAAAACACAGATATTAGTAAAAAGACAGATGATTTGTGAATTTGAAACTGCCTGGTTCTGTCTCTCACTGTGTTAATAATGAATTCATTACAGAAGAGCTGTAGTTGTTCCTTCCCCCCCCGCCCCATCCAAGTGAATCACCTTTTCTTGTCTGGCAACCCAGCACTTACTAATAAAACCAGCCCTGATCTGAAATTATACAGATCTTGGAGACACTCTCTGTTTATGTAAGCAGAGCCACCAGACTCATGTGCAGCCCAAAAGTTTACACTGTGGCTTCTGTGCTACCAACTTCAGGTGGTTTCAGACTGTTCCACCTGAGCCGAGGAAATAAAATATGGCTGTATGGTCTGAAGAGTTTGTTGTCAAGCAGTGCTTCTAACCCAAATTATGAACAGGGATGGCCAGGTAAAAAAGAGAATGTCCAAGAATCGCTGTTCTTTTTGACCAAGTGTACTGAATTACTTGCTGGCTTAGTTCCCAGGGTTTACTGGGAGGTTGCAAGGCATAACCATGGGCAGACCTTAATCTCCTTCAAGCCTCTGACCCCCACGGAGCAACAACATGGGAACAATGCAGTCACTTAGCATGGGAGGTACAGAACCACCTCCCCAGAAGGTGCTCTCTGCACTGGTCACTGAGCAGCACTATCAGGTTAGAAGGTAGATTGCACATTATTAGGAGATTATGAAGTACTCTGCTTCCAACCTGCCACTGGAAGCTTTTGTCCTCTCCTCCCATGGGGAAGAAGAAGCCCGAGAGGAGAAGACGCCAAGTGTGATAGATGAGAGGGACGCTGGGCTAAACAAGTGGGTAGATGAAAGATAGTTGCAGGAACATTTTAACAGGAAAGAACTATGGAAAAAATTATTTGCATACATTTTCACAAAATGAAGTTTGTACTGTTTGCAGAATTCCAGTTACAAAACACAACAGCACCATTCTCTTGCAATGCAAGCAATGGAAAAGGACAAACTTCACCCAGCAAGTGATACTGCTCTTTAGCTACAGAGGAATAAACTGCTTTATTCACCTTCAGTGTAGCTTGCCAGTCCTAATATTACTAATATTCCCTTAGTGAATTGACTTTGTCCATTCTCTATTATAAGCAGAAAACAGCAGTCAAAATAATAAAAAGTACTACAAAAGAAAACGGCCCAACATCAGGAAAGGATTTTTGGCAGGGATGTATTATGTCACTCCCTCAGCTGTGCTGACACTACATGCATCAGAATGCTATTGTGCATTGATCTCGATCATTAGATTATGGAGTGTGAATGTGAGGAAACAATGGAGTGGTCTTGGGTACAGGAGGAGGAGGAGGATGATGATGATTATGATATCCTTCCTTACTTGGAGGAACAGGTTGGCATCCTTGCAACAGAAAGGTCTAAGTTTGTGTGGTTTCTGGACTACACATATAATGTGATCCTTTCTGGTTTTCCTTCTTTGGAACTGGTAAAGTCCAACAACAATGGACAGCAGTGAAGTGCCTGGGGAGGAATTTCAATACCCCATTTTCACAGCACATAAAGAAAAGAGATGTACCAAAATACTCACGAAAGATAGTAATGACCCATGAAAACCAGGAGACTGTGAAAGACAAGTGGGACAATTACAGTGCTTGTTCTAGACTTTCTTTGGCTTTCTTGATTCCCTGAAGAAACAAGCAGGTATAGGCATGACACAGGGGAATTATATTAATCAGGGAGGGGAGCACATTAGGTCAGTGGTGCAAGGAAATACATAAAGGGTGTTCAGGGGAAAAGAATAATCACTTTAAACCTTAGGTAAAATACTAAACAATGTATAACCTTTGGTCAGTTGGGGTCAGCTATCCTGGCTCTGTCTCCTTCCAGCTTCTCCTCACTGCTGGGGTGGGGTGAGGAGCAGAAAAGCCCTTGACACTGTGTAAGTTCAGCAATAAAATCCCTGAGTTACCAACACTGTTTCCAGCACAAATCCAAAGCACAGACCTACACTAACTGCTGCAGTCTGACTGGAATAAGATACTGGCAATCATCAATTCATGTCTGTTTTTAAACCACAACAGTGCTCACTGGAACATCATCTTGCTCATTTAATGAGATTAAATCATTTACACTCTCAGTAAAAATTCTACAGACAACCCATGTAACTTATCAACCGTTTACTTAACGAATATGCTACTCAAAATTATAATTCGTGTATTTTTTTCACATTTCTTCTGTAAACTGCACATCAGTGTATTGTTTGACCAAGTTAAATCAAGCTAAGTTGAGTATGGATATGAAGTTCACTTAAAACCATTTCAAACTGATTAATCTGTCTAGATATTATTCTTGGCTGACTTGGGGACCTGCAGGGACAATTCTGGAACATAAAGCCATATTAATCCTTTGAACATAATTAGTGTGGATTATATACCTTTAAAAACTGATCAGAGTTCTTGTCTGACCAATAAAAATGTCTTACTTATTCTTATGACCATTCAGATCATTATGGCCTTTCTGATCCCTAACTACTATTTAGAGAATATATAGAAAAAAACAAACAAACAATAAAACCAAAACATTTGGATTTGGGTATTAATAACATAGAGCCAGATACAACAAAAAATGCAGTGTTACAGAAACACGGGTGTGATGACACTTGCCTCTCATTACATTTTTAAGAAAGAAAATTTATTACTGCCTAATTTCCAACTATAAAATAAAAGTAATCTTTTAGGATCCTGATGTAGTCAGACTATATTGCTAATATTATGAAAAAAAGCTATGTTAGATCAAAATTATAACATGTATTGCACTTGATATATAGCATGCAGCGATGAAAAGTTTTGATTCCCATTTTTAGACTGAAATTCTCTTCTCCTCAAGTGATTTTTCTAACTCCTTTTGAAGGTCATACCAGCATGGAAGCAAGTTGGCCTGAGTCAGCACAGATAGTAGCTGTATCATTCTTCACACTTTAAAGTCTAACTCATGTATTTTTTCAATTACAGAAAAAGAGTTCACAAATGCTTTTTCAACATATTGCATTTCAGCTTTAAAAATAAGCCTTCAGATATATGCCCTTCTGAAAACACAAAAAGGAGATTTCAGTTCAAAATGAAAAACCCATCATTCCAGTTAATAAAAAACACTTGTTAAAGCAAAGATGAGCCTTGGTGGAAATGTAAGTTTAAAATTATTTGGACTAAATGTATGTGTAATAAAAAACCTCCCAACAGAGAGGATACATTTTTACAACATATTCCTGTCATTTCTTGTTTTCTAGAGTACAGAAGCACTTGTACAACTTTTACATAGAGTAAATCTTCTGGCAAACTACTATGTGCAATCATTCTGAAAGCTAATGTAGCAACACAGCTCAGAGCTGAGAGCAAAACACACTTCCAGCCACTAATCTAATACACAAATTCTCTCCATTTTATTGCCACTTTGCTAATTAGAAATATTTCTATTTCGAAGATGATTAATGGGAATGTGGTTGCAAAAAGCCATAATTGCTATTAACAATAACTGGGTTAATTTCAGAAGGGGATTTCTAACAACTTCAGTTCAAATGCACTGTTATTGCAATAACACACAGTGATTTACTTAAATATTTATGCTGGCATAAACATATCTGCTAATGTGTTTTTTCAGGATTCGACCCATGATAGTCACACAAATTGTTTATTCAATTCACTCCATTTATTAGGATGCTTGAATTTCGGTGCTATCTCCTCTTCAGTACCATCAGTACTTATGCTCAATATTAACTACTTTGCCCTTCCATTTTTTTTAGCTTGTCCCCATTAAATCAAATTAAAGCAGCACAATATAACAGTAGTTCACTGATGGTAAGACCCACTCTCTTCTTGCAGCACTGGCAGCAAGAGACCTTTCCCAGATAGAGAGAATGTTCTAGGAATCTTCCATTCTTTCCATCCTAAAAGTGGAAAACAGGACCATGAGCCCTTGAAGCAGCGGGAAGCTCCTTCCCAGCTGCTAAGATGGACAGGGATTGCAGCAGGGGACCCCACTCACTCCAGCAGCTGGGAAATATCCATTTGGGTGTGTGGGTTGGCCTCGTGTGACTATTTGTGGAATCTGTCTATGTGCAGCTTATAAATTCTGCGTTGATATTTTGAAGCTGTTGTTGTAAAAATTCTTGAATACTGGAAGGCCAAGGTGGCCTGAATCCAGCCAGAGAGCTTCAGTGGTCTGGCTTGACCTCTGAAAATTCTCTGCATTATCCATGTGGGCAGCCTATGGACCTGCTGCACACCTAACCCATGCATGGGATGTGGCTGCAGCAAGTTCAATGCTCTGTGTCCTCTTTTATCAGCAAAACCTACCAGGTGCTCTCCAGACCAGGGCCAACAACCTGCTTTTTGACAGAATAAGTGTGTTAAGCAGATAAGGTAAAAAATGCTGGTGTTCAGAGGAGATGAGTACAGCCTTTTTCTTTTTTAGTAGAATCTTGCCCTGGGAATAACTCTCTCTTGGAAGGTAGGTGCACACACACTCTGTGGTTTATGCCTCAGAGAAAGGATGATGTAAAGTACTTCTCATTCATGAAAGGATTATATGGAGTCCTATTAGAAGGGCCTCACTGTGTGGTGAGTTTCCCAAACATACACTCCTGGGAAGGGAATTCATGGCACTCGGGCACTGACACAGAGAGCAGGGAGGGCAAACGTACACGAGGGGCTGCGACCACTCTCAAATTAAAACACACATTTTGACCTTGAATCTCTGGAAGGACTCTGTTTTTATCAAAATTTCTTTTCTTTCCTCCCATCCCCACATTAATCTACCTCCACCTTTGTCAGATTCAGCACTTTGTTGATAAGAGAATGACAACCCAGGTAATCCTACCTCTTCTCTGGTCACTCTACATTGTTGCAGTCAGAAGCTGTTGATTTATTCAAATCTACCAGGCTTTGTAGTTTTCTTTGTCTGGATCTGTCTTTCCCCTGCCTTTCAAACCCCACTTATCTGTTTATCACTCTGTCTCGGGTCCCAGGCTTTCAGGAAGGTCTCTGTCAGGCAGAAACTATTTTTGACTCTAGAAAGTGCTGAACACTCTAAAGGCACTTAACAAAATGAATCTTTGTTCCTCTGGGGATCGCGCTGGTATGAAAATATTATCATTTATCAAAATAGGAGATTGAAATCTCATTTCATCAAAAAACACAGCACAGATGTCCAGTTGTATGAAATCTCCCCAGCTACTTACAGGTTACTGACTGGAGTCTGTATTCACCTGTCTGAATAAGATCTGTCTGCATTTAAGATGATGAATATAGACATAGAAGTGCCTATTTTGTTTTTTCACTTAAACAGCTAAACTTTTTACTGTCTTTTTATAACACACAGGTTATATAATTTTATCAGTGAACTGTAATTCTTTCTGTAAGAACAGTTTTGGCTTTGGTCCCATAATGATAAACCACCAACAATACCTTTTATAAAATACTGTGGTTTTTTCCTCACAGTGCCCCTTAATTTCAAGGGTACATTCAAGAAAAGATATTAGCCTCATCTTTGTTCAGATCATCTTGAATAAAAATATTGTAATCTATCCTTCTGTGAGTTTCAATCCACAGTTTTCAAAGAAAAGGACTGGTTTACATTTAAATATTTCAGATTTATAGACATACTGAAAACACATTGCAGAGATTTATTGCTGTTTTTTTCTTGCTGGTCTTATAAAGATGGGTCTGTATTGCCGACACCACAAAGATGTAAACACTCTGGATAAGAAATAAAGAGCAACCCCCACCAAGAATAAGATCCAAGCCACAAGACCTATAAAATGGCTGTGGGTGTTGCAATGCTAAAAGCATTCTTGTTTGTAGACTGCTAAACTTGTTTTAGCAAGGACTTGAAATGGACTTCTAAAAGTTCACTGTATGACGTGTGCAGTGTGCAGTGCTGTGTTCTAACTCTTTGTGAAGAATATTTAGCAGTTTCTTTTAAAAGGATGTGTACAAACAAATTCTACATGGCAGCTCGCTTGCTTTTTGCTATTTCTATTAATATTTTCCTCTCTCTTTATTCTTTCTTAATTCTTGCCTTCATTATCTTTGCCATTCCTGTCTTTTTCATCTTAAAGCACTTCCTAGAGACTTTCTGTGCTCATTCCTTCTCTTGTATCAAGGTTGAATCTGTGCCTGGCTCAGACTGGGAGCACACTCTAACCCTTAGTACACCTGAGTGTCCAGGCCATGTGTCACAGCCATTACAACAGGATAAAGCTTCTTTACCATTTCAGAAAAGGTCTGTACTTCACCTTGAAAAATAATATGAATGGGAATGTATTCCCCCACAGGTTATGCATTACTTTTCCTTTATGAATATTGAAAAGATTACTGAACGTGCAAATGCCTGAGGCAACGTGTGAAAAGATGAAAAGAGGTGGAAGAAGAAAGGGGACAAAAGAGGGGACAGAAAGAGAGAAGAAAAAAAAGTCTTATTAATAGAAGTTGATTAATGACCAGACCTTTATTGTTTCAGGGACGACTCTTGGAGAAACAGTTTCAAAAAGAAGCAGCATAAGATCTAGCACACTGTACACTGCTGATGTTCTGCTCCTTCCAGGCTCCCGAGGCTCTGCTGTGAAGGGTTTGTCCTGTGTATTGCTCCTGTACTTAAACTTTGGCTCCTCATTATAATCAACTGGAGTTTTCTTGGTCATGCCAAGGGAACAGGGAAGAAAATTACGTTCAAAGACTGTGACTAGCTTTATAAAGATCCAGCTGGTAGGGAGGACAAAAGGAAAAGCCTTTTCCTCTGCTCCTTTTGTTTGACCAGGGAGATAAACCAGCATTTCAAGTAAATGTCATCACCTGCCTCAGTTTCCTTTAAAGAGAAGGATGATAGTTTGAGAGCACTGCTTGATGGAATAGCCTATAACTGGCACTAGAACTGGTGCAGTTTGGGCTCTTTATCTCCTGGGAGTGAACAGTTTTTCTTGCAAAGGACTCAAATATTCTGTGTTTGGTACTGTGCCTATTCTTGTAACTTAACAGTCTCATCTGAAGACTTATGGAAGCAAATGGCATCTGCTACATGTCAAGCAAAAATATGGGCCAACACTGATTTAAAGATGATGACTTGTGCTGTGTAATACTAAATAATGTCATGTGTCTGACATACCCATCAAAGCATGTGAGACACACCCTATAACATGTTCTAAATTAATTTATCCTTATGGAGAAAAAATTGTTTCCTTGCTTGTGAGTGTTTATTATTATTATTATTATTATTATTATTATTATTATTATTATTATTATTATTAAGGAATTTCCTGGGCCAGCCTTTTCTTTAACTGAAGCTCATGCTCATTGGCCTGTTCTTGGAGAGAAGGTACATCTGAGTACAGATTCTTCTTCCCTGACAATACCATGTCAAGATCTCAAAAGTCAGGATAAGGCAAGGAAAGGAACAAGTTAATGATTTGCATTTTGCTTTGTTTTCAGGGAAGGCATAGGAGCACAGGGAAAACTTGGAGGTGATGGGATGGCCACTGACTGCCAAATTCAATCTGCTTCTGGTGGCTCCTTAGAACATTCCTCCTCAGCTGTTTGCTTACCCCTTCAAAGTGCTGCTGTAATATAGTGCAACACAGGTACCATTGTTCCTGTTATCTGTAGGATAAAACTGTTTGAAAACTTCAAAAAGAACACCGATTTAAAAAACCAAAGCAAAAGCTCTCAGTCCCAGTGCACTTTGGGCAAAGAGACGCGGGGTTGTTATCAGAAAGGTACTTCCTCTGCCTGGTGGTGAAATATTGAATTATTCATGTAATTAACTCCACTGTAGGGTACTACCAGGTTGAAAATTACCCCTATACTTTGATCTTTAGACATTACTCTTTGCAATCAGGAGTACAAATGCACTTGCAGGAGCACAGAGGCAGCAAGACCCTCTGCACTACGTGGTGAGCCACTGCAGGTGACGAGTGAACACAACTCCTGTGGTTAAAGGGACGTGCCCCTGCACTGACCAGCCTGCTTAACCAAGACCCTGCGTTCTGTACACAGTTTACAAATGATTACTTGTGCAATAGAAACCACCAGTACTCTGTTGACTCCCTTGTCCCTATTAGGCAAATAGTTCAAACACATATTTCACAAATTATACTCACATTACAGTTCTGGCTGAAGAAGGAACTGCATAACCAGGCCCAAGTAGAAAACTGAGGTTCTTCTTCTGAAGATTTGTTTTCAAAACTTCTGCATGCCCATGGGCTGTGCAAGTTCCTGTCAGTCCTGAAGATCTAACTTTGCATGGAATTGAGGAATTCTCTTTATATCCTGAAGTTTTATTATATTGGAAAAAATTTATAATACTTCTGTGTTTTGAACATCAAGATATCACTATTGTTCTGTCATTACTGAATAATTACTGATAACAAAGGAGCATTCAGTGGGCATTACAGATTTTATGACACACACCAAGCAGTACAGAATACCCATCCCACTGGGGCCATATTAATAGCATGAATAATTACATGTTCCTGAGCTATAATAAAATCAGTAATAACATACCATGTGAAACACAGAAATATGACTCTGCCATTGATGAAGCAGAAAGAATTGCATTGAAAGTATGGTGTAAACAAAATGGGGCTGTACCTTGGTGTGACATGACTCATAATTCTGAATGTTAAGAGATGGCTGAAGACTCAGATTCTTTCCCGAATTTTCCTCCTTTTGAGCTCCATAGGGGTATAAAGAGCTCTTTGAGGCCCTGAGACCTGAAAGATGAAGGCTGCCTTAACACAGACCCTATGACAACCAAGAATAAAACTATCAGATGACTCCCTACCACAAGAAAAAAAGCTGGGAGTGATTATTTCAGAACCTGGGCACCAGCTGGCAGCACTGGCTCCATGGGCAGAAGGAACTCTTAGGAAAGGAGGGTGGGGAAGCTTTCTTGAAGTTGGATTTTTGGGAGTGACCATAGAGGGGAGATTCAAAACAGGGTTTAAAGGCACTGAAACCTTTTGCCATGGGCTGTGCAGTCTCTGCTTCACCTCTCAGAGCAGTGGTCAGTTAAAACAATTTTCTTCAGTTCTTCACATAATGAAGAAAAACAGGCAATTAACATATGCATTTTTCCTCTGAGTTTATTTTTATTTCTGTATATTGTCACAAACCACCCATTAACTTCCTCAGTAACTTTGGAAAAAAACCCCACATTATTAGTTATTATAATTTCTGTGTTAGTCTCATGATTTGGGACAGGCTATGCCAATGGTAGCCAAGACACAGATGCATTTGTGTCATTCTGCAGTCACTAATCACTGCTTCTGTCTGATAGCTCTGATATTTTACAGCTAAGGTGGCAGTTTGACTGAAATAATTCAGTTTTATTCAGCAAGGACCAAAGACTTAAAATATTCACTTCCTTCTTTGTACCATAAGTGAGCTAACTGTAATGACCAGACTTAGTGTTTCCCACTGACAAGCCTAATCCTTACACATGCACTTTAGCTTGCCCATCAAGTCAATCCCCATGAAAACCCAAGTTATATTTTCCCATCAATATCAGTGACATGATCAAATCGTTTCTGGTACTTATCTTTGCAATCAGGTTGTCATTCCTGAAATGTCTCTCATACTTTCCCACAACAAAGACAATCAACAAAGAAGCTTGAAAAAAATCACTGTTTGATGAGTACAGATTTGCCTGTATCTTTTAAAGTTAGCTTATCCACTAAAGCTGTAATTAATTCTTATACATGATTATGTTTTTTCTTCTGATCCCAGCTTAAAGACAAATCTGTGCAATAGGACCAGCCACATGAAAAATCCTTCAGCTATTCAACTAAAAACACACTAAATCCACATTTTAAAATATGAAATTCAGAAAGATGAACAATCTAAGCACAGAAGTTCATTTCAACTCAAGTAGCTATAATTTACATGGCAAGTAACCTAATTACACTGTGCTTTTTAGTAATGTATTGTTCTATGACCTTTTTGATTGGACTAGGAAACATTAGCAGTCAGAATGTTAAATGCTAAATCACACTGGTGAGTGATAAGTGAGTCATTCTGAAAGGCCACAAGAAATATCAGTGGAAAAAGCTTGAACTCCAAAAGCCTTCTATGATTCACACAAAAAACTGCACAGCAAAATAACTCAGCTGTGAATACAGTAATTCGCTGCAAAGTTCTTTTGTAAAATTCCAATTAAGTAAACATCTTAGGATTTGCTGACTGAACTCTGGTGTCTTTTAATTAATTCCATGAGGCAAAGAAAATTAAAATATAGCTTTTGTTTTAGACTTTGCACTAGAAGAAATCTAAAATACTCAAGCTGAAATACAATTATACCAAGACTCCAAAGTGTTTCTTAAGCAGAATGTGTTTTTAACAGGCATGTTAAAGACCTAAAATCACATAAATGCAGAAACAGGCTGCAATGATACAGCTGGGCTGGGGAATTTATTAGAGTGCCACAATTTTAGGACTCTTTAAGGATAACATCTCTCAGCTACTGTTTTCTCATGTTTTACATCTAAGTTTATACTTCACAAAATAAACACAAAATGTGAGTTTATCTTGTGAGGAGAATTATATGCAAGGAGTCTCACGGAGACTGGTGAAATCAAAGCTCATTAGTATTTCCTGCCTTTGAACATAACTAATGACAGGGTTTCAAAGGCTGACAGATCTCTGAATGAACGGCAACAATAGTTATTGTCATCTCGGGATTGTGCAGGAGCCATTTTGAAAATTGTCCAAAGAGTAGGGAAAGAGTTTATACTTTTGCAGAGTGGACATCAAGACTGAGAGAAGCCTGTGTTAGGCCCTTGTCTCCAATTTTCTGCCCTGATTAATTACAAAGACTGCTAATTGTGTATTGATGTTAGTTAAAACCATTTGGCATTTGGTATCTGTCTAGTCATGTCAAAATAAAAAACTTTCTGTGTAAATGTTGGGTCAAAGAAAGTACCACGGTGTTTTTCCCTCATTCATTTCTGTTTATAAATCCCTTAAACTACAAGTATTTGTATTTGTATCACATTGAATGTGACTGCAACGGGTTAAGAAAACACAAATTAGAGGAAAAAAAAGCAATTATAAAAATACAGAGTGGAAGTGGTGATTTCTAAACGTCATTAATCTATGGTGATTCTGCCACAGTTTGTAAACAATGAGAGGATCTGATTTTCAGCAAGTTGGCTATTCATGTGTTGCACATCTCATTTCTGTTGACTGTTGTTACACATCAATACACAAATGAGAAGCTAAATTTTGCCTTCCTTTCCCTGCCTGGTAATACTGACTTCCTTAGTTAGAGCTTCTCAGCCATGGCACAGCCAGTGTCCCAGGCCCTGACAGGACCATCTCAGTGCCTTACAACCCACTGAATTCCAATTTCCAATTCACATTTATATGTTGTTTGCCTTTTCATTCCTGCTTTTACACAAGCTGATTGATTGGATGATTACTCCACAATGACTCACACATCTCGGAGTCCAACATCTGGATATGTTCCCATTTAGTGCACGTTCCCAAGAGCCATCTTACATTGTCAGTGGAGAACTGCCTTTGCCTCCTTCTAACCTACATCTTGAAATAATCCAGAAGTTGCTGAGTCCTGTGGGTGGTACCTCAATAATTGCTTTACCTCCAAACTAAGGGTTTAATTTAGTGTTAGTTCCATGAGTGTGAGTCAGTTAAATCAGCATTAAACTACCACTACTAAAGCCACAAGTTTCTTAACTACAAGATTTGGGGATCCACCACAGACATTTGTGGTCCACCATCTTCAAACCTACTGCAGACTACATGGGAACGTAATGTGTAAGAACTGATTTCTTATAGCTTAAATGTCTTAAAGCCAATGTTTAATAACCATTTGCCAGTGTGACAGCAAAGCATAGCCTGGAACTATGCAAACCTTTGCAAAACTAGTGCATGTAAGGCTGTAAGGGTGTTTGATCTGTCCAGTCTCCCCTGTGATGTGTTACTCCATGTTCAACTACTGAAGGCTCCAAGAAATGTTTGGAGCAAAAGGCTTCAGCTAAATAAGCAGGCTTGCTCTCAAATGAAAACTACTTTCTGTAGTTCTCAGCATCCCTCAGACTCTAAGAGACCATCATCCCATGATTTTCCCCCTTTCACAAAGTACCTGGATTCTAGGAATGTCTTTTTAGTAAGAGGTTAATTTGGAGATAAAAGCATTAGACTTTGGTACACCTCTCTGTGCCATATCCATCTGAACTTTTTAAAATGAGCCTGTGTTCTGACACTGCCCCAGGCCTTCTGCCCTCCACCCTCTGCCATACAGCTTCTGCCAGGCAGAATTGATCCTGTCACCCTCCTGCCATTGCTAAAGTCATTTCTGTCACAAACAGCCAACATGATTCCCTTTGGTCCCTTTGCCATCTCCCATGCAAATAATCCTGCTTTGGGCAGAATCAAGATATCTTTCCAGGTCCTCACTTGCTGCTAATCAAAAAAGGGAAATGTGGCCTGTGCTGAGTTCCACATGGAATGAAGATGTCTGGAAATTGAGATGCAAGGGAAGGTTGGCATTTTTCACCTGCAGGAATTGCCTCGTGTTAGAACAAGACAATGTGCTCACAGTGTCTTATAATTAACAGCAAGGAGAGAGATTTCAATACAGCTGCAGAGGTACCAGCAGCTCATGCTCACATCAGAACACTCGTTATCCGAGGGCAGAGAGAGAAAAGTGAGGCCCAAAATACTTGAGTTTAAACAGCTGAGAGGACTCAGAAAAGGTGTTGAGCTGTGTTTCAGATAAAATATAAGCACAAAACTGTAATAGAGGAAGCATAAAGTGGATTCTGCTCAGAGAATTATTTGTTGATGTTGTGGAAGAAGCCTCAGTGGTTAAAAGTGTTGTCTCCCTATTGTATTGCAGGTCATCATAAACAATCTGGAGGAGCTACATTTCTTAGTCCTTCAGGAGCATTATGACAGCATTATCTATAAGACATATAAACTGCACTGGACTGCTTAGCTGAAGCTCTTCATCTACAGTTTGCTGCCCTGAATGCAAGGATAATCGAGTAACAGCTTTTGGATAAATACCAACCTTACGTTAAGTAAATATTTTTTCCACAGAACAACTGACTAAAGACAAAAGACTTTACTGTTTTAAAGTAAGTCAGGTAAACTGAATAAGAGGATTTGGATTATATTTCATGTCTCACCAAGGTACAGATAATGAAATTCTGTTCCTTCAATTCCAAATATATGTCTCTCAAGATTAAAAGCAAGGATTACCATTTATCACAGCTGACTGGATCATGCTAACAAGGGATACAAAAAATTTGTTCATCAACTTCTAAAGTAAAGGGAATGGAATATGTACACATTGAAAAAAAACTTTGAAAAAACCTAAATAACTTTTCGTGATGCCTTCTTCTGGCCACTTTCTGTGCGTGTGATTATATAAACATGACTTAAGTCTGAAAGATTATTGAATGATAAAGGGATCTGATTTTCAAATTATCTCAATTAATTAAATCTTTTAACCATAATTTTTTTTCTCCCAGATTCATCAGGGAACAAATCTGATAAACAAATTCCCTACCTGTTTTCCTGCTGTGTTTAAAAAAATCTCCACAGAGATAAATAGCTTAGTTGGATGTGTCCAAAATATGCCATGTCTCATAAGTGCCTAAGAACAGAGGCAGACAGATACACAAACTCCATTTGGCACACCTCAGAGGAAGGGAAGGGGCCAAAAGTACTGTAAGACACCATTGTTTTTCCCCAGAACAGGTGGGGTCCCCAAGGGGTTCCCAGAACTGTCTAGAAGAAACTGTAAGATGCTCTAAATTGTGGCTGTTAGACCCCAGGGCCACACCTGCCTCTAACAGCCTGCAGCACAGCCCTCCCTTCCCTCCTTCCTCATGGAATGGCATAAGGAATTTGTTGGCAAGGAAATGTGGTTCGAATGCTGCTGGAGAAATCATGGAGAGCAGCCAGGTCCTTGGCCAGGAGCCTCCTCTGGCACACCCAGCACACCTGACAAGCTGTTCCATCCAGACTGGGAAAGGCTTGGTGCTGGTGGGGAACGTTGCTGGTGACACTGGGGGAAGTCTAATCCTTCTGCATATGTGGTTTTCTACTCTTGTGCAACACGGATCCACGCTCCTGCATGGGACACACAGCCCAGTTGGAGCTGTAAGGTCTGCAGGAACAGGGAAAGCACACACTGACACGATTTCCTTCTTCACCTTCTGATCGTCTGGCAATCTCCCTGCAATTAACTGCCAGCTCGTGTCACTTAGCAAAAATCATAACCTTGAGGCAAAGCATTTCTGGAAAACACTTTACACCATTCATTACATGCAGAAGCAGGCTTGGCATACTCAAAAGCTGAGAGGAACTATAGCAGCTACCATGTTAAAACAACTTAATGGATGTCTGTGCTGAAATGCTAAATTACACCTAAAACAGATGACAATAAAACACCACAGTCTTTGGTGCTGCTAAGTTTCCCATCTGTTCAAACACTACCCAATCCAACGAGGTACATAAATGCTTCTGGTTTCCAAGGTTATGTTCCTCTTTCCAGCACAAGAAGTGTGTTTAATTGACTGGAATTGAGTGACCCTTACTGACTGCTCAGGTGCTTTACCTGCAGGTCAGAGCCAGGGCCTGATACCAGAAGATTCTCAGAAAACTTGGGTGACAACTTTATGGAAAACAGGTCCTAAGGGAGCCAACTGAGAAAGATGCTCTCCTTGATCTGCTCCTTGTCAACAGAGAGGGTCTCATGAGTGAAGTGGAGACTGGGCCTGTCTTGGCCACAGCAATCACGAAATGACCACATTTAAAATCTCTGTTGACAGGAGGAAAAGTGTCAGAAAAACCTCCACTCTGGCCATGAGGAGAGCAGACTTCAGGTTGCTCAGGGAACTAGTGAGGAAGGTCCCTTTGTTTTTGCGGGTGCTGGGGTCCATCAGTGCTGGTCACTTCTCACCTCCTGAGGGCACAGGAGCGGCAATTCCCAAATGTTGGAAGTCAAGCAGGCGAGGCAGAAGGCCAGCTTGGCTGAGCAGGGATCTTCTCTTGGAAATAAGGCAAAAAAAGAAGGTGTGTACCCAGTGGAAGCAAGGTCAGGTGACATGGGAAGAATTCAGAGATGCTGCTTTTCCCTGCAGGGAGAAAAGTAGTTCAGCCAAAGCTCAATTGCAGATGAAACTGGCCAGAAATGTGAGGGACATTAAAAAGGTTTTTTTTCAAATATATTAATGGCAAAAGGCAGTGTAGAAATAACATTTTCCCGTTCCAGGATGAGGATGGCCACCTCAAAAACAGGAACAGAGACAAGGCAGAGGTGTGTAATGCTTTCTTTACCTCTGTCTTCAACATAGACAATGGACCAAGGGGGTCTCAGTGCCCTGAGCAGGGGGACCATGACTGATACTCAGACATCAGGTCAGACTGGTGGGTGCTGATTACCTGGTGATACAGCACAGGCTCAGCTCACACTAAAGCATCCTGTCTTTTGTCCTGCAGAGACAGTTGAACAAGTGGCACAGATCATTGCCACAGTATCCTGCATCCAAAAATGGCTCATCAGGGAGATTTTATAACCCAGCTCAGAGCAGGGACTGCCAACAGGGGCAGCAGACAGGGGCATGCAGTGCTCTCAGGTGCCTGTGTGCACTCTCACACCTATGAAGGATGTGCACAGACCTTTCACTGATGCGCAGTTTGAACTGTAGTTCCTTTTAAATTGTAATTTTATGATCATTCTTCTTTCTTATGATTTAGAAATTATTAATAGATGAGAAATAACGATCACAAGAGGGTAACTGTTTGCTCTAGCACTAAAATAAAATTGAACAAGGAAAAATTCTTCATTAGTAAATTAATGTGGTGAAAAATACCAACTCTATTGTTTTAAATGAGGTCCATTTAATAAGTTCAACCTCCACCCTAGACATATACCTTACATCTGGTTAATTTAATGAGAAAAGACAGACAGTGTTAATTACTTTATGATGGCTGTTCTGCACTGTGGCTTTGGCAAGTGAGAAAAGACAAATTCCCATGGTTTTAAGCTAAAGGAAATGACTTCTAAGGGATAAAAAGCACTTAAGCTGGATGGCAGAGAATTATTTAAAGTTGAAAATCTTTGGGGTTTTTATTTGCAATATGCATGTTAAGATGCTAAAATGTGTCCATTTTTTCCTTGTATATTCATACGAACTCTGATTAGTGGAGGGGGAATAGAGCAAACAGTTTGTGCAGCTCTGAAAGGCCCATGCTATGAACTCAACTGTCATCAGCTTGCCACCAGTTAAAATAATGCTACAGAAAGTCATGTTTGCCCTGAGTTAATATTGCAGGGAGATTTGTATGGACTGTATCTTGAGTTGGCAATAATGGAGCACAATGCCCGTCCTGCTCTGAGGTGTCAAGCTTCTCAGGGAACAGAAACAGCTCCTCACTGCCACACGTGCCAAGCCAAAGGGATTTGAGCTGTTAACTGTTCACAAAGACTCATTTGTCAAGTGATTTCAAAGGAATTGATCCATAATCCTTCCTGTGTCTCACAGGTATTTCTGGTCTCTTTAAAGAAAGGTAGAGATCAACTGCCCTGCCTCTCACAGAGGAGGAAACTGAGGAACAAACACCTCCTACAGATCACACATGAAGTAAAATAACCCAGTTGGTCCCAGCAATTTGTAAGCAAGACAGACGAAACAAAGATTGGGCTTACTAGTACCTGATGCCAAGAGTCTGCAATATTTCCACAGGTTGGATTTTGCACTGCCAAGTTAAGATGGCATCTGCTTCCATCTGTAGGACCCGGTGCTTGTCCCCTTAACTACTATAACCATTGTAACTACTCTAAAATAACTGCTGTTTTTCACCTTAAAGGCCATCAACTTCTATCCTAGAGGAGGTCCCATTCTTAGATACAAAGCATGTGAGTGCTGTGGTGACGTTGCAGTATCTGTCCTGTGAACACCATGGGTAGGGGTCTGACTTTATTGTCTGATTCCACTGGAATGATTTTATTGCCTTACAAGTTGAGAGGACTGTTCCAATGAAACAGGGGAAAATGATACATGGGGAATTCTGTGAGGAACAATGAGGCCTATTGTCATGGATTGTTTCCTCAGTGATTTCTTTGCCAGCTTTGTGATCAATTGGATAAATTCCTTCTGAAATATTATGTGCATGATTTATATATTGCAAAACTCTCACCTGAATGTAGCATTTTCCCCTCATTTCCTATTGAACCTGATACATTCATTGTGACTTAATGGAGCATTTAATTATATGTTTATTTCTGATCAGAAATTACACTTTTTCTTATTTTTTTTCTTTCTCTCCAGTTTGAGGTTAAGTCCCGTTAATGTCAGAAATCTCAGGATTAAAAAAATAAATCTTATTGCAGTGTAAAACCAAAGGAAACAGAGAGCAAAGTCTTACAGAATAATGTGGGATGTGTATAAACATCTGCAGCCAGCAGCTGGAATAGGTGTGAATATTTCTCTTTAACAAATGCTATGCAGTATTTTCCCACACAGCTTTTCTCATCCTATTCTTCAGAATATTTGAAAACACTCCCAGTTAACTGTAACTTACAAGTTTTGCATGTGCATTCATCTTAGTCATTAATGGAAAGTCAAATAAAATTGGTGAAAAACAGGCTTCTGTGAAACTTTAAAACTACTCAAAATACAGATTTTGACCTCCAGTTGCACAGACTGACAATGATTAACATGTATGTTGTCACAAATACTCAAAAGCTACAGGAATATTTTCCCCCCTTTCTTTTATTAAACACTACATTCACAATGAAATCATAATGCTTTGAATTCTGCAGGATCTTAATTTTCTGTCATTTCCAATACCATTTTCTGCAACTGTCTTAGGAGGGCTGCACATGTAAAATATATAACTGTAGTATATAACTCTCTTTCCTGAGACCAGGCTCAAATTTTTTGCTCACGTGCAAAACACAATTCCATGTTTAAATATTTTTCAGACCAAAAGTGATGAAAGTTCTTCCCAAATAGCACGTGACTATCAGCATCTAAACACTGAAAACAACAGCTGCAATGGTTGTATTTTATAGATAATTGCTAAGTGGTCGTTTCCAACAGATTTTTTTTTCTGCTCTGTTACTTTTACACATATTTCAGCATAAGCCCTTCCCAGGACACCCACATATCAGAGATGACTTCTCAATGCCTTCTGTGGGGCACTAACATCTCCATATGTCACTAAGCCTCCCCAGAGGGTTCTACATCTTCAGCATTCCTTTAATAGAAACTGAGCCAATTTCTGAACTCAACAGTTGGGTTTTTGGGAGAAACAAAGAACTGGAGCAGACCTCCAACATCCTTGAGTCAATTCCTCTGCTATTGTACACAACACATTCTATAATTTTGGTCAGAAACTTGTCAGCTTGCAATAAGCACAACAACAGTACAGACCTCAACTGGCCCTGGGTCTGGGATGAACATCTTAAAGCAAACTCGTGTTGTGCCACCACTGAGTCACTGGGATGGATTGTCTTTAACTGCTCTCAGCATGCATTCAAGAAACAAGTGGACATGGCACTCAGTGCTGTGGTCTGATTGACAAGGTGGTGATCAGTCACAGGTTGGGCTCAATGATCTCAGAGGTCTTTTCCAACCTGAATGATTCTGTGATTCTGTGCTCTATTTAAATACCCTTCTCCCCACGGTACTGCAGCTGCCTTACAGCTCCAGTGGTGGTGGGGTTCTTTTTGTCTGAAAAGAACCAAACTGAGGCAATATAAAGAAGTGGGATTGGGAAGCACATAACGTGGTAATAGGAATATCACACGGTGGCTTTACTGACAACTCAGGGAATGGGAAGCAATCAGGAGTCTGGTTGTGCCTTCAGAATTGTTATGGGAATGATCCACCTTAAGATCACAGGTAATTTCTCGCAAATGAATCAGCCTTTTGAACATCTTGCATTTAGAAAGCTTTGGGAAAAGGTGGTGAGGGCCCACACTGGTGCCCATCTCAGATGGATTCCATTTCCAGCCTGTGCTGTCACCGACAACACAGGGAGGAACTTACACTGGACTTGTACAGCTTCTCTAAATGGTAGGGAATGTTGTGCACAAAACTGTTCCCGCTCTAATACATCAAAGGGTGTGCACGATGGAGAGCAACAAATTACTCTTAACCTGAAAAAAGCAGGGAATCAAGAATCAAGTGAGTCAGCATTACTCACTGCTCAGTCCAAGGGTGTTACAATTTTGCAAACAGCTATTTCAGGATGATTGACAAAACACAATTGATCCAACTGTGTGGGATGGGGAAAGTTAAACAACATCAAACACATCAAAGACCAGTGCACCAGCTCCTCTCCCTGTGGCCACAGACCACAAGATGGCCATGAGACCTTCTTTCTTTGCATCCCACAGATGTGCAAATTCAGCCTGATAAAAAGAAAGGTCACACCCCCTCTCCCCCCTCTCATTTCCAGAAAAGGACACAACACACTTGGTCTACATTTGTGGAATGAAATAAAAATAGTGTGACAGTAAGAGTTGGTGAGCATGTCAGACATCACCTAAATTAAGAACACTATCACATTTCTTTTTCTATATTCTCACAACTTTTAGGATCTTTTCCATTTAAACATCTGGAGAAGCACATTTTCCCCTGAATTATACATAAATCTCATTACACAGAAAGCGATATTACAAAGACAAACAAAAAAATCCAATTTTACACCAAAAGATGAACATGAAATTATTCCTACTTGAAGAAGCAGAAGTCAACCCAAATAACTCTTAGTGCAAAACTGAAGAGTATTTAGTTACTTTTGAGACAAATAGAAAGAGAAAACTATTTAGTAGTGTTATTAGAGTTTGTGCTTATTTTGGCATATTTTACCACCTCAGTCAACCAAACAGAACCAACCCATTTTCAACAGCCATTGGCTTTTTACAACCTATACTGAGTCAGAACTATTCAGAAGCTAAAACCAGATTGTAAAATACATGATATTTATAGATTTCTTCTGTCTGACAAGATCTATTAGAAATACCAAATGAATGCACAAAAATGTAAATGTCTCTATTAAAATATTTTTAAAAAATGCTTAGTAGAAGTATTTTAATGAAATAAGGCATTGTTCTATACACTTGGGAATTTATGGTAGAAAAGCATGAGTCTGATAAGATCTGATTCTTAAAAAGAGGATCAGGAATGTGGCTTTCTACACTTTTTAAATTTGCAAAATAAGCCACATTTCAGGAAATCTCTATTTAAAAAAAAATTACGGCATTCCAGTAAATGCCAAGATAAAATTGGCTCACGTTGAGCCCTAAGATAAAATACACTTTAAAGCATATAAACCAAAATCAAAATATCATCAGCTTAAATGAAAGCAAACCTACACTCTAAGTGAAAAAGCACCTACTCACTTATGTTTGGTAATGTTTACAAATAATTTGTGACTAGTAAAAGCACATACAGAATCTTGTGAAACTCTGTAGTGGACAGAGTACATTGGGTGGTTTCCACCCTTTCTGCTCTTGCTCCTGCTGAACTGGTCCCTACGCTCCCTGTTTTCCTACTTTCTTGTCTGCTAGATACCGTAGTGGAAGAACCGTGTGTTTTCTATGTTTGGAACTTGCCATGTTGTGTGGCATAAATGAGTGCAGGAGGTGGTAAGTGAACTGTTGAAATAGGAAATCCCAGTGGTGACAGGTGCTGAGTGAAAAGGGGATGCCTCCAGCCTCAGGTGAGTTGGCTGGTTGATGTAAAATACACTCCGTAACTAAGAACATGATCAATAAATATTCTGGGTTTCTGCTACTCCCAGCATCTCTTGGTGTTGTGATCTAACCACTTATCAAGCAAAATGTGAGCCAATTCACAGCTGTGTCCTGAAATGGGATGAGACTCACAAACAGCTTTTTCTCAAAGAAACTTAAAAGTTAGTCAGTGTTATTTACTACTGATTTTGAAATTTTTGCATTCACTTGAATCAGTTTCCAAGAAAAACCCCTTAAAAATACTTAGTAGCTGTTAAAATTTTCTGTTTACACAGACGAGTTCAGTTACTACTAAATGCAATAAACTATGCATTCAATGCTTTCTAGGTCAACACAAAATATCTGTTATTGTTTATGGAGAACAAAATGTGTGGCAATACTTGGAGTGTAATTTTTATGTATAGACAGTGAAGACTGTTTCTTCATTTCTGTTTATTCTTTTACTTAAATTTTGTCAATATTTAACAAGTCAAATTGGCTAATGTGTGGTTTCTATAACCAAAGTAGATCTAAATAAAATAGTTCCCTGAGCAGTTAAAACTGATCAAGTCTGGACCTCTTTGCTGACATCGAGTTTGTAACTCCCACACTTCCCTTTCCTGCAGCAGGAGCAGTTTTTTTCCCATTCCTGGCTGACTCTTTACACAAAGCCTGTAAAACAAGGTGGTCTCTGCTTTTCTTCCTACATTTAGCTGGAACTGCACAAAGCTCAGAGTTATATACAGCCAATCTATTTGCAAACCTGGATTAAACCATGTGCAAGGTTATTAAACACAGAACTGAATGATTCTTATCCAGCAGTAAGACTGTTAGCATTAAAAAACTGTTGTTCTTACCATTAATTTCCTTAAAGCCATCACATCTTGCCTCTTTTTATTGTGACATAAATATTTAATCACTCCAAAATTGCAGTGGATAATATAAGCTACATGTAAGAAGGTCAGCAAGGAGATGTTCTATCTTTTAAGGTTCATTCAATACTATTTCTTTCCCAAATCTTCCTTCCTTCTCTTGTCTTCATTCTCTGTAATTTGTCTGCACTTTTCTTCCAATTAGTCACCAGTTAAGGACTTTGCAAGTACTCTGGCTCCAGAAATCTAGAATATCTAGCATTTATAGGATTAGGGAATTCCACTGACTTTGACTTGATTTTAATTTAAGGCATTAATCTAGTATTCCATTATTCTACTATGTGTGACTTTGCGGCATCCAAAATATGTGCTAATTTTGGGGACAGATAATTTCTTTTAAATTAATTTAACCTTTTAAAATAACACTTGGTATTTTGAAAGTGATTATAAGCTAAAATAAAACCAAAACAGTAGTGGATGGAAGCTGATATGGATTTTAAGTGCCCCATGGCAATCAATGACTTAACAGGCCTTCACAATTGGTAGCCAAATGATTTGTATGAATTCAGGATAAAGCATAACCCAAAGAAAAAGAACAAGGCTGATTGGTTGTATTTTGGCTTTAAGATATTCAAATCATGAGGAAAAAAGTTTGTGTTGACTACAGTTCAGCAAATTTGTTACCATCAACAAGAAGCCTTATCCAGTTGATGTGCACTTTCTAGAGGCTTGAGAGCATCCATAGGAAAAAAAAAAAACAACAAACCAAAAAACAGCAGACTCTTGTTTTGGTCACTTACTTGACTTGAAAATGAAAACAGAGTGGGGTGGAATATGACTCTGAGCAGTACATTTATGTGGTCAGACCTGGCTCTGCAGTGCAACTGTTGAACACCTCTCAGGCTAATTTCTGAAGGCCAGTGAAGTCAAAGGTTCTTTATCAGCTTCAGTAGGATTTTGGTCAATTATTTCCTATGGGTTCAGTTATTTGGGGTATTTCCTATTGCCCTTGAAAACTGTTCCACCCAGACCCCAGCACAGTCCTTTGACACTCAGCTGATTTGCAAGAATGTGCTGTAACAAGGGCAATGCCAGAGAACCCCACAGGGGTGGCTCCCTGGGGTTTTCCAGGCACACACACGCTGGCTCTGCCCACGCTGAAATCCAGCTGGATGACAGCCAGCTGTAGCCAGAAGTTTGCACAGAACTCGGTGGATGTGCCTCCTGTGGAAGTGTGAGCTCATACAGAGCACAGAAACCCCCCCAGTTGCCTGCAGAGCCCATTCCATTGTAATAAACCACTGGGCTAATTTTCTAAGTGCAAACAACTGTAAAGAAAAGAGTGGGTGGTGGAAAGCATCATCTATCAGCTGACAGAACAGCAGGAGACACTAGGGGAAAAATGGAGAAAAGGAATTGCTCATGGGATTGATGCCTATAAAAACATGATGGATGAATTTCTTCACTGAGGCTGAGCAACTACAGTCCAAGATGAGCTAAGGTAACAATATCAAATGATCATCAATAGAGTTAAGGTGAAACTGTGCAGAGGATTCCCAACTAGATGAATTCTGTTTATAAGAGAGCATGATCATTTCAAGGAAAAATTTATATGTTGTGACACTCAAATTTTGAAGGACTGTTCTATGCCTAGATGATCCAGTGCTGTGGTTCTGGGTGCTGAAGAAAAATCAAGGTTAAGATTTTAGGCTTAGAATCTCTACATTAGATTACTTTATTTTTCTTCCATCAATATCCAAAGTGATCCTTCAAAACTGGTCTAATAAAGGCATTTGCTGAGAAGGACACAAATCTTTCCTATTTTCCCCCATGAGTTTAAAAGAGCCTGCCTTTCCTGTACTCAGATTAGTTAGTATGTCTTAAAAATTGTTTGATTAATTAGTTGGGAATGTTACATGAGCTCTCCATTGCAATATGACAGAGCTGGACTTCAGAAATCGAGCTTTGATGCAGCCAGTTGGTGACTGCATTTGCACTCTGTTACTGACGTCAGTGTAGGAGAGGTTTAGGCATATGAGTGTATGTGTGCTCAATAATTCAAAGTGAAAGGCAAGCTTTTACTGGATTTTTTTATTTTTGCTTTGCCTCTGAAAAGTTAGTAAAAGTGACTCCCAACAGCAACTATTTTTATAGGTAGCCAGTCCTGTAATTTTGAACCCTTTTGTGGTTGTGTATAACATACCAGTGTTCAGGAAAATTACCCTGAAAATCCATTTTCTGAGATGTGGAGAAAAAATTCACTGAGCTTGAATAAAAAATACCAACAAGCATCTAAAATATTCTAAAACATGCCTTAAGCAATACTGCCTTTACTTTCTGTGATTAGTGATAACAGTACCTTTCCACATACTCCTCTACGTTGTCCTACCCACTTCATGACTGAGAAGTCTGACAATCAGATATATTCCATCTGAGAGTTGTGGGTTTAGAGGAGTTTCTTCTGGATGCAGGTGTTTCCTGAGGTACTAAAAACAAGCAAAGAACTCACAGCCTTTGCTTGTAGGGTGTCCAACAAGACAAGCCATATAAAGGAAAAGCTGTTTCTTTCCTCGTTGACTTCTTTTGCTGATTTCAAAAGAAATACACCAGCCAGGACAACAGAATGTTGCCAGAACATGTCATTTTAGGTCCTTCCTCTGCCATATGTGTTTTTGTGTGAACTCCAGCTAATCAGTTTCTTGTGCTTTAGTTACCTATAGAAATAACAGCATTACATTGTCTTACAGACTTATTTTTACAAAAAAACCCATCAAGAATATAAAAGTGACAGATGTCTGTGGTAATGGAAGCTAAATGTGTTTTAAAATAGATAAATTTAGTGTGCCATATTTGGTTTATTCAGTCTGCATATTAATCAGGGCAAGGAGAATGTCTTGTTCCTTTTGGTAAAGTGCAACGCAAACACAGTTGCTACATACGTGTTTGCTATTAATAATGAGAGATAGTTTTAGATTCAGGGGTGAAATCTGATTTTCCTGGCAGAGAAGTGCAATTTTAAGGATATTCCATTCTTCTACTGCATTTCCAGAGTTAGCACACTAGGAAAGGAGATATCCCTTTGGGGAGGGGCAAGTCACAATGGGTTTGGCTCTTAGGCCGTTTAAATGGCAACGTTAGCAAAATGCTGCAAATAAATGAGCTTGCTAAAAGCAGAAGATGGCTTGGACAGCCAGGTTTCTGCAGGCCTGTTGGTTCCTCAGTCGAGGAAGGTAATTACACAGCCCATTCCACAGTGTGAAATGGATAACGATATGCCCCAGTGGCCCTGACTTCTACATTCAGCACTTTGGGGCATTCCTCATCCCCAAAATAGATCCTGCTGACCAGTCCTCGGCTGGAATAAAGCCAAAATCACTTCGTTGATTCCAAAAAACTTACTTCAACTTTGGTAAACTGAGTTTGGGTTTTATGCTGCCTCAGAAACTTCACTGCGTGTTCACTAGTCCCACTTTTTACATAGCCAAGCACTGCTTGTGCTTGCATTTTTATTTGTATATATTCTGGGGGTTTAGATTTCTTTTTTACACTGATCATGTTACATGTATTAGGTCTAATACATTATTTTGTTTAAGCTCAATATAAGCTATGTAAGACTGACTGACTCCAATAAACATCCCTCTCTTTTTTTTTTTTCCTTTTTTAAAGGACACACACTCTTCTTCAAAGAAAAGACTGAAAAAAACCCTGTTATATTATAAATTGAATGGGATCTAACATTCCCCACAGTACACAGTGTTGATATTTGGGGAAATATGGAGCCATCCTGGAAAACGCTGAGTTTGTAATTTTTTGGAAAGTGGAAGCTGATGGAATAAATAAAGAAATATTCTGTATCACCTTCCCACATGGTCCTACCATTCTACTGAGGGGTACCACAAAAAAATCAGGTATCTAGAAATTGGCTTCCAAAGCCTGTTGGCTGCACCACAAATTAGCCAGTTTCTGAGCCTTCTGTTTGAACGTGGCTTGTACACATGTGAAGAATGACAGAATGACACAAAGGCAAATTAAAACCACAACCAAAGAAGCATCACGTCATCTTTTGCTGCCACTGTGTGCAGTGGCAAAGCAAGAAAGTTGCTTTTATGATTATGTATCTCTTTATCAAAGAGAAAGTGCAGATATGTTTAATTGCACCATCCTGTGAATCATGCTTTCCTTTCCAGCAGCCTCAGTCATGTCTGTCTTCGGTACAATCTGAGTGATAGACCAGACAATTTCATTATTTTTTTTCTCACCAGCAGAAAGTTGGCCTAATGATTAATCATAAAACCAGAATTTAATTAATCTTTCTTTCCTTCCTTCTCATACCTGCTTCCTACAAATCAAATATGTCAGGCCATATTGGGAAGAACTTTAACATAACCTAATTCTGAACATTGAATATTGGTTCACAGTGGCAACTTGCTCACAATCAATCCATTAAAATGAAAGAAAAATCTCAATGAGATCTTCTTTCAGAAAAATCAAGAAGATTGCAAACTGTTTGCAGTTTCTATCAACAGATTGACAGGTTTTGGCTGGAATATTATCACTAGAAAATATTCCCTCAAGTCTCATAATATGAATTTGGAGGGTTTTTTCTACTACTACAGGGGTTGACCTATAAAATAGAGCAGCACCGAAGCCAGGTCACATAAAATACAGTAACTGCTGGGAATTTGTGAGCAAATGGAGAAGGGGAGACTGACTGTTGACACCACCAAACAGGGATCTGCCCCATCTCTCCCAGGAGCCTGAAGAGGGGTCTGAAATGAACAACAGTGTCCTGCATCCTGTAATTGTTTGTAAGAAAGCACCTCCCAGCTCTTGGCTGACTAAAGCATGGAGCCCCAAGCATTCACCTGTACTGGTCTAGAATTTAACTACTGCCTGGTAACTCAGTGCACAAACACACTTCAAAACTTTCTTTCTTTATACATTCCTGACTGAAGGAAAAGAAAAAAAAAGAAAAGAAAAAGGACACTGCAATTAGTAGGTGATATTAAAAAAAATTAACTTTACCTCCTTTTCTCTCCCTTGGAATCTCGAACATTGCTAAAACAGGAATGAGAGGTTTTGGCACAGACTCTCCAACTCTCAGCCGTGTAATTCCACCAAAATCTTTACATATCACTCACAAGGAATATTAGTTTCTAAGGTGTACTGTAGGGAATATGACCTTTCACATTTCTTATTATTAGTAGAATTGTTCTGAATGACAGTATTTAAACTGCCAGTGATTCTAAGATGAGTAGAGATCACCAAAACCTGTGTTTGCCACCTTCACTCAAAATGTATATGTAAAGTACATAGGGTACAAAATAACAGCATGGGATCCATCATTCAATTACAGGGCTCCCATTAATTCAGGCAGATAATCTGAGATTTTCAGTTACTGTGGGAATTTTCAAAGTAATTAATGGGTTTTGGACAACATGACATCATTGCAATGACTGACATTTGGTTGAACTTAATATGTCACTTAGCATTCACTGCTAAGCAACCAAGCTTTCGGTATGCTGGATGTCTGAGACATGAGGTCAATGTCTAAAGTGTATATGCAACACAATTACTAGTAACTACCAGTCTCTAGTGAAAGTGCACTCACTTTAGTTATTATTTCAGTAATTCTGTTTCAGAAAACCTAAACCTTTAAAATGGTCTTGTGTGTCCTCCATAATTTATAGTTCTGCACTTGTTCTAAATGAAGGCATTTCCCATTTATTATCTGTTTGCTGCTTAAGTACAGCAGTTGTGGCCTGCAAATAATAAAACAAGATAAATTGCTGTAACTTGGCTTCCAGTTATTTCATATTTACTTTAACTAAGGTTTGAGCTATTGATCAAGATGGATTCCCAGGAGCAAAAGGCAGCTCCAGAGCTGAGTCTGATGTCCATGTTCCATAACAAGGGACTGAGGACAGGGCTTTAGTCTCATTTGGTGAAGAATAATTTAACAGTCTCCATAACGGAATTTTAATTCTGATCACAACACCATAAAATCATTGTACTGAGAAGCAATTCAGATGTACTTCAACTCATGTTCCAAAGAAGAGCTCATTTTGGTGAATTCTCATTAAGACATTTGTTTACTTTCAGTCTGTCTGTTCTCAGGCTTTCTTATATAGTGCCGCCTTATAAAAGATGCATGAAATGTTACAGCTTTTCAGCAAATAATTTTTTCCACTCACAGAATGTTGCTTCAGGAACTGGTCCCACCTTTTCCAGAAGTAATTTGGAAAGGCTCCCCACCCTGACCAAATCTGACCTCTGACTGATTGCCTCAAAACCTACACACCCCAAATGAGAATAACTGCCCAGGACAAGACATGTAATAATGATCTCACCTGACAGAAAGGGAATGAAACAACTGAAGCAGTGGCCAGAGTAGTGGAAACACAAAATGGATCACTCTCCTACTTGCAGGGCTCATTCTCTTTGCCAAACACACTCCAACAGGAAGGATAATGTAACAGTTGATGGCCTCAACTCCAGGAGCTACAGACCAAAGTATGTGATTCATATATACTGCAACTAGTTAAGAAGAGACATATTAAGTAATTCTGGAAGGAAAGCAGCACTTGTCAGTATCATTTTAGTGCTAATACAAGAAACCCATAGCTCTGCTTAAAAACAACTGAGCCATAATTTGTGTGATATCCCTTCCAGGCAGTTAGATGCACTTTTTCAGCAACATGACCATAAACTGCTAGATTTTTTTAGCATTTGGTTACAATTAAATTATGCTTCAAGTATCCCAACATATCAGTAAATGTCAACTCAATTCATATTTAGCCAACTGGCTTGCCTGTAGCTGATGTAAATGCATTTATGTATTAATCTTGTCAATGAATATTGAAGACCAAATATTATTGACCACTATCAGAGCCCATTAACTCCAGTTTGATCACAGCGTTCTTACCTAAAATTGGGATAAATGCTAACATTCTTACCCAGTTGCAAATGTATGAACTTTGCACATAAAAATGTAAATATTAGTATCTGTGCATTCCTGTGTTCTTTATCTTTACATGTGATCAAATCTGAGCTACAGCTGAACCACTTTAAGACATTAAGAAAACTTAAAAGCATGTAAAGCAGTGTCACTTTAGAAGACAAGTTTATGCTCCAGTGAACCCCAAGAACTTCAATGAACCTCCAGGTTTTTAAGGATCTTTCATCATAACAAATGTTTATGTTAAGCATATTACCTACTTAGAGCATAATTTTTCATTTTTTGAAAAATTCTGCCCTTGACCTCTGAATTGCAGACAAAATTCTTAAGCCCAACATGGCTCTTCAAACCAATTCAACTGAAATCTATTTCATTGAAATCAAACCCATGAATTTTCCAATTTGTGGAAGAAAAGCATGACAAAAGGAAGAAATTCAGGACAGCTGTCTTCCGATTCTGAAGTCAGCATATCTAGACTTAATTTTTAATATTTTAAAGGAAGTTTTCAAAAACCTCAGAATGGTATTTTCCATATTGTCACTATATGAGGATTCCCCATTCCACACTCTGAACAACTCCCATCAAATTTAGAGTAAGACTGATACTAATTTAATCTAATCCTTGAGTACCTATTTCTCTTTTTTATTTTTCACAGCGTAGATGTTTTTCACAGATAAATGCTTGTTTTGAAACCACTTTAGGCAGCATATTAGCCCAGATAAAACTTGGAATAGCCATAACACTTAGACAAAGCTAAAAGCAACATTATAGAACAGAATTGGTCTCTTTGTACCTTATTTCCAAACTTCTAACTTTAGGTTTTCTCATTGTAAAGATCTCCTGAAGCATCTCCTTAAACTGCTGGGATATGACCAAAATTCTTGCTCTAATATAAAACACTGTATTAGCCACTCGGGATGTGTTCAAAAGAATTTTGTATCCTCAAGCAAAAGAGATCCAGATAAAGTAACTTTTTTTCTCTTACTGCTTGTTGCACTTAGAATGCAGGACACTGGAAGGATATGTGGCGAGTAACTATGGATACACAAACAGAACCCATCAATGTTTTGTGGATATTAAGTTTTCAATTTATCAACCTCAGCTCAATCCAAATTTCAGGCTCTTTTCTCCTCCTGCCCCTCCTTGTGAGCTATTTTCACTGAGCTCAGTGGAATTTCCACAGATAGGATACAACCCAAATGAGCATTCAGCTGTGCTCCAAAAAATGGGTAAAAGAAGCCAAAAGTTATCATCCTCTTGCTGAGAACATCTTAGCTCTGAGCTGAAAGAAAAGGAGCCCCATGGCTTCCAATAGCCTCAGAACCATGGAACAAGGAGGTATTTGAGTCAAGAATGACTGATTAATCTTTGTGCATGTATTTATTTCTTTTTAACACTTCCACTTCTCACTGTAAAACTGCTCTTTCAATGGATTGAGAATTTGCTAATATCATCTGCTCCATTTCTGGAGACTTTTTTTTTAGAACACTAGGGAAACCAGCAGCATTTCACTTTCATAGCTCTGAAAAATTTCATTAATTTTGCTAGTAAACATTTGACACCTCGATTGAAAGCCTGCTCTGCACAGACATGGAAAACTGAGGTTATAAACCAGCTTTAATCAGCATGATATGAGCTACCTCCATCACTGCACACTGTGATGAGGGGAGGTGATTAGTCTCTATGCTGTGCAGCCAGAGTGTGAAGTGAGCTTGTAAGGCAATACAGGTATCCTGTATCATCCTCCTGATGATTGCAGGGTTATAATCCAGGCCTACATGGTTTGCTTCTCAAAAAAAGTCAAATTAGAAAACTGTTGTCAAATTGTCGTTCCAAAGAGGAGATCTATCACCTCTTCAATGGATTTTAGGATGTAAATTCTTTTCACTTCCACTCAGAAAATCCAAAGATCTGATCTCAAAGTTCTGACGAACTCTGGACCCTTTTCAGCTGAAAAATGAAAACTTAAAACTTTTCCTATTTTGCTGGTTTCGTTTTTTCCCTACAGTATATGCTAGCATATACATTTTCAAGGTTTTATTAGTCTTCCAGTTCAGCTTTGTGTGACACTGGGAGGTTCACCGTTCACTCTCCATGGCTCCATTTCCAAGGTACTTCCCACCGTCAGGTGTCCCCACCTCTTAGCTGGGTAAGACACCCCCTGCCAGTGACAGGCACGACTGTTCGGGCAGAAACGCAGCGCTCTGACCGTCCTTCTCCCCCCGGGAGCTGCTCCGATCCCGTCGTTAAACCGGGTTTAAACTCCATTAGATCGAGTTTAACACCGCCCGCTCTATTTATCCGGGACAATGGGTCCCCCTGGCGGGCACGGCGGGAACAGCGCCTCCGGCACGGGGACCGGGAGCCGGGACAGGGGAGGGAAAGGTCTGTGCGGTCCCAGCAGGAAAGGACAGGATGTCCCGCTGCAAGAGGCAGATGTGAAGGAGGCGGTCACAGGTCCGTAAACCCCTCCCGGTCCCTCCCACACACACTCTTATTGCCCCGTCCAGCTCTGGTGACCCACGGAGCCGCACGGACACCACGGCTCGCCCCGGAGACGGACCGTCCTGCCGAGATAACACAATACACACCCCGGTCTCACACCTTCCACTGCAAACAGACAATCCCCTAGCAGAATTATAAGCGAAAATTCCCGTTGGCTCACTGTGATACAATTTGGAAACTCAAAGCAATGCCTCTCAGTTTGTCCTGGCCGGCAAAGCTCGCCTGGGAGCTCAGGAGACTCCTAAAATTATGCTAACCAGAAAGTCAGCCACGGATTTAAAATACCACTGTGAAAATATATTTGGGGTTGGGATCACCATCCAGTAGCTGTTGAGCATAGTTGTGGATGTGCCTGGCTTTCCATACCAGCAGAATAAAAAGGAATAGGCACAGGAGGACTGAAACTGTGTTATTTTTGCTGCAATTTATCCAGACCTTTCTCTTTGATCTAATGGCCATTTCAAGAGCTTAGAATGAAGACAACAGGAAAGAATAGGACTCTTATCTTTGAATGCAAATGTACCCCAACTTTATCTCTCTTGCCATTTAAATTACAAACCCACTCTGGTCTTGATTACTTCTAGAATTGCTAGGCAAATCACTCATTCAAATTAATAATAAAAATATCTGAAAAGGTATCTGAGCAAGCCCACAAATTCACACAACAAACGATGTCCCTGATGGCATGAGGAGTTGGCCAATGCTAAATCCAGGGAGAAAAATTTAAAACTATCAAGTCTAAGTCTCACAATGTCCAAAGTAAACTCACTAGAAGACAAAGCTTGATCAAAAATGTAACAGTAACAGCAACCAGAGATTCATCATAAACTGTAAAAGGGATAAGACACAAGGGTCAGAAGCAGCTTACATGTTGCACCCATCTTTGAGAAGCTCAACAGCTTTATTCTCAAAGAGCAGCCACAAATACCCTTCATCTTTTCAAGGGGTCCCACTATAGATTTTACTGTTGTTACCAGTAGCAAGAGCAGCCAAAAAAGAACCAAGGCAATACGCACACTTTGTTTGCCTTTTGGATAAGATGGCATGTAACTTTTTTTACTTGCTGTATTATATCATAATTTTCCTCTTGACTTCAGCTGTCAGCATGTCATGTTCTGATCCCCTTTCAAGCTTTCATGACAAAAGCCCCCAAGAGATTAATTCTTTTCATTCATCGGGTTCTACTTTAAAGTCTTCCGTGCCTTGAGGGAAGGAGAGCAAACACCAGAGGGTCAGTAGGGGGTTAAACATTCTTTAGCCATATGAAACAAATGTGCAAGCCTACTAGTTGTCATAGGCTGGTAGTGGGGAAAATTGATTAGCAAATGAAAGAGACAAAATAGCTAACTAATTCTGCACATTTCTCTGTGGAAGTTAACACTTGGAGCTACAGCCTTTCTCATAAAACACTTCTACGAGCTTTTCTGGCTTTAACTACTTTCATACGCCTTCCACCAGCGCTTTCATTTTCAGCTAAGTGATTTCCACTTAAGTGAAAAATCTATCCATATGTAGAAGCAGCAGGTGTTTGTTACTATTTTCCATGCCTTGACCTGCTGGATAGTTTTCTTTTGGTTTCCCAGTACAAATGTCTTAGAAGTCTAATGCTTCCCGCAGTGATTAGTACATGGAGGTAAAAAAGGAAGCAGGATTCAGCAGTTCTTATGGTTGAAATGTTAACTTTTACTGAAACAGATTACAATATTCCAACAACCTAAGTCCTACCTTAAACTTCTTCAGAGGTTTGACAGTGTGTGTGAAAGATTTCACACAGCTTCTTTGGGGAATGTAAACAAGCTACAGTAGCTCAGAGCAAGAAAAGTCAAGGGAATATCCTCTACTGGCATTGCATTAAGAGCATTTTCCTTTCCAGATGACTGCAAATGATAACAGTCTGTATTTGGTCTGAACTCTTGTACCAACTGAAAGGTGTTTTTTCAACTTAGCAAGATTTAATTCATCTCTAGGAACTGGTACCATTAGAGAGTTCAGCTTCGTGTTGGTTTCTGCATGATTTCCATTGGACTCGGGTTTAGATAAGATCATTGCTCTGATCTAAAGAATACTTGACCCTCCAAACTGTGTCTTGAAACACATGATCTTAGAGATATGTTCAGTGTATGACAACTGAACATCCATTTCAAAATGAAATTTACTGAAAAAGTAGAAAGACTGTACATAAATTAAGTTCAAAGTAAAACAAAAGAGTGAAAGTGAAAAAAAAACAAGCAAACAAACAAAAGACAGCAAACTGAAAATACAGAAAATCCAAGCTGCATGCATCAAACTTTTTCCCCACAGTACCTGCCCAAACATTAACTTACTATAAAAACTTACATGGTTTTTTGGCTTCTTAATATATTCTGCTAAGAACATGCAAAACTCTTTTTGACCCTTTTTATGGTCATCTGGAATTATCTAAGTGATCTTGGAGTGTAAGTTCTTGTGAAAGCCACTATCAGTTCTGCTCCCAGTTCACCTAAAGAGAGAGGTTTAAGGGATTTAGGTACCTGAAATTGTAGTTTTATAAGTAGCAAGATTCTCAAAAGTGCCCAGGTTCCTAATTTTCGCTATTAATTAGGTATCTGCTCTGCTCCAAGATGCTGTTGGCTGAATTTGTCCCCAGCTAATTTTATAAAAGCATTCATCTGTTACCACCATTTCCCTTTTGATGTATGTTTTAAGTGAGCCATTTCTGTGGTTTGTGTGAACTTGCAAAACAAGAAATTCTTGAAGCAAACTGTGTAAACGTTTCATAGGTGCGTACCTGGAAAGGCAATGATTACAATAAATGCTGCCTTAGCTATTTGCATGACAACGGGGCCTTTTTTTAATAAAAAGGGTTTGTGATAACGACAATCTCCCAGACACACGAGCCCACTCTGTGTATGGGAACCCACATTGAATACCAGGAGAAGGTATTCTAAAAGAACAAAAAAAGTGCCTGATTTTCGTGTGCCGAATCCATAGATCCATACAATTACTTCTTTCCTTAAGTATGCAACTGAACTCAGAAATATTAGAATAAGAATTCAAGCATGGATACAAGCATAACTTAGAGGCTAAACTGCAGTGTTCCAGCCCCTCAGAATAATTTGTCTGACCTTAGGCATTCTTGCTGCTGCCTTTCCTGAGAGCACATTTGACATAAGAAGGACGTGGCTTCCAGCCCTCTGACAGTGTCTTACAGCTCCTTCCCTCTTTTGTAAGCCAGCTGCAGGCAACCTCTGTTATGTACTGGACAACATCAATTCAAGCCACAGGCATAAGTACAGGCATGAGATGAGACACAATCTGGGATGCACCAGTGCTGTGGAGTCACTTGCTCACGTGGGAGATGCACATCCTGCCATGGAGGGGGAATGAACAGGTCCTGGGTCATCACCCTGGTGTTTCTATGTTGTCTGTGTTGGTACAGTGTGCACTATGTTTTCCAATAAGAAATAGAATTCTGATGACTGACATCAGTAAAATCTGTGTTTTGTTCCCAGAGTCTGCAGCTGAGTCTGGTGCAGGGCAGTGAAGTGCTCCTGGCTTGCCTACTCTAAATACACAGCATGAACACAGACCATCATTCTATGAAAGCAAAGCTCTTTTGCAAACATATTCTCACAGTTAATATCAGGCATCCTTGTTCTGCTTTATACTCCAGTATCTTACTTTTGCCTTTTCCTGATCCCAGCTGATCAATAACAAGTACTACCCATGAAGAAGGAAATTTTACCTTGGGATGCTGCGCTGCTGGAATTGCCTCACATTTCATACCAAGAGAGGTGGTGAAACACAGCCTCTCACACCAGGTTGTGGGACTTAAAGAAAATAAATACCTTTAACCTTACAGTGGTTGTGACATTCCTGCTAATTATCTGAAGATGCCACAAAAATTCTGTTTATTTGTTTCAAGTGTATTCCAGTTGAAAATATGGTATTGCCACCAAGCACAGGGAATTAGAGTTAACCAAGGCTACACACAGCTCGGCCATTGTGTGAATTTATATGTTCTGAACTCATTGCAAACTCCCCACTATGTTTCAATGCATAGTTAATTGCAAGCAAATGAGTAGTTTCATGGATACCAAAGCCTAAATGTGTGCTGCACTTTCATTTGTCAGGTGAATCCTGGTTTTACTGACAGAGAAGAAGTCCGTATATAAGTACAGTTACTTTGCACAACAGAAGAAATAATCACAACATTTTAACCTGAGTGCACAACAGCAGTGGGATGATTTTCTACTTACTGCCTTACAGAAACTCATCTACCACTAACAGCTAAATATAAACAAGCAAAACACACATGTGGACATGCAACAGGCAAGCAAAGGAAGCTCCATGGACACCTTTGGCACACTGACTGTGAAACTTCTCTTTTTTTGTACTGTGTTGTGGATGGTAATTAAAACTGCAGCCCCACTCCTCAAGTTAATGAGGGGGATTTGGTATCTTGAACTCTCTGGATACCAAATTACCTTCTTGCAAGCCCTGTGATAGACAACAAAGCATATTAAGGTTTTTAGGACAGAAGTATGAAGTTCTTTTTCAATTAGAAGCTCACCAAAAATGGGCCAGAGTAACATTTTCTGTCCTTAGCAAAATTCCACCAAAGTTCAACTTGGCTAAATCTTTATCTGTGAGGAAGTCTGTTCTGCCTGTGTATATCCATGTAAGTCAGAACCTTCTGTGCTCTCATGCACTTCAAACCTTAGAGGCTGTCTGTCACTTAATTTTGTTATTTATAAGGATTCCTGGACAGGAAAAAAAGATGGAGGTTCATTCCTTGGTTTGGAATAAATGATGAGCTAACCATTGTCAAAACCCTCCTGGTTCCTTCTGGGCAGAAAGGTTTGCAAGTGGATGCTTTAGTGTATTTTTAGATCCTGTTTGAACAGCTGACAAAGACAAAATAATTGACCACAGATGCAAAGTTAGAGAGAGGCAGAACTGAAAGAATCAGTGTACGTCTGGAAAATGTCTATGGGGATTGGAGGAGGATGGGCAAAATAGACTGAGTTTGATTCCTGGGACTGAATTTCACATGTATTTGATTGTTATATGACTCAACCTCCGACTAGTTTTATTTCCACTTAACATCATGTGGAGTGCCGGAACTGTGATATTTGGTTCTGGTTGAATAATCTTGGTTTGTTAAAAGGTTCAAATTCAAAGCCTTGAATCAAGGCTTTAAGAAAACCAGAGACTTTACATATGTGGACACAAGACATGTGAAGACATTTTTTGGAATTTAAGAGCAAGTCAGACTAAGTGACACAATATATATCAAGTGATCTCTCTTGTTGTACAGGGCACATGTAGAAGACACGTTCAAGACAGACGGACTTCATTTACATGAGATGTTCAAATGAAATTACTGTGGTTACTTTTAGTCTTGGGAAATTCCTCTGATGCTGTAATATATTCCTCTTATTCATAGAGGAATATTCATACAGTGATCTTCAGTTTTAATATACTTTCTGGCAGATCATAAATGAAATACATACTGCCTAAACATGTATAGGTTTCTAATAGCAGAAGAGCCTATACAGATTGCCTACAGCTGTCCCAACCACATGAAACAATTGAACAAGCTCCAGTAACCTTATTTTGCTGTAAATTCATTCATCAAATGTTAGATGTTAGGCCACAGATAAATAATGAACAGTTTGACTGCATAACATTGTCTGTTGGTACAATTTTTACCCTCTACAGCAATAAAATCCTTCCCATAGGATGTATACGAGGAAATATCAGACTTGTCTTCTTGTGCTGCTATTGAATGTCACAAACAAAGATCATGTTAGGAACAGATTGCTGAAGAAAGTGCCTTTATGTGGATTGATTTTCCAATCTTTGTCTAACCAAATGACAAGATCTGTCAATGCCCATCAGAGCAGATATTTGCAAGTATATTGTCTATATGTGGAAATTGATATTACCATCCTTAGCTGAGAAGCTTGTTTTGTTTGGGATTGAGTCTATGTAAGTTTAAAAAGAAGAATATGCAAGAATTGTAACTGTCTTTATATAGAACTCTCTCAATTGTGTCAATTAGAGAAGCGATTACTGCGTCTGAGACTTGAAAACATTTCCAGAAATTCAACATTTTCAGAGTCTTGAGTCAAAACCAAGAACAAACTGAAAGCCAAATTTATTCTGATGTAATTCAAATGGAGGATAAATCTGGTCTCAAGATTCCAGATCACGCTTTGTGCAAGTTTGGAAATGTCCCAACTTCTTTTTACTTACATTTGCTTATAATGTGGAGCAGGATAATAGGTGGCTATGGCTGTCACCTCTTTCACAAAGTCTTGGGGGCCATTCTTAATATCTGCCAAACATGTCACAGTCTTTCAGTGAAAGGTGGAATGAAATTCCATATTATTCTTGATTACTTTTCATACCAACTTTCACACAGAATACATAAGGCCCAAAATGCACTGGTTTACCCAGAGTCTGATTTACCACTTTTTCACCAGATAAATTCCATGGTTGTCAGGTTTCACACTAATTTAATATTCACACCAGTTAGAAATGGTTATAACAGAATGGGTCTCACCTGTCTTAAATTGTTATAATGGACTGCTGAAGTCACAGAAACACTGATATGGTAATTATGCACAACTTATAACTGCACTTACCTATGAAGACCTTTGTATTTTTATGATTGTTTTACAAGTTTCAAATTAAAGCTCAAGGGGCAATCTTTCTTTATATGATTTTGAGCCTGCTGTTATGTACATACCTATCTGCTGAATGGTTAAAAACACAAACATCTTTCTGCAAGGCGAATCAAACACCTTATAATGAAGGGATTGGAAGCCAGTTTCTTTTACTGATTTCAGAGTTCATTTAAACAGCTTTTCACTTATGCATCTGAGTAATTCAGACTAAATTCCAGATAGTCTTGAACATTTTTGATTAGACTGATGCAAGTTCTGCTGTTATCAATATAAGTTCTAGGGATTTTTGATCAAACTGAGGTGGCAAAGAAAAGAGAAACTCTTCAGATATGACATAATTAAAGATATATCATACCAACTAAATATCACTGTGTCCCCAATAGCAAGTCACCTACACTGTGCACATCAGTGTCCCACATGAGAACCACAATGGCTGGGCAGTACCAACCAAATACAGATTTTGAAAAGTAAATAACAAAATCTGACAAGTGCTTTGAAGTCTGGGAATTAAAAACAGAGAAGGAAAGCAAATGTATAGGGGCTTTGTAATGCTTTGGCCCTCAAAGACTTTGAAAATCTGGAACACATCTTAGCATCACATGTCATATCTAGAAAAGGTGTAGGATAGCCAGGGTTTACATTTGCCTTAGGCAGGAAAATTATTGAAGTGATTATATTCCAAATATTTCATAACAAGGTATCTGGAAATTAAAATTCTTTGTTAGTCAATCAATATTTATGAATGTGAAAACTAGGTAAGATCCTATTCTCAATTTTCATGCATAGCAAACTGAGAAATGCTCAACCCCTGTGATAGCATCTCCTAACCACCAAAGGTCATAATTCAGGGGTTTGGTCTATTTTTTTGTACTTTGAAGACTAGAACTGGGAGAGGTTGGTGGAGTTTTTCTGGGCTTTTTTTTCTATTTTCTTATCATTTGGTTCCAATTGCAGTAGTGAAAAAAATGCTGTGTTTTAGATATGTCTGCCCCAGCGTGTACCTGAGCCTGAAAGACCACTTTTGTGGTGTGCATTGATGATGGCAGGTTCTTGGGATACAATCTGACCATCAACTGAGCTTCACAGACTATGTCTACTCCTGGCCACCCCCATGGTAAAATACAACTTGATAGCTTAAATCAGCCTACAAACTCATTAAATTTTGGTAACTTGGTTGATCATGAACATCCATACACAGCTTACATCTCATTTTCAAATATGTCCTGCAGACAATCTCCATCACTTAATTAGGCACTTGGGGAGGCAAGTCCAAGTTTGGTTTTCAAATGCAGGTAAGCAGATTGCATGTGTAACTAAAACTGAACATAAGCACACTCAAAAAAAATCTGTCCTAATGTTACCATGTCTGTAGCTGCCCCTATATGGACACAGGCTCCTAATCTAAATGAAAAATGTTAGTTCCATCTCGCTGGACAAATAGATGGTGAATGTGTCAGGGTAGAGTAAAAGCAGAACTGAGGATCAACCACACACCAGTGGCATTTTTCAGTGAGAAGCAGTTTCCATGCTGTGCACACAGTAAATGCACTGCAGTTGCAGGCACTGTATAGACAAGCACAGAGCAGCTTGAGTAGCAACAGAGAACTGAGTTAAAATCCATCTTAGATAAGCTCCTACTTCTTTCCTTTGGCAAAGGAAAATTAATGTACTCTGCCCTGAACTCTCTGCTCAGGTCTGCACGATGTAAACAGTCCTACTGATTCTCCATTAGCAAACTCAGTTATTTCTCTACCCACTTCACTGGTTTGGCATTGCCAAACAGGCCCACAGCTCTTGCACCTTTGTCTAGATAGGTGAGATTTCTCTGCTCCAAGAGGTCTAACATTTACCTTCTGTTTCAGTTTTTTTGCCCACCTACACTGTGCTGACCAATGCCCTTGGTCCAGCACCTTCATTTTCAGTCATACCTTACGCATCAACCTACCCAAAGGTCATCAGAAAATCAGAGGTATAAAGGTAATTGTTTCATTCTCCAGAGTTAGAACTAGACTTTCACAAAGGAATAGCAGTGGACTGTATGAGCAGATTCTTAGTGGTCAATTGCTGTAAAGAACCATTGCTTAAGAAGAGAATGGTCTGGTTCCTCTCCTTTCCTTTCCCTAGTAGAGCTTGAAAGCATGTCCCAGCTGTTTGCACAGACCCACAGAAGGATTGGGGTTGGAAGGGACCTCTGGAGATCATCCAGTTACATCACATAACTAGTGCTCACTGCTCTTTCTCATCATGTCACTCAGAGGCAATGCACACCCACAATATAGCAATTTGTTTCAGTAGTTTGTCTTTTTCAAAGCCTATATAGTTTGATATAGTAAGAAAGTAAATGAAAGATATGTGATTTACTGTTGGGAGAGTATTTTAGCATTTTAAGGTGTCAGGGGAAAAAAATGCATAACTCACAAAATATCACTGATTTTATTTTAAACTTGTTCATTCAGAAAATTTCCCCCTTCAAGACTGTTTTGCAGTCAACTGTAGTGAACACAGAAATCAAAGTAGACAGGGAATTATAAAGTCCTGACCCACTGTCCTTTGAGGAAAATGGGAACTAAGCCCTACAAGACTAAAGAAATGAAGTCCAAAACGTGTATTCCTGGATTCCAGCAAAGAGAAACTCGTAATTCCTAAATCACACTTTGCCTCTATATTGTACTTCCTAAGAGCAAAGCAAAAAGTCCAGTGTTTCACCCACTGTTACATCGTGTGCTTCCCTCCTGCCCTGCAGAGCGCACGGGAAGGGGATGCCGGAGTGCACCACAGGCTCCTCGTGCTTCATCCTTCTTCTGCACAACAGGCTCCCAGAGTATTCCACAGGGAGAGAACCAGAATGGCAGACACAGACAGAGCAACTGCAGAAGACAATTAAGGAAGAATAATGGAATTGAGTGGTAGATTAGTGTTATTAATTTTTTTAAAAAATCTTATAAAAAATATCCTATTAGTTCTGAATGAGGTCAAACCTGGTTTGGGATGGAATACATATGACTGGCTTTCCTTTGTTTTCTGAGTGCAATAATTGTTAAAAGAGCTGAAATATTTTTTCATAAAATGACTATGAGTTTTAAGAGGTGACATTTGAAGAAGGATATAAATTATAGAGCAAACATCTAAACGTTTTCATAATGTTGAAATGGTTATTATAAAAAATGTATTTGATATAATAGGAAGCATATGTTTCATTAGGCTGAATCCACAGAAAATGTTCTCTACAGAGCAACTGCATAATCTTTCACATTGAATATACACTATTCACCTCCCAAAACATGTGCACTGGAGCCTTTTTCACAAAACAAACCTCTGCTGTTGTAAGGAAAAGGAACTTGGAGTCAGAATTTTCTTAAAAGATTTTGACTAAGGGAATCTGCTGCCTATATTTGCAAAGATGCTTCCACAAGCTGTAGTGAAATAAAACTGTCTGCCAATATAGGTTACAACATATACATTTTGCATACTTGAAGCTCGTTTAAGCCACTGAATTCCTCTCTTGTATTTGGGATTCAGAAATGCCCAACGGCCCCAACTGGAAGCCTCACCATTAAATTCACTGGAGTTTGTGTGAACAGCAGCTCCAGTCAAGTAATACAGGATTGAACTCACAGCAAAATAAACGTAGGAGGAGTTTTTTTCCACAGCTCTTACACCAATCTGTCCCCTTAGTTGGGATGATTTAGAGCCAAGTGTTGCTCAGCCACGTAACGCTCTCACTGACGTCACTGGATCAGATAACAGGGCCTGACCTTTAAAGATAATTTAATGAGTACAATGATGAAAGAGATTTTAATGACTTCATGGTATATACTCTTCAAGTTACAAACAAAGCATTTTAATAGCTTTTTGAAATATGCTGTCTTTAAAAATCATCATCCACAGAGACAGACGTGCACTGCAGCCATCGTGGCTTACTGTGCTTTATTAGCAGATAGATTGGATGTGTACCAAAACCTTCCAACAAAACCTATTAATCTTTATTTTTAAAGTGATACATCTCTGCAAACATGAACATTAATACAGGAAATGTATTTTTCCCTTGTGTAAGGGAAAAATAAGCGTCTAATATGCCCACTATAACAAAATCACAAAACCTACAGATCTACATACTCATTTGAACTAAGTGATCAGTGTAATGCAGCTATGGATGTACCACAGTTGATAAACTGACATCAGGGACAGACACTGTGGTACCTTTCAGGCTTTAGAGAATGAAGAGAAATCAGCACAGAGATGGTAAATGTGCCAGCTAAGGCTATTCACAATTCGAATGACTGAAATTTCAGCAGAGGTGCCTCATGCTCAAAACATCAATTCATGCCAAAACATACCGAGAGATGATTCCTTCTTAAAAAACAGTACAGGACAATTTAGCACCCCCCAGCAGGTAAGTGTCAGGAACATACCATAAGCATATGTTTTTATGCAAGCAGGTGTGGCTGCTGGCAAGGATGGTGACTAAAAATGTTCAGGAACACAGTAAAAGTCACACAGGCAAAAGCTTGGAATTGTCTCATGTTTCTATGTCTAAAAGTTAAATACTAAAGTTGGAACCTGCACCCTTTTAAAACCAAGGTACTGCAGCAGTCCACCCTGTCTCTTGCTGGTGCCTATTTTTAGAGTAATAGAAACATTAAGGTTGGAAAAGACCTCCAAGACCACCTTGGACTCAATGCCCACTAAGTCAATACCACCATGCCCATTAAACCATATATATCGTAAAGAACAGCAGTACAGAAGTTACTGTGTCTAGTTAAGACATAGATGATTACCTTGCAGAAGATTACACAAAGGCATTTGAAGTCAATTCTTCCCCAGTAAACTTTTGGGCATTTCCAGCTGTTAAAATAGATTCCATTTAAGGCAGTGCATTTCCAAAAACATCAAATTACCTTAAGATCACTATGAAAAAAAAAGGAAGATAGGTGTTTTACACAAGAGGAAAATTATGCTCTGGTTTTTTCTACATCTTTAAGTCCTAAATGACCATAAAGAACCAGGATAAAAAGACCTGACTGAAGTCATATAGACAGTCAGATGTTGAGCCGAAACAAGTGCATAAATCTTGGTATCCCAACTCAGTGTCCATCTAAATGCATAGCCTTCCACCTCATCCCTCATAAAAAACAGAGACCTGAAAAAGGATTACTGAATGTTGTATTGTGTTCTGTTTGTGCTGTCCTTCGTAAAATGTATCCCCACTCTACTTCAGGTTGTTCCGTATTCCACAGAATAAAAAAAAAAATAGTTCATTATTATGCATTTGTGTTCATTACTGAGGAGAAAACAGCACTGAAGACCTCCAGAGAAGTAAAACTGTTTGTCAAACTGACATTTGTTGCCTCGTGCCTGGGAAAACATTTCTTATGAAATTTGGACTTTTAAAAGTCCAGATAAAGGTTTGGGCTCAAAATGAATGCTGATTGTCAAAACTGACAGCAATAAACAATGGCTGCTTTCCTTCTTTGACAGGAGTTCAAATCTCAGGTTTGCCACTGGAAAACACTGCTTCTGCTCCAGTTCTTTGGGCAATGCATTGCTGAGCCAATATGAGTTGCACAAAAATTACTGACTTTGGAGTCCCTACAGAGGCTGATGCTGCCAATCAGAAGGGCTGGAGGTCTGCAGCATTGCTGTTTAGAACATCATGCTGCATTATGTGAAACCATAATTTTTATGAAGTGATAGAACCACATTTATCATAAATTATTAAAAAATGAGGAGGTCTCAAACATAAAAATGCCATAAGGTGGAATGCAGAAGATAATGTTTTAAATGAAAAATACATGTATCCCAAGTAAGACAGTTTCAGTGAAACAGTCTGAAATGCAGAAGAGAGCCCAGTTAATCATCCAACCTGTACACATACAACAACACAGCCCAGGATGAAATGGCTCAGTGCCAGTCAGCCTGCACAAAAAACTATTTAAATTATCATAGCTCTGCAGCGCTTATAGACTAAGTATGCACAGATAATTCTGCTTCCACTGAAGCCAAGGGAAAGATTTTGCAGGTATGTAGTGCAGGTAGCAAATCTGCAGTGTTTTGCAGTGAATGAGTTAAGTTACTTATAGAAATAAAAGAGGGATAAGACATGAAAGACCTCAAGTTCTGAAGTTCCAACAAAATAAATAAATACCAGATAAACCTAAGTATGTCCTTTGATTTCTTATTCCCTCCTCTCCCACTTTACCCAAATGGTCTAGCCCATTCACAGCTCAAGTCCACATTCATCTTCCCTTCCTTCTCTTGCCAGAGATATTTTCTTGTCCTAATTCCAAAGAGAGCTTTCCCAACCCAACTCTTCTCTGCTCCTTTGACACTCTAATCATCCCTCCAAGGAGTGAGTTCAGAATGCACAATGTCCTGGTCACCCATCCTTCCCAGCTCTGTGATCCTGAGCAAAACACAGAATGTGATATTGCACTGTGCTCTTTCACTGTGATATTTCACTGTGATATAATCTTTCTGACCTTTAGAGAGACAAATTAAAGACAGCTTTTGTGTCTGCTGGTATGGAGAGAGGAAGCAAAATGCTTATGAATGTCTGAGGCTATGCCCCATATCTTTTGACGACATGAGAAGAGTTCTGCAAATCACCAAGTATCCATATTTTAGCTCTTTTGTTATAGTGCAAATACTTTCCTCCAACTATTTTTTCTTGGCACCAGAATAAATAAACATACTATTTTTCTTGCATTTACATCATTCAGCGATGTCCATAATATACTAGTTCCCGTATGGACAATAATTTAACCTAATTTTGTCCATCTACCACTTAATAAGGCACATCTACCTGAAGAAGAAGCAAAAAATTAGAGTGTTTCCCACTGAATGACTTTGAACAGAATTTACTTTTTCAAAAAGCTTTCACAAGATGGTTCCTCTGAAGTTGTCCTAATTTTCAAAGCTTTTGTTACTATGTGATGAGTAAGAACTTGAGGATGCAACAGTCATTAGAAATCCACCTTCATTAGACATAATCGTTCAATATATCCAAGTAATTACTGTTGCAGCTCTGTGCCAATTGAATAATACCTGATTTATCAGCTCATAATAAACAAAAATCTGTTCTGCTACCTGGATGGTAATCTTCAAAACATGCTTCTCATTATCATCACAACTAATCTCAGTCAGTTCAAAGAAGTAACACTATTGGCAGCAACAAAAGATTCCCTGTCAATGCCCTTGTGAAACGAGAGAGTCACACCTTCTTGTTGCTCCAAAAAGGTGGCAGTTCCAGCAGTGGAAACAATCAAGTGAAAAACAGAGGGCTTATGAAGACCTTAACAAGTGCACAGGCCTGGTGCTGCCTTCCGAAGGTTACGTTCACCCTGAAGACGCTGCCAGCAGGATGAAGGGAGGCTCTAATTTAAGACTTGGTCCTACATATTTCTGAGCAGTCTGAACTGCAAAGCACGCAGGCAGAGAACTGAAGAGATTCCAGACACTAATCTGAAGCACTCAGTACCTTTCAGGACTGACCTAGCCCTTTCTGAAGTGGAAACAGTCAAGAGAGTTGGACAGGACTTCTTAGGGCCTGCACGACAAGCTCTGTAACTGCATCTCCTACATCAGCATTTTGGTGGATTCTAGAAGAATATATTGATCGTGCAGCAGAGATAAGCTCCTTTAAATCCTTTTAGCTGACATTCCTATGCACAAGTCAGCCATGACTGGCATTTCATCATTTACATGTGGTCCTAAAGAACTGTCACTGAGCACTGTGAGTGAGGGCATCCAAAGCCTCCGCCCTGTCTGCCACAAGGAAGCATTGCCAAAGGTGTCTGCAGTTGAACTATGAGTTGACCACATTTAACTAAAAGTTAACTACAAGTTAACTTAAAGTTAAGTATATAAAATGGTTAAAGTTAAGTAAAAGTTTAACTACAAGTTATGATGACAAATGAGAGCCAAGCAATCACTTCAAGTCCTCCAAAAGTCAGCACATACAGAATCTGAAATGGACATTTTCCAACAGGGTGAACAGGCTCTGCTCTAAGTAAAAACAGAGCAACCCTTCAAGGGCAGAAATAAAATGTGATAGGCATGCACAATTTGGTATTACTCTAGCATTACTCTGACATACCATTTTACTGCTCAATATTTTATTGCAAGCCACCTCTTAGCCAAACCGAAACCCACAGTGACTATTTTACATTAGAGAGTCTGCTTCATTAAAAAGCAGCAATGTGGGTAATCTGTCATTTTGTTAGGGATATTTTTGTACTGAAAATGAACACTCCTGCAGTGGGAAACAGTTTGTGGCAGGAGTTAGGTGAGGGTGCTAAGTGCTACTGAAATACAGTCAGAGTTGAGGAAAACTGCCACATCATATACTGAAACTAGGTCATTCTTTGTATTTGGAATACGATCCACCCCACAGCCAGACACCAGGAACATTTTTTCCCATTAATAACTGTCTGCTGCGAAAATAAGGGGAAAAGATGATCTGATACTCAGAATCAAAAGCAATTAAAACTGGGGGCAAGCAAGATAGGTGGGACATATGTGCTGAGTTTCTGGAAGATAGAAGGCAGAACTTCCAGGATAAATGCTACATGCTGAGATTAGTTTTAGTCAGCTGAGATCCAGGTCAATAGCTGTTTCAAGACATGGCTGCAGGCTGCAAAATCTGCCAAGAAAGAAGGCTACATCCCTGGGCAGGTAGCCAGCATTAAGCATATTGCTGCTGCAGCCAAAGCACTACTGGCAGTGAGGTCTGTATCAATTATGCAGTCCAGCATAAACTCCTTCAAGTATGGGCTGCACCCACTCTGATAAACTATTCCCACTTCTAACTCCATTCAGAAAAACTATCTGAACAAGGTCTTCCTAAGAGAGGCCTCCAGAAACTTCTCAATCTGCCCTGACCAAGTACCTTCTCAAGGCTTTAAGATTCCTGTGCATAAAGCTACCTTCCAAATCTATGTAATGAGGATAAAATAGAGGTCCCATCGTAAAGAACTCAGAGCAGGAAGAAGGAGCTTTGTGCAATGTGATGCATTTCCATACTTACCTGTAAGATCTGAGAGATACCAAGACTATTGTAGCCTGAAGTACTCTCAGAACTCAGCTCTACATGTTCTTTTTCCCACTTGTCAAGCAAGCAACAGGCAGACTTTCTACAGATGTCATCAGTCCTTAGGGTGAAAAACTCTGGGCTCTTTTTAAGAAAGACTTTGTGTCACTTTATGTCCTGTATATTTGCCATGTGAGAACACTTCAAAGTCAGACAGGACTGATTAGATCACCAGGCAAGGCACAGTCCTGGCAGCAGGTCTCTACAGTAGAGGACTCACCCAATTAGTCCCTCCTGGGATAAAGAGCAGAGTCTTCACAAAGCCAATCTAATAGGAATTTCTGTAGGCAAATAGTGTGGAGAGATGAAAAAAAATGGGCAGGAAGGTGTAACAGAGGTATAAGAGAGCTGTTAATTTCCACAAGTCGTAGAAACACAATAGCAGCACAATCATCAGTCTAACAGAGTGCCTCATGAAATTTCTTGCCACAGGATGTTGTGGATGCTGGAAGATCACAAAAGCTTGCAAGGGATTAAACAAATTCACTGAAGAAATCTCATTAAAGCTTTTAAACACAAAGATGATCCTCTGGCTCAGAAAGCCCCTGAATATAAAGTAATTTGGGGAGTTGATTATTCTGGGAACGTATCACTGTGCTTGTTCTTTTCTTCAGTATCTACCAGAAGTGACTATCTTTTGGTTGTTGGTGGTTTTCTTTCAGATAATGCATAAAAAAACATTTAGAAGTGAAAAGTATGTTTATATCTGTGTTCCTTTCACTATGAGCTGAAGAGGCTTTGTGAGAAGGACAAAAACCTCAGTTCACTGGGAGACTAAGGAGGCTAAAGGAACAGGACAGCCACTGAGGGCTCGGTCCAGGGCACAGATGACAGGTTTGCTCAACTCGAGGATATTTCTGGGCCTCTAGTTCTTGAAGATGCTGACATCATTTTAAGTGCACTGAGGTGGTGTGAAGGCCTGGCAGAGATAGGCTTGGACTTCTGTCTGTAAAGGAGTAGAAGAAAGAAATGTAGAGCTATAGAAACCAAAAGCAAACAAACCCTAATGGACTGTGGTCTGACCTGATCTGAGCCCACCACATCACCACACAGACAAGGAGCTTGCTTATCTTCTTTTTTCTTTATTTTATTTAAAACTGATATTTGGAATTATAGGAATATAGGGATAGTCTTAATTTATGCCATTCCTCTGTTGCTTCCCCCACTGCTCAGCAGCATTCCTCCAAAAAACCATGAAAAAGACATGAAATTAAAATAAAAATTGCAGAGGAAAGCAATACCATGTCTCTGTTAAGTAGTACAAGTTTGTGTACTGTTATTATATGGCAGCCAGTACTTAATTGATATAAATTAATGGTTGGGAAATATATTTCCAGGACCCAACAAAGGACAATAGTTTGGGTTTGGATTGAGCATTTGGCATGGCAAAGATTGCACCAGTTTCCATTGCTCTGAGGTTTAGTTTGATGTAGGGTTTTTTACTAGAAAATAACTTACATAAATTTACTTTGAATTACATCATCCTTTATATCCCATCTCTTTTAAAGACAGCTGATAGTCACTGATCTATATAATGCTTAAACAGCTGATGTGTCACAGATCTTTTTCTCAATTTAAACACTATTTCAGATCTGGAGTTACTGTTTTCAGACCACTTGGCCCCTCTCATCTACCCCTACAGAATCTTCTAAGAAAGTGCAAAGCAACAACACTTAAAACAGATTGTGACATATTACTGGTTTCCCTTATTTGGAAAATTTGCAGGAGAAAAATTTTTGTTATTTTCCTCACACTTTCAAATGAATACATTCTGTAGTCCATTCTTTACACATCAGGAATAATGTTTTCTCCTATCACTGTGTAAAAGGGGCAGCTGTTTTGAAGGATCCTGAGCAAACTTCTGCCCTGTGCCTCTGTCCTATTCAAGCCATACCATTTAATATTTCTATTCAGCTCATTGAAAAAGTAACATCTGGAGATGTGAGGCAATTAAACCTCATTCAGATTTGAATCTAATTAAAGTGTTGACTTAAATCAAACTCTTTGCATAAATAGATAAGTAAAATGTGCTAGTTACAAGGGAAAAAATCAGCAATAGACAATAGTTACCATACAATGATACACCCAATAGTACATGTTGTCTTATGGTTTCCTTTATTAGGAGGTTGACATGGTTTGGAGCTCACAGCCTCAACTCCCTAAATTTTGCTATCATGACGGGAGCTTTTAATGTGACTTCAATCCTGTCCCTGAATACTGTGCTAACAACTGCTTTCATTCAGAGGACTTATTAATAGACTTGAAAAAGCAATGAATTTGAAGAATAACACTGCAGCCTTCTTTTGGAGACTTGCAACTTTTATGAATGAGTTGTGCTCAGCATCTCATCTACTTTATGTTAGGGGCACTTCATCTCGTTTCACATGATGATGAAGTTAAGCCATAAAATATATTCCTCTACAGACAGGTTTTTTACCTCTCACCAACAAGCAAAAATTTAGAAACTAAAGGAGAAATGAAGTCTCAAGAAAACATGCATTTGGGTCCAGGCCTGGGTTTATTTATGTCAATTCCCAACTGCAAAAAAAAATAAATCAGGGGATCATGAACACCTTTGAAGGTTCCCCTTAAATTTCACAGATGTTCTTATCTGACTAAACAGAGAGGGCTGTTGAAAGGATTCAGTTTGCTTCTGAACTTTCCTTTCAAAATTCCTCATTATGGAATCAGCAAAGGCTGAAAGGTTAGAATGGTAATGAGAAATCAGATTCCATTTGAGACACATCTAGTTTACAGCAACATTTCCAAGAGCAGAAATAGCTCACTGCCTCTGATAAATGAAAGGTAACCTCCTCCTCCTCCATAAGTGAAGAGGACACTAAAGGGAGGCAAACGCTGATTTACTGCAAAGGAAATGCCTGTGAAAACACAACTTTCCCTTCTTATTTTCTTGAGTAGTTAAACCTTTCTTTTTGATTTCTCTAATCTAGCTTCTAATACAGTAGATGGGAAATATTTCACATTATTTAAGTCATAAACCACTAGCTCAGGTGGGTTTGATTATCAATTGCAGGAGGTGGCACATTTCCAACATGCTACCAAGTGAACTTATATGCTTGCTATTCATGAATTCTTCATCTTGTGGTATCTTATCATTTGATTTATGGACTGTTTGGGTTTATAGCTTTTAGACTTATGTTCAGTTTTGTTTAGCTTTTGCCTTTTGTACTTTGGCTTCTATTTATAAAATGAGAGCTCTGAGTAGGATTTGGGCTGCATACCTGCACTCTAACAAGGCTGGGGGAAGGTTCCTGACAGGGCACACACTTTTCACTTGCAACTGGGAAATGCTATGCTTTTTTTCAGCAAACATCACCAGGAACAGGCAATGGAAAGCCAGATGCTACGTGAAGATTTTCTCACTAAAACCACAGCTTTGGAACAAAGCAAACCTCAAAGAGTCAAAACACCACCGACAACAAACAGTCTAAAAAATGTTACCCTGAATCCTGTGGTTTCTTGGTAAAATCATCTCTTAAAAAGCCTCACAAAGTGCATGTCAGACATTCAGATACACCAAATAATTAGTGATGGGATAAACTTTAAAAGAACTGCTCTATGATTTAGATCACTCAAACCCTGGAAAGTCTGTGGGCCTGGAGTAAACCAGAGTAGACTTCACTGAATTTGTTGCATCTTCTCAGATTTACTCCAGCTGAGGTCTAGCTCGTTTGTTTAGTTAGACATCTTGATGTTTTCCATGTCCCTCATCTCTGTCTCTCCTCTTTCATGCCAAACCAGAATGGTCTCTGCTCTCCTGACCCTGTCATTCCAGGCCTGTGACTCCCGGCTGGTTCAGAGTGAAACCATTTCAGATTTCATCCAGCAAGCATAATGCCTTTTCCCACCACCTCAGAAAGTAAGGCAAGATGTGATTTTGCTGGTTAATGCACAAAAAAATCTTTTGCAGAGATACTCAGGGTTCAGAATGATTTGTCTCATAGAACTGCTATGACCCCCTTATAAACTGAGTTTTAGGCACAAGGACAACCATATAGTGAACGGTGATCTACTGTCATTCACAATTACAGCCAATTTTGATGGTGTCAATGCTAATACAGTAAATGTACAGAACTACTATTGATACTGCTCAAAGCACAAGTGCCTGCTATTGTGATTTGACATTTAAATGGACTGGCAAAGCCTCAATTCCACTGAAATCAAGTCATCTTGCCACTGATTTCAGCAGAACCAGGTTTTTATGCATAAAAAATGGCAGTTCCTATTATCCCAACATAGATACTTTATTTGCTGCAGGAAATAAAACCGTTTAGTTAAAATGCAATGAACAGGTATTGTTACACTGCAGATGAAAGACCCCTCTCTATAAAACCCAGTGTTTTTCATTCCTGAAGCCAACGTTGACATTAGAGATTCTCATCCCATTCTAGTGGCTTGGCTGCTCACCATCTGCTACAGAACTATGGTTAAGCACTCAAGAGCTCCTACACTCCAGGGAAGCAAACGCTTCCAACAAAGACATTTTTATCCCATTACTCTTCCTTCAAATGTGACTCAAACATTTTATGCAGACAATACACCGACCTTTGGGGCATAGAGGCCAGGAGAAATGCTGCACTACAAGCCCACTTTGCAGCTAATTTTATTAGAAGAATGATAAAATTGTATTGTTTTACATGAATTACGGCAATGAGTTACTCAGTGGTGGAATCTACAGACTAGACATCTTGTACTGGGGTTTGTCACATAGCCAGCAAAAGCATTATCATCTATTAAACCAGACTCCACTTACAACATTATTTTTAGGATCACATTTCCCCTGTGCTAATTAACTGCATTCACAGTTATATCATTATAAAATATAGCTTAATATATATTGCTCAGTTTTCTTCTTCTCCATGCATTGCAAACAACACAAAATTAGTATATGCACAAAAGAGCTTCCTTTTTTTCCCTGATACTTTCGAAATTAATTTCTTCCTTTGACTTGTACCCAATGCAGTCCTTTTATCATTAGTTTTCATAACACTAGTAAGGCATAACATCACCTTACATTGAGATTATCTGCTCACTAGCCAAAGACAGTCCCCATCTTAAGAAGTTTACTATCATTCAAGGGGAGGAAAAAGAGGCTTCCTATTAAAAAAAAAAAAAAAAGACAAAATTTTCAGAGCAAAAATTCAAAAACTAATAAAAATACTTGCTTCCCTTTGCTTTTGGAATAAGCAAAGAACTTGATCTGCCTTTGGCACCTTTCTAACACAGTGACATTTGTAAGAACAGATACTGAGTCCATACACAAATATTGTTACACAGGCACAGTAACTCCTCATTCAATGAGTAGACATGCTAATAAAACTGTAGAGACATCAAAATGTGGCCCAAAGTTATCCCCAGTCAATCCTTGTATTTCAGTACAGGTTTGTCAGACAGGTTTGTCTTCTCCTTGGATGGCAGTAAAGAAGTTTATCCAGAGATGTTCAATAAAACACACAAATTACTATTTATGCACCAAACCTGAGAATCAGACATATTACTCAAAAGGGGGAAAAAACCCCTTTTATTACCTTCAAATAGGACTGAAGAAAACCATGGAAAGGGAATAGAAAAATCAATGTCATACAATGTGTGATAGGTCAGGTAATGGAAAGCAGATATCATGTAGGTATTGTGGGATGTGAGATCTCAATGGAGAGATTCCCCAGGATTTCTGTCTCAGTCCAGGCTTGGTACAGCTGAGCAGTGACCCTGTTAGGCTACGTGCTGTGTAGCTACTACCTCTTGCAGTGTCCACACTGTGTATCTCTGCTTCCTGTGGCTCCCAGGACCCACCAGAACAGTGCAAACTTCAAAACTGAAATAGTCCTGTGAAAGAAGCTGCAAAGCACCTTCTGAGAAATGTGAGATAATATCTGCAAAACAGAATTTCAAAACTGGTACCTAAGGGACAGGAATTAAAATTAATATCCAACAAATAATTTCTATGGTGACCAGTTTTTCTCTTGGTTCCACATGTAACTTGTCACACATTGTCATCATCATGGCTAGGCTTCGCGAACGAAGATTTGGGAAGGGCTCTACCCATTTTTCATGCAAGCGCGTTGGTGGCTAAAAAGGCCAATACGAGAAAGGCAAGTCCGGTTGCAAAAGACACTGTGACAAGTTACATGTGGAACCAAGAGAAAAACTGGTCACCATAGAAATTATTTGTTGGATATTAATTTTAATTCCTGTCCCTTAGGTACCAGTTTTGAAATTCTGTTTTGCAGATATTATCTCACATTTCTCAGAAGGTGCTTTGCAGCTTCTTTCACAGGACTATTTCAGTTTTGAAGTTTGCACTGTTCTGGTGGGTCCTGGGAGCCACAGGAAGCAGAGATACACAGTGTGGACACTGCAAGAGGTAGTAGCTACACAGCACGTAGCCTAACAGGGTCACTGCTCAGCTGTACCAAGCCTGGACTGAGACAGAAATCCTGGGGAATCTCTCCATTGAGATCTCACATCCCACAATACCTACATGATATCTGCTTTCCATTACCTGACCTATCCCAATTTCCCAATATCCTGAATAATACACCTGACTGCACATGCATGACAGATACCTCCATCACACAAATAAAAAGGGGAAAGTAAGAAATTCCCCCCAAATTCTGCTCAAAGGTTACTGTACAGATGCAGGATGCAAAAGTCCACATAAAAGACCTGTCAGCATCCAAGTTAGCAGGGAACAACATATGTAAATGAAAGATTAAATGGGTCTTTTTAATTTCTTTTTGAAAAATAATAAAAGAAAAAAAATCAGGATAGAAATATAAACGACCCCTCTGAGAATGCTTGGGAGGTATGTAGTTCTAGATACTTGAGAGATATACCTGTTTTCTGTTAACTTTATGATGATGGGCTGCCTGAACATGCCTGGGGTAAGAATAATTGCTCTAGTGCTCTTCCAGCATATCTGGGGACAAGGATCCAAACCAGCTGCCCTATGCTACATCATGCCATTTATCTCCTCACTTCCTCTGAGGATGCATAACTATGGATGCATTGCATGGGAACAAATTAGATGCTTTTTAACTAACTCACAGCCTCAGTGCTAAACCCCAATGGTTAATGTTACATGTGAACTTTTGGAAATTACTATTTCCTCTATGGTTTGAACAGATCTTGTGTGATCTCATAACTCTCTTGCTAGAGTACATAAAACTTTTTGCTCTTTTTGTTTTCCCCACTTAGTCTTTTAAACATGCATAGATATTATGTTAAAAACTATGAAAGCTGGGTATTTTTTGTGTCTTGCTTGTGTTTTTCTCTTCTGATTAACTCTAAATATGACTTTTTAGGGATTCCTTAAAGAGAAAACGCTGCAGTTTGGGTCCCCTGTGTGCACCCAAAGGTCTTACTGGCCATGGCCAGTCTTACCTGGGGCCAAGGGCCCAGCAGCTCCTTTTGATCTCAGCTCTGGGCTCTCAGTTCTTGTCAGAGCCATGTCCCGTGTGCACCTGCCTCCAGCTCAGCAGGATCTGTTTTGTTGCTGTGCACTGGCTTGGTGAGCACTGAATCTGATCTGTGGATTGACCTCCCAGCTTGAGCTCAGACCTGCTGCATCACCATAACCCTTCCTGGAGATCTGGACTCCTGGTTGATCCCAGTCCCCTCCCCAGTCCTGTCTTGCTCCCCTCAGCCGGGTACTGAGGGGCTCAGCCCTGCCTGGTGTGTCACCATGCTCAGTTCCTTATCCTTTCAGCAGCGGTTGTCCCCTCTTGATCCCTGGCAGCCCATTCCTCAACCTTTTCTAGCTTCCAGATAGAAAACACAGCTTGAGATGATGGATTTTTTTTTTTAATACACTTAAACATAACAACACACTGTGTGTTTTAACTCACAGAGCCTTTGCTTTGAGCCCATTGACACAGCTGTGGCAGGACTGTTATACCCTCTAGCTGTCCGAAACTTATTTTTCTTTTAAGAGCTCGTCCTGTTTTTCCTGGGTAGACTCACTGTATGCACCACATTATCCATACTTTGCTGTCACAGCCTCTAACTGACAGCTTGTTTGTGGAATTTTTGGAACTGAAAAAGTGAAGCTCTCAATATCTGAGTTTCTGCCTATGACACCAAGACGGGTCTCCCTTCTGTCGCCGTCACACACATCCCCTTAGGAGATGAGGGGCTGCAGAGCTGAAGCTGCAGTAAACTGGTTTTCAGTTCCAGTTTACACTATGCCTGAAATCATTTGAGCTTCTTTAGTACCACGAGTGAAGTTAGACTGAAGCCTTAGCACATGCCTGAAGTTAGGAATGGTTTCAGCGATTGCCTTCAGGAAAGATAGTCCTTAATGTAGAGTTCTGTGCTCTCCTAAATTGGATCCCTACTGATTAAAATGCATTTTTGAAAAGCCAGTCATGGTGGATCATGTTTTAAATGGAAGCTGTTTAAAAAGATAATTAAAAGAATAATTACTATAATGAAAACTTAACATGTCTAGAAATGACCAAAATTATCACAGCTGTCTTCCATGAGTTTAACTTTCTTCTTTTCTGCTAGCAAAAGCCAAGATATTAAAGATTTTCCAGCTTTACCACACAGTGCTGCATTTTTAGATTTGTGGACAGACTGAGTGATCTTCAGCCAGCATCTGAACCCACAGCCTCACGTTCTGGTTTCCCCTCATTACCACCACATCACATCTTCTACAAAGTCAGATTTTCCCAGTCAGTGCTGTATGGCCCTGCCTGAAATGCAGGTTAACAGCAGCAATGCACAAAGAAAAGTAAGTTGCCATGTCACACGAGGGCATCGCACAGCGTTACATAAGATGGCTCCCTCTTGGTTATTAGTTTTATGTCAGTTTTGGCATACACTCAAATCCAATGTGGAAAAGACTAGTTAAGGAGTGAAGAATGAATTGCCTTCATTAATATTCAACCACGGGTTTTAGGTCCATTGTGACATACTCTTGTGAACGGCTGAGCTGAGCAAAAACCAGTCGCTGTGTCCACTGTGCCATAAAAACTTGCGTGGCTCTTATTAACAGGCTTGGAAGATCCTTTTGATGACACACAAGCTCCCTGCTCTGAGCCAAGGTGCCTCAAGGAGAGCTGGAAACAAACCTAACTTGTTCTTATTGAATAACACACTGGCTGTCATTAGGAGAGTGAATAGGGAATTAATTTCGCTGGGTTTGGGGCACACAAGAGCAGTGCCAGTACGGCAGCATTTCAAACTGGAAAACTGGATAAACATTTTTAGATGAAACAAGGCTGCTTGTGAATTTAAAATTTGGATTTTGTCAATCACTCCCAAACAAAACAATTTGACATAAAGAAGCACAAGCCTTAACTATTACATTTTAAATACTAATATTACTTGAGGGTTAAAATTTAGATAACATTAATTCCAGTCTTTAAACAGACTGGCACAGGTTAAACTGTCAGTGAATACAGATCTTAAAGTAGTGTAGATTAACTAAGTAGAACTGCATTAATTTTCAACAATTCAGATTCTGGTTTTATTAATTCTCTCACAGATCAAAGCCATTATAATGGCATAATAGAACAATGAAACAATGTGTTTATTAAAAATCTTTTATACATCCTACCTATTTCTGTGTAGTCACAAAGCTATGTACTCATTTTTCATATTGTGGTCAGAGCAAAGGTGCCATACAAGTAATTCAAATACTTAGGCCTGAAAACTTGGGGCATAATGACTGGTGAAGAGGAGCTGGATGCTGGTGGAAGGCTGGTGTCTTCAGAAATGCTGAGAGATGTGCTTTAATTTGCTTAAATCTCTTAAAAATCTATCTCAATTCAATGACAAGGCTTCTAGCAAATATTCCCTATTTAGACCTCTGTAAAATGTATGGTTCTGCATAGGATAAATCAGTATTTCCCATATGACTGTGTATGACATGAGATTTAAACTGTAACACTTTACATATTTTACATAAACAAGACTTGGCCTTACACCAGGTTAAAATGGTGACTTTGAAAGGAAAGCAGAGCTGAAGACATTTGTTACAATGAAGGTTGTTTTCTTGCACACTTTTTAAACCCTAGCAAAATATTTTTTAAAGGACAAATAAATCAGTTTCAGAAACATCAGTCCTGAGAACTTATCCTTTTTCAGAATTACTGCTTTTTAAAAAAGTTTCCCTAAAGAGGCTTCATGAGAAATCTAAATTATTTTATTAACACTGAAGGATTTATTTGAGAATAATCAAAAACCAAAGAAGATTCCAGCACTTTTCCAGCTTCCTGTCCTGTTTCAGTAACAGCTGTCAATTGCCATGAACCAGCCATGTTTAGTTTTTAAGCTAGCAAAATATATGTATTAAATATACATAAAATCTACCAGTCTGGGATACAGGTCATGCAAGACTGAAGAAAAGCAGTTGCCTGAATTTAGTTACATATGCAGGATAAAAATGTTGTGAACTGCTCTAAATGTCTGAAGACTTTTGCTGCAGAGGACTCTCACAGAAATGTGCACTGAGGGCATAATCCCTTCATTTCAATAAAGGAAGGACTTTTTATTATCTCTAATGGGGATAAAAGAGAATTATGTTGAAAGTAGATCTTGTTTCTTTTTGTGTTACAGCTATAAAAGAAAATATGAGACAAAATAAAGTATGTAAGAAGAGATTGGCAATTGTTGAGGGGAAGGAGATAATGAAATAAAAAGCAAAACAAGGGCAAGTGTTGAAGAAGGAAGACATTAACCAGGTGAAAAGTTGCCATGAGTGCAGAGTTAAGAAATGAGAGCCCTAATATCTCCTATGAAGATAACTCAGTGAATGGAGAGAAACTGGTGAATGGAGAGAAATGAGAGGTGATGTGAGCCAGGTGGACAGAAAGCAGGCAGCTGATGGAGAGAATGAGATCAAGCTCTTACGATAGAAAAGTTGTAATACTGCCTGGGAGGTGTAAGAACCAGGTGGAAATGAGTTCAGTGCATATGGGGACAAGGGGAAACCTGCAAGGAGACAAAGGGATGATACCAGGGTGCTGGAAGTAAAAAAGTTTTATGCAGTGTGAAAGAACCATATTATACTGGAGAGGGTCCAAAGGAGGGCCACACAGATGATTAAAGGGCTGAAGAACTTGTCCTATGAGAACAGACTAAAAGAGTTAAGGTCTTTTCTCCCTGGAGAAGATCAGGCTCAAGGAGGCCCTCATCACAGTATTCCAATACTTAAAGAGTGGCTACAAAGAGGAGGGAGGCTCCCTCTTCACAAGGTGCCACATGGAGAAAACAAGGAGCAACAAACAATACAAAATGCATCAGAAAAGGTTTCATCTTGATGCAAGAAAGATGTTTTTTACATTGAGAACAATCATTCACCGGAAAAACCTCTCCAGAGATGTGCTCCCATCCCCACCACTGGAGGTTTTCAAGATGCAACTGCACAGGGTGCCAGACAATCTCATCGTAGCTCCCTTTGCCATGACAGGTGGGACCAGATGATCTTTCGAGGTCCCTTCCAACCTGGGCTGTTCTAGGGTTCTATGAACATCTTTACCAGGATTTACTGGCCTGACAACAGTGCAGGGCCCTATGGAATTCAGATGCTCAACTATGTAAACAGACTCCAAAGAGACATCCATGCCATCAGATTCAAGAGGCAATAACTGGAATACTTTCATGGAGATCAGACAAAGGAATTGAAAACAAGAATCAGTGACAGAAGCTTTCTCTTTTTTCCCCTCCACTGTCTTAGGGAACTGTAATGACCAGCACTGAATTTCCTTCTCACATGGTGGGCAAGCCTGCCAGCTGCCAGCCACTGGAATAGCCTGCAACCAAACATAACTAGCTGCAGTAAAATCTTTCTAAGCCAGCTCCTTCAAAAGTGTCATCTTCAATACTGAGCATCTCAACAAAAGGCATTGGCAACACTGAAATAGGCAGTTCTATAAAACTGAGATTTAAAGAGGAGCTATCTTCATTTGAATGCAGTAATTGCATAGTATTTTAAAAGAGTTTTTTTTTTTTTATTTTACCAAAATGCACGATCCACATTTTTCTTACATGCTGTTATGGGAAGATGGCACTTAAATTTTTTAAGAGTCAAACATGGCTTTGCAGAACAGAACATTTTTAACAATTAAAAATAGTGATTAGAGGGAAGAGTTTTAGAATATTTTAAAACATGGACTCTCTGTGGTATGTATTTTTGTACTGTTTTAAGGTCTCAAGTAATAGAAAAATCATACAAAGGTAATACAAGCAATCTGAAATCCACTGCAAGCAGTTCTATTTTAACTCAGCAATTCACACCAAATTCTTTCACCACACTAAGAATGAATTCAGGAAAATAAATATCCAAGGAGAAATATGGATTTAATTGTTATTGCTGTTACGTTGCTAAAATAAAACAGCTGTGATCACACACTCAGATAAAGCCATTGTTTAACAAATATTTTTATTAAACATCTCTGTAGTGGAGATGAGTCCAGCTCCCCAAGAGCAGAGCAGGCTGCTTCCCAGACCACCCATTGCTCCCGAGGTTAAACAACCCATCCAGCTGTTGGGGGGTGGGGGAACTGGATCAGACACACTGCACACCATGGCAGGCATGGAGTTTGCTCATGGACACATGAAACATGGACACATGAAACTGGAACAACCGGATTTTCACATTCAAGTGAATAGATCAAGATCTTTTTTCAAATCATTCATTTGACCCCTAGTTAATGACAGCAATGGGGTTTCTTAGAGGGCACCTTCCCAAAACCAACAACAACCCGTGCAGCCCAGAGCGTAGAAGTCTTGGAATACTAAGGTCAGCTGATTATAAGAGGCAACAGAGAAAAGCAGGGCACAGGGAGGTCAGAGGTACAACAGGAGCAGTCAGGAAAGTAAATTGACCACGGTCATACAGCAAATAAACTGTGTGTCTGAGCTGTGAATAAAATCCAGAAGTCCTGATTCCTTGTCTCTCTGCTCTGTTGCTTCAGTCCTAATCAGATCCTCTCTCAAAATAACTTTCTAATATAGACAGTCCAGGAGACTGAAACATTTCTCCTATCTGCAAACCAAGGGTAGTAAAAGGTTTCCTTCACACGATCACTTCAATATTTCTGTTATGGCCTCAAAGACTCTGTTAATATATATTGCACTTTTCCTCCAGGTCAGCAATCAGAATTTAGAGCCTGCAGAATTTATCATTCTGCTCTGAAGGTATTTTCAAGAATTATTCAAACTTAAAATCTGAGCAATCTTTTACAGGGTGTTTCCTTCAAGTTCTGGCATCAACCAGTCTGTGTTTGTTAGGGTTACTGGTGGTTTGTTGGGGTTATCACAGGAGTTTTAAAAGCAGAAGACATTTTCATGTGCAACATTTATAAATATCCAATATTGGTCAAGACTTATATCACTTTTCTGTTTCAGTAAAATAATAAACATCTCATATTCAAACCAGACAGAAAATAGACAAAGTATGAAGATTCATACTCATAAACTTTTCTATGTAAAACAAGCTACATAATTCACAGCAGTACATAAGGAGATTTAAATTTGTGCAATGGCTTCTAATCTTTAATTGTAAACATGCACTGTTTATCATGGGATGTGCAGTGCTGTTTTTCCAAACAGATTTTAGGCAACCAATTAAGCAGCTGGTCTTATCTAAGACTTAAAAGTGCCAAGTAAAAAAAAAAAAAAACAACAAAAAAACCCACCAAAAACAAAAACAAAAAAACCCCACCAGATTTAGGATGAGCTGGGGATTACTGAAGTCGAGCCATTGCAAAGTCTATTGATCAATTTTCCTAATAACACATCAGTCACTGAATACAAGTGTTCAGTTTTAATTTAAGGTTTTATCAGCCACTTGGAACCTGGAACCCACGGGTCAGGTCTTCAGTGGTGCAAATCAGAGCAGTTTTCCTGTAATACACAATTATACAAGTTTGGAACTGATCTAAATATTTCACAGAATCACTGAATATTCTGAACTGGAAGAGACCTACAGGGATCACAGAATAACTGAATGGTTTGTGTTGGAAGGGACCTTAAAGCTCATCCAGTCCCACCCCTTGCCATGGGCAGGGACACCTTCCACTAGCCCAGGTTGCTCCAAGCCCCGTCCAACCTGGCCTTGGACACTTCCAGGGATGGGGCAGCCACAGCTTCTCTGGGCAACCTGTGCCAGGGCCTCCCCACCCTCTCAGGGGAGAATTTCTTCCTGATATCCAATCTAACCCTACTCTCTTTCAGTTTGAATCCATTTCCCCTTGTGCTGTCACCACATGCTGTTGTAAAACATCCCTCCCCATCTTTCTCTGTCGGATCATCTGAGCCCAACTCCTGGCCCTGCACAGACACCCCAACAACCCCACCCTGTCCCTGAGAGCGTTGTCCAAATCCTCCTGGAGCTCTGGCAGCCTTGGGGCCCTGCTCACTGCCCTGGGGAGCCTGGGCAGTGCCCAACCAGCCTCTGGGGGAAGAACCTTTTGCCAATCCCCAGCCCAACCTGCCCTGCACAGCTCCGGCGCTCCCCTTGGCCGGCGCTGCCCTCTCGTGGGCACTGCCCGCGTCTGGTTTGCGAGGTTTGGTAACCGAAGGAACAGTCGTACAGCACATCCTACTGCAGGTATTTGCTTTCTGGTTTTATTAGTGTCTATGCAACGTTTCTAAAAGATCTTTAAAATGTTTTCAGCAGTCTCAAGACCAGTCACTCCAAAGTGTAATAGAATGTAAACATCTTTAACAAACTCAGTTATGCAAACAGTAAAATCATGTCCTGAAAAACTTAATTACTGATTCAGCAGTTCAGGGAATGGATACAAGGACAAGAGCACTGTTGTTCTGTATTGACTGGCTGCTGTTTCACCAAGTTATCGGTGCTGATCTAATAAATTTCCAGTCTGTTTATGTGGGCTACACTTACTGGCTCTTTCCTAACTCTCTGCTGTTATCTAGAACAGGGCAATAGATTGTAACCCGACTGCTTGGTGCACTGTTTTCCTCAAAACATTTAATTTTACAAAGATGCACTTGCGGCTCCTATATGGAACAAATGTATATATGCTTAAACTTTTTTGTTCTTTCCTATGGGACCATGCTCACACAATTTACAACAGAGAAGCCATCCAAGGATGCCAGCTAGCTACATTCTATTTTCATTATTCAGCAAGGACAAAGGTCTGTCTTACTATGAATGCTTCACCTGCGAATTCTTTTTTCTTCAGAATGTGAGACTAAAAAAACATTCACTCTAGCAGTAACATTCATAATGCAAACCACAGTCCACTAACTGAGACCACCAACACATTTATTGGAGTTTCAAGTACTTGCCAGGTGATAGGGGTATGTGGGAACCACATCATGGTTCTGCGGAATTGACTGAGAATCCTGAATTTATTCTAACAAATATGATCTGGGAAGTAGTTTTCAAATAGAGCAGGTAGAGATTTCTTGAACCAGTGTAAAGTTTAATGAAAGGGTAAACATGGGCTCTAATCAATAAAGTCAATGCTCATTTGTCACTCAGCTAATACTCCCCATGCAGCCAAAATGCAAAGTCAGTGAGAGGGATTTTCTGCAATGCTTTTCTGAAACAGAATTAAACAGAACTTCAGGCCCAGGCCCAGTTCAGATCAGATCTAACTGCACAGTGCCTAAAAGAGACACAAAGCTTTGCAAGGTCCAGCGTACAATTTATAAAAATGTGAGTAGTGTGGAATCAAACTCACCTCAAGTAAAGACTTCAGGGGTCTATAAAATTTATATAACAGAGGTGGTCTTCTAATATCCAGAACCAAAGCAAATATATTACACATGAGAATATTTTTGAGTGGCCTATTCAGAGAGCAGGCTGCTGAGCAGGGGGGATCTGCCACCAAGGTTTTCCTATAAAAGATTAAACATGCAAAAATTATATAACATAGAGAAGAGAATAGCAAAGCATTTTAAATCGGCACAGCCAAGATGGGAGATACAGATCATATCAGATATGCAAACAATACTTATTTCTTCACTGTAATTGCAGTGACTGTGCTCAGTTAGACTGCTGGAAATGGTAAACAGAGAATAGTGCCGATAATTAGTGCCTTAATTAGAAAGAAGTTTCAAACAAGTAGTCTCAGCCACATTGTTGATTTTAGCAAAATTAGGCTAAATTCTGTTTAAATGTGGAAAACTACACGAGAATCAACCAACAATTGTGAAATCTGTATGTCAGGTAGAAGGAGCTGCCTGACACTAAGAACTAGAAAAGCAAGACTTTTCTCAGGATATGGAGCTCACGTATGTAAGGTAGGAAACATGACAGAGAACTCATAGAAGGAAGGTACTGCCAACTACATCAAATAGGGGTCAGGTACCCTCAAGGCATTAATAGTTCCCAAATAGTACTACTATTTAACATATCACTGGAAGTTGTGGATATGCCCATTAATCCACTGGAACGACATTATCTCAAGTATTACCAGCCACAATCTGAAGAGCAACTGTAAGACTACAAAGAAACAAGAAAAGTATACTTTCATTAATTACTGTGCCCTCTCCCCAAGACAACACTAAAATCATTGAATTAATAAAATGTACCCAATCTGGTAAGAACATTCTGTAATATGTTATATGCAAGCTGGCTTTAGCTCATTTTGTTAGTAGGATTAATTTTTAAAAATTTAAGACTTTCGTGTTAATCCCAGATAATAGTGCAGTTTGGTAAACTAATCAGATTACAGTGAATGTCAGTACCATTTGATTTTAAATGATGTGAAGCATATTACTGGAACTATCACCCTCTCATTTTATGAAAGGATGATCTGGAAGAATGTCAGGCAGGGTTCACTCTGTCCCAACAGCTGCTTTGCTCTGCTTCAAGTCCTTTTTAAAATTATGGCTTTGTTTATTCTGCTTTATCTCTCACTGACATTTTCTGACAGCAAGTTAGGACAATAATTTTAAAAAGACACGGACTTTGTCACAACAATGGATGTTCAAATACTGTGTAAGAAACTGGTATACAAACTTACCTTCTACACATACACCACTAAATTACCACCTCCTACAGCCAAATATCTCATGTGTATTTTCAATTAAAAATCGACTACTCTGCCTAGTCCTTCCCACTCATTTGATTTATGAACTTCATTTTGCATCTCCCTCGTTCCCCATACCTTTACTCCAATTGGTTCCAGAAGGGCTCAAGCCTATTTTATTTCTGGTTAATCTGATTAGGTAAGAAGCTGGGATTGTGATGTCAGTGCGTTAATAGAAGGAAGTAATGCTTCCTGCAGGAAAGATGGCAATTTTGACCTTTTAGAAGCAGGTCTTGATCTGACTGCAAGATGAAAACAGAGCAAGCCAAACCACAGTAAGAACATCAACTCATTCCACGAGAGCAGTGTTCAAAGTGAGGTTATGGCTCATGGACTGCAGGTAAGAAAGAATAATACCTTCATGTTTGCTGTTTTGCTTGACGGGAGCTTTGGGTGGGGGGAAGGAGGTCAGCTTCAGCAAATATAGTAGAACATTAGAAATAGTAACTCATGAAAGGCTTCAGTTCTTACAGGAGAAAAACTGGATTTCAGAACAGAAGTATCTAATAGACTCACTTTTCTACAAACTTGTGACATTATTTGTTTGACTTTAATATACCTGTATTCATATTCTTTCATTCTGTGCTGATGAAACAATACTTACTTATAAATCTCTTTACTGTACAAAATTGCTGTAGTTCATTTTGTTGGCTTTTTCCCCTTAAACTCAGAAACCTACAGTAATTGAACAACAGATGAGACTGAAACTAAATTAAACAACTAATTCCTCAAGTTATAAACTCATGATTTAAAAATTTAATTACTCTGTATGATAGTTTAGCCGACTGCTTTATTATTATGGGCTGCTGCTGTATTATTTAGCATGTGCCACCATACAAATGGTTTTATGAGCCTGTTGAGCGTATGCAGCAGGTTGCTATGGTGATGTGGTGTTCAAACTGATGCAATCCTTAAGGTTCTGTTCTTGAACCTTCCATCAGACCTTAAAAAAGGCTTCACACACAGCAGCAAACAAAGTATTAATGTAACAGATATTGTTTGCACAAAATACCCTCAAGGAGCACAGTTAACCAAATAAAAGGTGCAAAGGTGCACTGCTGGAGGAGCTCTAAGCAGTAATGACTGTGCACACCTGTAAGCCTTAAATTAGCTTTATTCCATAGGTACATTAACATGGACAAAGCCCCTCCCTCACTTGAGCTGAGCCAGTTGTGATGCCTCTCATCAAGTGCAGCAGGAAGCTGAATTTACTGTCAAGGAGGCTGACCTTTAACTTGCTGTGCAGATGAAAGCCCAATTTATAAATGCAAAAGCAAATGGTAAAGCTGAAGTCCATTAAACACTGCAATCAGTATCATGATTGGGCAAAAGAAACTGCTCCAATCACAGGGAGCATTGTCATTGCATTTAAGGTGCAGTTATGCAGAATGCAAGAGAGATGGGGATACTGGGAAAAAATTAGAACAAAACAAAATCCAACAATGAAACAAACAGAACTTTTTGAACTGTTCATCATGTCAGTGACTATCCTTAAAGGTGCTTTTTTGGAACTCCAAATGAAAATCATGCTTAGGTGTTCCTGTCGTCTCAAATAAATACTGTTATTATTGTACCAGTGCTTCTAATGAATTCCTATTGCCACTGACTCTTGTTGACAGAACCCCATACCCTGCCTGTGTATTCACCATTGGCAACCTCACACAGGTGGAAATTACCCCTTTTCAAGCTGTCCAGCTGGGCTAATCCAACACTCAAACAACGAGCAGCTCTGCACTGCGCTGAAGCTGCTGCACATGTCATTGTCTAGCCTGCCCCACAGTCACACCAGTGTCACTGCCAGAGCCTCTCCCAAGATCAATAAGGCACGAATAAACCTAATTTAAAAACAGTCCTTCACCTAAGCTTTCACTTTGCTGACTTTAGCCAAGAAGAAAATAGTGGCTAAACCAGGCAAAACAGTACTGCTGCCACTCAACCAGGGCTCAGCTGGGAGGTTATTCTGCATGTGTATCTTGGACCATTAGGGCCTATCAATTCTGAGTATTTGCAGAATACAGTTAGTCCAGCCAGGGTGAGATTCTTTATGCATTGCCTTGTAATACAATAATCTGTTCTCTGAAATCTTTAACACCTGTCTCGAGCTTTATCTTTAAAAGCAGTAAGCTATTCATGGCCAACTTAAAATAAATGGCAGTAATTGCTTATCTCATTTTTGGCTGCTGTGAGTTTTGCAAATAATAACCTCCTACTGTTCCCTACAGTCTATTTTTCTTTTCTTCCTAAGTACTCATCTCTGCTATGCCAAAAAAAGGAGAATTAAAAACAATTCATCTCTCTAAAGAGTTTGCAGGTGTTAACTTGTTGTTATCAATACTTTATGCTATTACTGCCTAGTCCACAGCTCTGTGCTATTAGCAAAGCACTGTACTGAGTTCTTTGGAATGGGATTGGTGTGTACATAACCTATTTTGCACTAGTGAAACTTTGAGCCAGCTCTGAATTTTTCTTTCAGTCAGTTCTGTATTTTTAGCAACAGCAGGGCAATATTAGATGTGACAAAATCTCACTAATTTGATTTTTTCTGGACTTATTTCTAATACTCACATATTAGCCCTCTTATTCACAATTCCCTCTACCTCATTATATATTTTTTCTTGCCTGCTTTTGTACCACTGCTTTATAAATGAACAAAGCATCCACTAAGGTCTTGAATCCAAAGACAGATCTGTTTGGGGCCAGAAAAGAAGCCCAAAATGGAGAATGTGTAGCCTCTAGGAGGACACCTCTGGGTGCAACAGCCTGGTGGGATAAGCATGTTGAACAAAGAACTGTAATCCTAAATCTTGGTGCCAAAAGGGTTAAAGCCCTGATGGGTGGGAAGCAGCCCTGGCCTGTCCCCAGCCATGCTCACAGGGCAAACAGCAGAACGAGCTGAGCTGCAGCTCAGCAGGTCTCTGCTTCCCATCTATGGGCACCCCCTGCAGCTTCTCCTCTTCCCACTGCCATCTCAAACCTTCTCCTTTGGGGTGAGTCATCTCCCTGTCCTCTGAGACAGCTGGTGGTTGGTATGTCAAAAGTTCAGCTGTGAATTCACTCTTAGGAGGCAGAATTTTCTCTTTTACACAATGGAAAATGATAGTCGAGGTAGTGCATCACCCCAAAGTAACCTGCTGGCCTGTAATCCCAATCTACTTGCCTTAAATTTTAATTTTTGCTTGTCTACCACACAATCAAGCTACTGTGCTCTGCAGAAGGGGAAATGGAATACAAGAGGGGTTGCTATTGTTTTGGCTGGAGTTTTTTAATGGGTTGATGATGGCTGAGAATTTCTCTTACAATGACTGGGGCAAAGTAGTTGTCTATCCAGTCACAACTCAGACAAGCACACTAGCTCCTAAGTTATCAGACTGTGAATTGTTCTATCAGAAAGATCAAAAACTCTCAGAAATATTTCTATTTTGACACATTATTGGGTGGGGGGAATTCTTTCTTTACATTATCAGACTGGAAAGCTTTTTCCTGTTTGACTCTGTTGCTACTCTTAGAGCTATTTACCTTTCACTTGCAGATAAGAGACGAACAAAGTGGCTACAACAAAAATCTATTTTGCATTCCTAAGCATTATGAAGAAGATTTAGAAAGAGTCTTCATTCCTCATGGACTCATCCTGGACAGGTATGAGAGGAAAGAGCAAAGTGAAGTCAATGATAATATCCCTGTGCAGCCCATGAGAAACATGGAAACCCTGCAGCTCTAACACTTCTGTTCTAGAGTTTAATGCAGGAGGGGGTTATGGAAAAGATTCCTCTACAACACCAGTTAAGTTTCCATAGTACCTCAAATATCTCCAAACCTGTCTATCCTGAAATGTTTAGATTTATGGATGAAACCAACAATATGTCAAGTGGATTAGGCATCATCTTGTGCACTGCAAGTACATAACTTTCCTATTTCTTCCTGTGGTCACAACCTGCAAGTTATAAAAACCTAACAGCAAGATCAGAATTTTAACTTGGACACTGCTTAATATATGGACAAACAAGTATGATATACAAAACACTTTACAGAGTGTGTTTTCTTTTTTTTTATCTCCCAGGACAGAACGCTTGGCTAGAGATATCATGCAAGACATGGGAAGTCATCACATTGTTGCACTCTGTGTCCTTAAAGGAGGCTATAAATTCTTTGCTGATTTGCTGGACCATATAAAAGCACTAAATCAAAATGGTGACAAATCTGTGCCTATTACTGTGGATTTTGTTAGAATAAAAAGCTACTGTGTAAGCAATTTTCTTTTCTTTGGAAAATTGACTCTCTGCATAGATTGACATTCTAAATACTGGTAGTTTACATGAAAACTCCACAAAAATTGAGTTTATGCATATATCCTGTTCAAAGCAATTCAACTGATTACATACTGAAAAGGAACTGAATTACTGATCTGTCCCAATGAACAGATGGATATTATACATTCACTTCAACAAACATACAGCAGAATGAATCAACATGACAAAGCCAGGGCAGGGCTCCAACATCTTGCAAAAAGCAAGAGCAGCACACCATTCATACATACATACAGGATAACACTGTTCAGCATGTTTTATGTGACTTCCCTCTCTTCTTTTTCTTTCTAGAATGATTCACCTGCAGGAAAAATCAGTTTTGTTGGCGAGGAACTGTCTACACTAAATGGGAAGGTATGAACTGGCATCTTCACCTTTTAAAGGGAAAGAATTGTTCTCGTTTATCTTTCAGGAAGTCCATCTTTATTAAGATTTTGGTACTGCATACTTACAGCCACTTGACACTGATTTAAAATGCTGGACTTTGAAACAGTGAGTAATTCCCACTGATCTCAGTGGATCCACAATTTATCCCACAGCCCCTAGAAATGAACAATACCAAACTGACTCATCAGGATGGCTCTACAATACTAGTGCTATACATAGAATAATAGATACACCTTGACTCACCATGTTTTAAGTTTCCATAAATACTTACAGAAAGACTCTTCAGAAAGTACTAAAGTAATGTCAGTAGTTAAGCAACAAGCTCCTTTGAAAATCAATTGCAACTTCCTAATAACTAAAGCTTGTAGTGTACTTTTCCTGGACGTACAATTTACTGAATGTTGCCATGTAAATATTTTCTCTCTTTTCTCTCCCTACATGATCTCTCCCAGAACGTGTTAGTAGTAGAGGTAAGTAAAGATTGGAGGGGGTGGGGAATGACATGGATGTTTTTCTCTCCTTTCTGCAATTTAGTACATATTGCATATAAAACAATGTCACTGGGCTGCCAGGGTTTTATGCTCTAAATTAATCCACTGACAGTCTGGTTCTGGTTTTCCTTTCAGACTCAAAGGACAATTTATTTCTTTAATCTCTTTCAGGACATTATTGAGACGGGTAGAACAATGAAAGCACTACTTTCAAAAATAAAAGACAAGAAACCAAGGATGGTTAAAGTTGTAAGGTATAATAATATGGCCACTGTATGTATTGTTATTGTACTGATATAGCAAAATCATTTGGGTGAATAGTCAAATGTGCGCTGCTGGGTGTTGGTTTGGTTTGAAGTTTGGAGGGAGAAGAAGTAAATGCAGGATGCAATCCTTATCCAGCTGCTGAAAAACTAGGTGTTTATTAAACTGGGAAACTTACCCATGCACTACCACCTTCATTGTTAAAATTTTTAAAAAGGTTTTCTGGCTCTTTCTCTGTAGTCCATAAAATCTGATGGATTCCCTCTTGCTTACTTCCTTCTATTTGAAGTAAATTATTCTCTTCCATCCATTTTCTACAACCACATCAGTTGCCTCAATACTAGAATGACAACATCTTAAAATTGTCAGTAATACAAGTTTCCAGAATCTTGCAAGATTACTTTAAGTGGCATTCTACATCAGTTTTTAGTAGATCTCTGAAATGAATTTTTGGGGAATATTTTTGTGTCTATCAAGTGATCACCATACTTCTTGTTTTTTGTGCTGGTTATTCTCCTTCTAGTGACTGTCTTGGAGGTTCTCAGTTTCTTCCAAAGGGCACAGAAAAACCAAGAATGGATATGACTTTGTGGAAGAAACTGGAGTGACATTGCACAGCTTGTCCCCTTCTCCCTCCCTCCCCACTAAAATCTTTACCTTCCACTTGAATGTGCTTCCCTCTCTGTGCTATTCCAGTTTGCTGAGGCACTGATACATGGAAGGATAACGATCTGGGATACGGAACTGAAGGGACCTGAATGTAAAACCACAGAGCCATTTGGACCTCCAGAACAAACCTAGATCAGAACCTTTCCTTCTCCCTCCATTATAAAGCTAAAAAGTACCTTTTTCTATTACAGTAATCTCCCTGTTTTAATTTAACTGCATGATTGTAGAAGCCTAAGGGGAGGGGTGGGAGAAGTGAAGTCTACAGCTTCTACCTTCTCTGCTCTGCCTTACAGCTTGCTTGTTAAAAGGACATGTCGAAGCCCAGGTTACAGGCCAGACTGTAAGTATTGTGTTTTTCTGGTTACCCAAAATACAGTCTCATAATTTCACTTCGTGTGGTCTGTCTGACAACTGGCATATAAATTTCAGGAAGGCCAAGAGAAACAGGTGGAAAATATATGAAACCCAGTGAAGTGATGAACAGTTACTCCACCCTGAGACCTCATGACCACCTTCTTTGTATCCCCCTGGCTGGCCTGAGCACAGGATTAGCTATTTGATAAATAAATAAATTTTAAAAATCAATAAATAAAATAATTAAATATAAATTTAACTATTTAGATACCAGAAATAGAATCCAACCTTAGCTGTGTATCATTTGACTTTGAACCCAGAGGGCAATTGTTTTGACTCTGTATTTAACTTGCCTTTTTTTCAAACTGAAAAGTCCTATTGAGTCGCAGTGCATCTACTTTCACACAAGTAAAATCTCAATCCTTGTCTCCTCTTTCAGGACTACTTCATAACTAGGTTTTAAACAATTATTTTGTTCATAAAATGCATTTTAAAAGTATAAAAAGAGTTGTATTTTCTTACAGATATAGGCTTTGAAATTCCAGATAAATTTGTGGTTGGATATGCCCTTGACTATAACGAATACTTCAGAGATCTAAATGTAAGTATATGCATGTGCCTGCATTGTTAGGTATGAAAGCTACCACAGGTAACCAGCAAGAATATCCATTTCTTTTCAGAGCTTCTCAACAACTATAAAACCTTCATATCTGACTAGAAACTTCTGTTAAAAGTGCAAATAATTTTTAAGGTGCCAAGCTGGTAATTCAATGTAAATGCATAAGAACTTGTTCGTGCCTTACCTTTTAATGACTCTACTCCACAAGTCCCGTGGCCTAGCTGTGGTGTACCACATTTTAAATCCCCCAGGATGGTGAGCAGCACACAGTCTACTGACCACATCTGAAAAGGAAATAACTTGTAATTTGACATTCATTTGATTGTCTCTATTAGTGCAATCCGATGTTACTCTTTTCTAGCCAAGTCTTTAAGACAGCTGTGTGTGGACTGTAACTGAAGGTTTTCCCTACACTGTGTAACATGGTCATCAAGATATTTCTTCCTTTGTTCCATTACAGCCTCCTTGGGCTGCATTGAGTGAGCATTAACTGATAAAAAGAACTGATCTTTTTTTCCTTCTTTTGTTCTCAAAAGTACTTTCTTAAATCTAGTTAAGTGGAAAAGTTTTTCACTGGAAAGTCTTATTACTGAGACAAAGCAGTTCTGTTAAAGACATAAACAATTTGTGCTATTGCACAGCAGCCTGAAGGAGGATAAAAGAATTGAACAAACCTGACTTCTACAAAATATATAAATCTATATATTACAGATGAGCTTGGAAACAATATTAACATCACAACTTCACCGCAAGTAGGAAACTTGCGACAATAATGGCTCTGGTGTGTTTTCCTCACAATTCTAGTAATGTGACTGAAAATCTTTCTTGAATTTCCTTTGAAGGTAAAGATTGACTAAAGCTGTATTTTTTTTTTTTTAGCATATCTGTATTCTGAAAGAGAATGCCAAAGAGAAATATAGGATGTGATAACATCAGTCTTCTGGAACAACAGTTCAGGGACATCTACAACTGTGCAGACAAGCAAGAAGTGACCTACTAATTGTGCTTTTTTCACTGAAGAACTACAACATTTTCTAAACATACTAGTCTATGTATAATTTCCTAGAGTGATTATGTAAAACACCTAAAGGTGAATGAGGTTTGTTCAAGTTTCAGTGAAACCTGAACAGAACACAGGCCATAAACCAGATATTCAGGTATTAGAAAGTAAACCTTAAGAGAACTACACTGAGATTAGTTCCTCCAG